>NC_139220.1:341366354-341389847 GCF_055691185.1 Crinia signifera | reverse complement strand
GATAGAGATGGGAAGAAGGCAGGGCTAATGACATCAGAGCCCTACAGGAACAAGGAAGGACAATTTTCACAAGAATGCAAAGCTTTGCAATAATAACATGACAGTAACTGAACAGCATATAAAGACACATACTTCGTGGGACATGACACTCCCCGTCTGAAATCTTTAGATTTCACGATAATTCAAACATAATAAAGTCATTTGGTGAAGTGCAGAATTGATCTTGAGACCTGTAAACAAAGAGAACCTGCAACAATAACAGATAATTATAAGAAAACATTTAGTCTAAATCTTGTGACTGAAGTCCCAAGTGTCAAACCCATCTTCGGATTGGGGAAGTCGCAACTTGCAAACACTTCCACCAACCCACACTGTAATCCAAATAATTAGGTGTCGATGGTATGATAGCTGGAAGTTTGTAGTAAATTTCTTCCTATGATTAGCTGAATCTAGTAGCCGAGTTCGTCTTTATGTGACATCTTCCTTTGGGAGAAGAAGCACTAATTCCCTAATTGGACGGAAGAAAACTCGGACAGAACCTCCTTTGGTCACTTTGACTTCCACTTTACGAGTCTTTCCATCGTCGCTTGGGATAACCTTGGTGATAAGTCCCATTGGCCAGTCATTGCGATGGGCCTCTTTGTCCTTTAAGAGAACGAGGTCACCGATCTGGAGTTTGGGTTTTGACATCTGCCATTTATGACGACTTTGAAGCATGTGTAGATACTCTGTCTTCCAGGGATACCAAAACACATTGGACAGGTGTTGAACCTGTTTCCACTGGCGCCTGTAGATGTCATTGTGGTCTAAGATTTCAGAAGGAATTAAAGCAGCTCCAGTCTTATTGGATTTTGCTATACGACCAACCACTCTTAGCAATTTGTGACAATCCATTCCTGGGTTCAGTTCAAAGAGTGCACTGTTCTCGGATAGGGTGGCTCCCTTTGTTATCTTATCAATTTCTTGGCAGTATACTTCTTGTTGTACACACTGAATGAGAAACTCCTCTGCATGTTCAGGGTCTGCAACTGTTTGTTGTAGATTGTTTGGTAGTTTCACTCTTGGCAGGCGGAAGGGTAAAGGTGTTACCCAGCTGTTGGAATCATCTTGAGTGAAATCTTTGTCCATTATCTTGAGAAATTCTTTGTCTTCTCTTGCATATGCTAACTTGTTATCCTCACTTGTTGAATTGAAAACTGTAAGTCCAAGATTGTCATCCCAGGACAGGTCTATGTTGGTATTATTGTGATGGTCATGCTGTAATTTACTGCTACCCAGCTTCTCTTTCGCCCAGTAATGATGTGGGCATGGCTGAAAGTGAGTGCTGCGACCATTTGGCAAGAGGTTTGTCTTAAATGAGGAAATCTTGGTAGGCGGCTTCATTTTGTCCATACAGACATTGCCTATGATAACCCAACCTAGATCAAGGCGTTGGGCAAATGGACCATTATTTGGTCCATTTATATGTTGACGCACCTTATGTACTTGGAGAATGTCTCTACCGAGCAGAAGTAAGATCTTTGCATTCTCGTCAAGGTTTGGTATTTCATTGGATATAGGCCTTAGGTGAATGTGATGAAGAGCGACCTCTGGTGTGGGAATCTCTTCTCTGTTGGATGGTATCTGGTTACACTCGACAAGTGTGGGTAAGGGTATCTCAAGATTGTCTTTGAGAGATGCTACAACCAGTCCACTAGCTCTTCTTCCAGATTCCTCCGTAATTCCACTACAGGTACCCAAAGTGTAAGGATAAATATCTCCTTCTAATTTTAACAGATCAAAGAGTTCTGGACTTGCGAGTGACTGATTGCTCTGGTCATCCAAGATGGTGTAAACCTTTAGAGTCTTCTCTGGCTGTCCCTTGGGGTATACATTGACTAGACATATCTTTGCACAAGATTTGTCACAAAGACCTTCCCCACAAACTTTAGTGCATGAAGAAGATATAGAAGCGGGACCTGCCGTTTGATCTGTAATCTCCCCGCCATGCCTTGGCATAGGAGGGAGATGTGCGGGTGGTGTAGGATTCAGTTGAGATGGGTGAAGTGCCTGCACGTGGTCGTCACAGTCACATTCTGTGCATTTAATAGCAGTTTTACAGTCCTTAGCAAAATGTTCAGTGGAAGCACAACATCTGTAACATACCCCAAACTTCTTTAGAAGTTCCAGGCGTTCCTGGAGTGGTTTCTTTCTGAAGCCAATGCATTTCTTGAGGGGGTGTGGCTTCTTATGTATGGGACACAGACGATTAGGGTTTTCGATCACGTCACCTTGGTTGCTCTGGTCAGGAGCTGATGTTGGTGTGGAAAGGATTTCTGTCTTATTCACTGACACTGACGCCCTATGGTTCTTGTAGTTAGAACGTGGGCTATCATACTTGGGGGAAAGTGAACCAGGATGATTTGGCTCACTATAGAAGAAGCTTGGGTCATTCTTGGATTCTGCAATGTTCTTGACAAACTCACAGAAGTAGGAAAATGGGGGAAAGGAGACTTGATTTTCCCTTTTGTATCTTGACCCAAGTGTAGTCCACCTTTCTTGAATACCGTATGGCAGCTTGGAAACTATTGGGTTTACCCCATGAGCTGTGTCCAAGTAACTGAGGCCAGGTAAGTGAGTATCAGCCTTGGCCAGCAGGAGTTCAAAGAGTAGGTCACTGAGCTCTTGAAATTTCTCATTGTCCTTGCCGGATATTTTTGGGAAATTCTGCAGCCGTTTGAACAGAGCATTCTCTATGGCTTCAGGACTTCCAAAGCTCCTTTCTAGCCTTTCCCAAGCAGCAATGAGGCCTGCCGCAGGATTAGCGATGTGGACGGATCTGAGTCGCTTGACACGTTCTGTGGACTGTGGGCCAAGCCATGTGACCAGCAGATCTAGTTCTTCAGCAGCAGTAATGCCAAGGTCACTAATTGCGGTCCTGAAGGCACATTTCCAACCTCTGTAGTTCTCAGGCTGATCATCAAACTTAGTGAGCCCGGTCTTAATAAGTTCACGGCGAACCATGTATCTTGCGAAGTCTGACATGTCTGTTTTCTCTGACTTTGGGCAAGAAAATGCTGGCTGCTGAGTTTGGTTGTTCGTATTGTTTATAGTGTTCTGGGTAAGAGACATAGGGAGATATGGTGGTGCATAGGCATTCAGCCTAGGAGCTGGTTTAAAGTCCATTGGTCTCGCTGCATATGAAACTGTGTGGTTACCAGGGATCTGGTGACTTACTGGCATATTGGTTTGCGACCATACATTTGTATATGGACCTTGGTGCACTGTGGTGTGTGCATTGTACTGACCTTGGACATGGTTTGTTGAATAATGATCTGAGTCCCTTTGTTGTGCCCTGTTAGGAATGTTTTCAGCAATCAGGGGTTCACTGTTCTGGCTTAGGACGTAATCTCTTGTGCGCTTAAGAGGATCCTCTGCATCCACTTCACTTAAATTGATGCTGTCTCTTTCACTTACACTGGCAGCTTGTTCTAAAATCTTTAAACGTGCCATTGCTGTGGCATGTTCACATTGTTTCTCCAGAGCTTCTATTTCCGCCTTTTCCTGCGCTGCTTTGGCTTCCATCTCAGCCTTTTCGCGTGCTGCTCTGGCTTCCATTTCAGCCTTTTCATGCGCTGCTCTGGCTTCCATCTCAGCCATTTCGCGTGCTGCTCTGGCTTCCATTTCAGCTTGCATTTCTGCCTTTCTTTTTGCAAAGTCGGCTTGTATTTTAGCAGTTTCTACTTCTGCACGTGCCTTTACAAGTTGTTCACTTAGCATGGAATATTTTGAACTTCGTGACTTAGATGATCGCTTTGAATGCCTGGTGGACACAGAAATGCGTGATGATGTTTCCAATAATTGTGCGATTCTGGCTGCTGTCTTACACTTAACATCACATACTAAACTGTCTCGATCCAAATTGAGATGATTGAAGCCTTGCAATTCTTTTAATGCATCGTGAGTATTAAGCGTTTTCAAAACATGAACATATTCTTGACATTTCACTGTGTAAAGTTCATATACTGAACAAAGCTGACCTAGGGCTCCCTCTAGTGGTGAGACATCACAATCATGCTGAGAGATGGTGGACATGTGACTTTGTAGTTTTTGCCATAAGTTTAGGATATGGGCAGAAAGTTCATGTTTCCTACCTTCAAGATTCTCTTTAACCTTCCATGTAGGCTTAACAGGGCGTTTAGACTGTAAGTTGAGATCCATAACTTCTCCTTGTTCTGATTGTAGATAGTGTTCATCTTGAACAGGCTGCACAGTGTTCCCTTCAGCCATGATAGCGCACAGGTAGAATTTAGCTGAATAACACTGGAGTAAGTTTGTACAGTAGCTTGCTAGAAGAATCTGTGTGATGTAGCTGTCTGTGTGGCTGCAAAACACTGATGATTTCTCCTCACACTGCAGGCAAACTAGTTACTTTCTTTGTATCTGCAGAAGCTGCAGCTGGCTTGCTGGTATATCTGGCAGTTTATAAACTATCTTTTCACTGTTCTGACTCAATAACCAGGCTGTAAATGTAAGGCCTTTAGGACAGTTCATCTGTGTATGTCTATAGTGAACCAGTACTTACACCAGGAGACTTTGTCAGACAGTGTCAACTCAACTGAAGAGGCATGTGTGAAGAATCCAGATGAGGGTTTATTTCAAGCTGATATTCTTGTAATAATGCACAAAAAACAGTAGGTGAAAAGATAATAATTTGCCAGAGCTCAACAGGAATCAACTGAAGGTTAAGATGGCAGACATACAATGAGATAGAGATGGGAAGAAGGCAGGGCTAATGACATCAGAGCCCTACAGGAACAAGGAAGGACAATTTTCACAAGAATGCAAAGCTTTGCAATAATAACATGACAGTAACTGAACAGCATATAAAGACACATACTTCGTGGGACATGACACGCCTGACGTCTCACTATCGCCTGACCTCTCACTATCGCCTGACCTCTCACTATCGCCTGACCTCTCACTATGGCCTGACGTCTCACTATGGCCTGACCTCTCACTATCGCCTGACCTCTCACTATCGCCTGACCTCTCACTATCGCCTGACACCTCACTATCGCCTGACCTCTCACTATCGCCTGACCTCTCACTATGGCCTGACCTCTCACTATCGCCTGACACCTCACTATGGCCTGACCTCTCACTATCGCCTGACACCTCACTATCGCCTGACACCTCACTATCGCCTGACCTCTCACTATGGCCTGACCTCTCACTATCGCCTGACACCTCACTATCGCCTGACACCTCACTATCGCCTGACACCTCACTATCGCCTGACACCTCACTATCGCCTGACACCTCACTATCGCCTGACACCTCACTATCGCCTGACACCTCACTATCGCCTGACACCTCACTATCGCCTGACACCTCACTATCGCCTGACCTCTCACTATCGCCTGACCTCTCACTATCGCCTGACCTCTCACTATCGCCTGACCTCTCACTATCCCCTGACATCTCACTATGGCCTGACCTCTCACTATCGCCTGACCTCTCACTATCGCCTGACCTCTCACTATCGCCTGACGTCTCACTATGGCCTGACGTCTCACTATGGCCTGACACCTCACTATCGCCTGACGTCTCACTATGGCCTGACGTCTCACTATGGCCTGACCTCTCACTATCGCCTGACGTCTCACTATGGCCTGACGTCTCACTATGGCCTGACGTCTCACTATGGCCTGACGTCTCACTATCGCCTGACACCTCACTATCGCCTGACGTCTCACTATCGCCTGACGTCTCACTATGGCCTGACACCTCACTATGGCCTGACCTCTCACTATGGCCTGACGTCTCACTATGGCCTGACGTCTCACTATCGCCTGACCTCTCACTATCGCCTGACCTCTCACTATCGCCTGACCTCTCACTATGGCCTGACGTCTCACTATGGCCTGACCTCTCACTATCGCCTGACCTCTCACTATCGCCTGACCTCTCACTATCGCCTGACACCTCACTATCGCCTGACCTCTCACTATCGCCTGACCTCTCACTATGGCCTGACCTCTCACTATCGCCTGACACCTCACTATGGCCTGACCTCTCACTATCGCCTGACACCTCACTATCGCCTGACACCTCACTATCGCCTGACCTCTCACTATGGCCTGACCTCTCACTATCGCCTGACACCTCACTATCGCCTGACACCTCACTATCGCCTGACACCTCACTATCGCCTGACACCTCACTATCGCCTGACACCTCACTATCGCCTGACACCTCACTATCGCCTGACACCTCACTATCGCCTGACACCTCACTATCGCCTGACACCTCACTATCGCCTGACCTCTCACTATCGCCTGACCTCTCACTATCGCCTGACCTCTCACTATCGCCTGACCTCTCACTATCCCCTGACATCTCACTATGGCCTGACCTCTCACTATCGCCTGACCTCTCACTATCGCCTGACCTCTCACTATCGCCTGACGTCTCACTATGGCCTGACGTCTCACTATGGCCTGACACCTCACTATCGCCTGACGTCTCACTATGGCCTGACGTCTCACTATGGCCTGACCTCTCACTATCGCCTGACGTCTCACTATGGCCTGACGTCTCACTATGGCCTGACGTCTCACTATGGCCTGACGTCTCACTATCGCCTGACACCTCACTATCGCCTGACGTCTCACTATCGCCTGACGTCTCACTATGGCCTGACACCTCACTATGGCCTGACCTCTCACTATGGCCTGACGTCTCACTATGGCCTGACGTCTCACTATCGCCTGACGTCTCACTATCGCCTGACGTCTCACTATGGCCTGACACCTCACTATGGCCTGACCTCTCACTATGGCCTGACGTCTCACTATGGCCTGACGTCTCACTATCGCCTGACGTCTCACTATCGCCTGACGTCTCACTATGGCCTGACACCTCACTATGGCCTGACCTCTCACTATGGCCTGACGTCTCACTATGGCCTGACGTCTCACTATCGCCTGACCTCTCACTATGGCCTGACGTCTCACTATGGCCTGACACCTCACTATGGCCTGACACCTCACTATGGCCTGACACCTCACTATGGCCTGACACCTCACTATGGCCTGACACCTCACTATGGCCTGACACCTCACTATCGCCTGACACCTCACTATGGCCTGACGTCTCACTATGGCCTGACCTCTCACTATGGCCTGACGTCTCACTATGGCCTGACGTCTCACTATGGCCTGACCTCTCACTATGGCCTGACCTCTCACTATGGCCTGACCTCTCACTATGGCCTGACCTCTCACTATGGCCTGACCTCTCACTATGGCCTGACGTCTCACTATCGCCTGACGTCTCACTATCGCCTGACGTCTCACTATCGCCTGACCTCTCACTATCGCCTGACCTCTCACTATCGCCTGACGTCTCACTATCGCCTGACGTCTCACTATCGCCTGACGTCTCACTATCGCCTGACGTCTCACTATCGCCTGACGTCTCACTATCGCCTGACGTCTCACTATCGCCTGACGTCTCACTATCGCCTGACGTCTCACTATCGCCTGACCTCTCACTATCGCCTGACACCTCACTATCTCCTGACACCTCACTATCGCCTGACCTCTCACTATGGCCTGACGCCTCACTATGGCCTGACGCCTCACTATGGCCTGACCTCTCACTATGGCCTGACCTCTCACTATGGCCTGACCTCTCACTATGGCCTGACCTCTCACTATGGCCTGACCTCTCACTATGGCCTGACCTCTCACTATGGCCTGACCTCTCACTATGGCCTGACCTCTCACTATGGCCTGACCTCTCACTATGGCCTGACGTCTCACTATGGCCTGACGTCTCACTATGGCCTGACGTCTCACTATGGCCTGACCTCTCACTATGGCCTGACCTCTCACTATGGCCTGACCTCTCACTATCGCCTGACCTCTCACTATCGCCTGACGTCTCACTATCGCCTGACGTCTCACTATCGCCTGACACCTCACTATCATCCATCAGGCCCAGGATCTCCCTGCAGTATACTCCTCAGTCCTTCCAGGTGAAGATCTATGTGTTTTAGTCCCTCTGCCTAAAGGGATTCAGTGCCCATCCTAAAAGAGGGGGGCACTGTCATGAACCTGACTCGGTTCTGGTTTGTTTTCTCAGTTTCCAGGCTTGTTTGTATCCATTCCTGGCGGATTGATCACATGTCAGGATTCCTGACTGCCGTAGTAATTGCAGACTACTTTGGGTTGTCTGCATACTGGGCTCCTCCATGTTGAAGACCATCAGCTGATTCCTGACACTCTGACTCCAGCACAGGTCACATGATCCAGGTTTACCCAGGTAGTTCTTATTCCTGGTTCTGACCTAATTGCTGCTGTGCCCATGTAGCCAATCACCAGCTACCTCTGGGCATATAAGGAGTCACATTAGAACAACTTGTCTTCCTCCTGAGAGTTCCCAGAGGCTGATTCCAAGGCTCCAGGTTACCTCACCCTGCTGCTGCTGCTGCTGCTGCTGCCCTGCCTGGTTTATTCCACCTGGCAATACCATCTCCAGCATCCAGAGTGCAGCACAGGGCCATCGGCTCCCAGGGGCCCGACACAGAGCATTGACTTCCCGGCCCCGCAGACCCTGGGCTCACCAGCCCCCAGGCCGCGCCCTTGGTTACCAGCCCGACAGCGATGCCAGTGATACCCAGACTATTCTCAGTATCACCTACCTGCTGTTCCCATTGAGTAACGACCTTCGGTCACACACAGTTGGGATCATGGGACCAGGGCAGAGGGTCACGACCTGCTCACCGGGTACAGCAAAGACCCTTGCGAAGTTCCCTGGCAAAGACCATGGCGGGTTAGACCCCACGCTGCTGCTCCTGGTATTAGCCAGTAGTCTGTCCCAGCTGTGCCATTGTGTCCAGCCCTGTATGTACTACTAGAAACCCCAAGTTCCTGCTTCCAGCACCCTCCACTGGACCACCACGGTCACAGCCGGGAACACAAACGACCCCGGGTCCACAGAGCAGGCAGCAGGGTGTACTGCGTGTGGTTGCTACATCTCACCCAAGGATCCAACCAGAGGTGGAATTTCCTCTTGGGAGAAAACTTTGCATGAGACCGACCGCCAGGGAACTGCGATTTCCAGTGATGGGGTTCAGCTTCAGAGAGCTGGGTCACCGGAAGCTTTGATATTCGTCCTTTCTCTGAGCAGGAGAAGACCGTTTAGGTCCTAAGCCTACCTACATCAGCCTCCTAGATCTCAGGCAGACCTCCTAACAATACTAGGATGATACTGATTAGAAGATTGTTGTCAGCACTCGCGGGGTTTGTGAGTCCGTTTGCTGGTCAGGATCTAGGGGGCACTCTGAGGGACGGAAGGTAGCAGGCTTGATATAAGTCTTTCGCATAAGCAAAGATGGACAGTACCTGATATCAATGTATACAGTCTTGGAGGCACAGGTGCTTGGAAGGATGGAGTAGAACCACTGGAACATAGGTACACACTAGGAGATGACAGGAACACAGTCTTGGAAGCACACTGGTGTGGCAATGCAGGTGTGAGTACACACTGGGAGATCACTGGAGCTGCAGACTTGGAGACACACAGGTGTGGGAATCCTGGTGCAGGTACACACTGGGAGCTCACTGGGACAACGGACTTGGAAGCACACAGGTATGGAGACGCTGGTGCCGGTACACACTGGGAGATCACAGGAGCAGCAGACTTGGAAGCACACAGGTATGGAGACGCTGGTACAGGTACACACTGGGAGATCACAGGAGCAGCAGACTTGGAAGCACGCAGGTATGGAGACGCTGGTGCCGATACACACTGGGAGATCACAGGAGCAGCAGACTTGGAAGCACACAGGTGTGGGAACGCTGGTGCCGGTACACACTGGGAGATCACAGGAGCAGGAGACTTGGAAGCACACAGGTGTGGGAACGCTGGTGCAGGTGCTCACTGGGAAGCACGCAGGTATGGAGACGCTGGTGCCGATACACACTGGGAGATCACAGGAGCAGCAGACTTGGAAGCACGCAGGTATGGAGACGCTGGTGCCGGTACACACTGGGAGATCACAGGAGCAGCAGACTTGGAAGCACGCAGGTATGGTGACGCTGGTGCCGATACACACTGGGAGATCACAGGAGCAGCAGACTTGGAAGCACACAGGTATGGAGACGCTGGTGCCGGTACACACTGGGAGATCACAGGAGCAGCAGACTTGGAAGCACACAGGTGTGGGAACACTGGTGCAGGCGCTCACTGGGAAGCACGCAGGTATGGAGACGCTGGTGCCGGTACACACTGGGAGATCACAGGATCAGCAGACTTGGAAGCACACAGGTGTGGGAACGCTGGTCCAGGTGCTCACTGGGAAGCACACAGGTATGGAGATGCTGGTGCCGGTACACACTGGGAGATCACAGGAGCAGCAGACTGGGAAGCACACAGGTATGGAGACGCTGGTACAGGTACACACTGGGAGATCACAGGAGCAGCAGACTTGGAAGCACGCAGGTATGGAGACGCTGGTGCCGATACACACTGGGAGATCACAGGAGCAGCAGACTTGGAAGCACACAGGTGTGGGAACGCTGGTGCCGGTACACACTGGGAGATCACAGGAGCAGGAGACTTGGAAGCACACAGGTGTGGGAACGCTGGTGCAGGTACTCACTGGGAAGCACGCAGGTATGGAGACGCTGGTGCCAGTACACACTGGGAGATAACAGGAGCAGCAGACTTGGAAGCACACAGGTGTGGAAACGCTGGTGCAGGTGCTCACTGGGAAGCACGCAGGTATGGAGACGCTGGTGCCGATACACACTGGGAGATCACAGGAGCAGCAGACTTGGAAGCACGCAGGTATGGAGACGCTGGTGCCGGTACACACTGGGAGATCACAGGAGCAGCAGACTTGGAAGCACGCAGGTATGGTGACGCTGGTGCCGATACACACTAGGAGATCACAGGAGCAGCAGACTTGGAAGCACGCAGGTATGGAGACACTGGTGCCGATACACACTGGGAGATCACAGGAGCAGCAGACTTGGAAGCACACAGGTATGGAGACGCTGGTGCCGGTACACACTGGGAGATCACAGGAGCAGCAGACTTGGAAGCACACAGGTGTGGGAACACTGGTGCAGGCGCTCACTGGGAAGCACGCAGGTATGGAGACGCTGGTGCCGGTACACACTGGGAGATCACAGGATCAGCAGACTTGGAAGCACACAGGTGTGGGAACGCTGGTGCAGGTGCTCACTGGGAAGCACGCAGGTATGGAGACGCTGGTGCCGGTACACACTGGGAGATCACAGGAGCAGCAGACTTGGAAGCACGCAGGTATGGAGACACTGGTGCCGGTACACACTGGGAGATCACAGGAGCAGCAGACTTGGAAGTACGCAGGTATGGAGACGCTGGTGCCGGTACACACTGGGAGATCACAGGAGCAGCAGACTTGGAAGCACACAGGTGTGGGAATGCTGGTGCAGGTGCTCACTGGGAAGCACGCAGGTATGGAGACGCTGGTGCCGGTACACACTGGGAGATCACAGGAGCAGCAGACTTGGAAGCACACAGGTGTGGGAACGCTGGTGCAGGTGCTCACTGGGAAGCACGCAGGTATGGAGACGCTGGTGCCGGTACACACTGGGAGATCACAGGAGCAGCAGACTTGGAAGCACGCAGGTATGGAGACACTGGTGCCGGTACACACTGGGAGATCACAGGAGCAGCAGACTTGGAAGCACACAGGTGTGGGAACGCTGGTGCCGGTACACACTGGGAGATCACAGGAGCAGCAGACTTGGAAGCACACAGGTGTGGGAATGCTGGAGCAGGTGCTCACTGGGAAGCACGCAGGTATGGAGACGCTGGTGCAGGTACACACTGGGAGATCACAGGAGCAGCAGACTTGGAAGCACACAGGTGTGGGAATGCTGGTGCAGGTGCTCACTTGGAAGCACGCAGGTATGGAGACGCTGGTGCAGGTACACACTGGGAGATCACAGGAGCAGCAGACTTGGAAGCACACAGGTGTGGGAATGCTGGTGCAGGTGCTCACTGGGAAGCACGCAGGTATGGAGACGCTGGTGCCGGTACACACTGGGAGATCACAGGAGCAGCAGACTTGGAAGCACACAGGTGTGGGAATGCTGGTGCAGGTGCTCACTGGGAAGCACGCAGGTATGGAGACGCTGGTGCCGGTACACACTGGGAGATCACAGGAGCAGCAGACTTGGAAGCACACAGGTGTGGGAATGCTGGTGCAGGTGCTCACTGGGAAGCACGCAGGTATGGAGACGCTGGTACCGGTACACACTGGGAGATCACAGGAGCAGCAGACTTGGAAGCACACAGGTGTGGGAACGCTGGTGCCGGTACACACTGGGAGATCACAGGAGCAGCAGACTTGGAAGCACACAGGTGTGGGAACGCTGGTGCAGGTGCTCACTGGGAAGCACGCAGGTATGGAGACGCTGGTGCCGGTACACACTGGGAGATCACAGGAGCAGCAGACTTGGAAGCACACAGGTGTGGGAACGCTGGTGCAGGTGCTCACTGGGAAGCACGCAGGTATGGAGACGCTGGTACCGGTACACACTGGGAGATCACAGGAGCAGCAGACTTGGAAGCACACAGGTGTGGGAACGCTGGTGCCGGTACACACTGGGAGATCACAGGAGCAGCAGACTTGGAAGCACACAGGTGTGGGAACGCTGGTGCAGGTGCTCACTGGGAAGCACGCAGGTATGGAGACGCTGGTGCAGGTACACACTGGGAGATCACAGGAGCAGCAGACTTGGAAGCACACAGGTGTGGGAATGCTGGTCCAGGTGCTCACTGGGGAGCACGCAGGTATGGAGACGCTGGTGCCGGTACACACTGGGAGATCACAGGAGCAGCAGACTTGGAAGCACACAGGTGTGGGAACGCTGGTCCAGGTGCTCACTGGGAAGCACACAGGTATGGAGACGCTGGTACAGGTACACACTGGGAGATCACAGGAGCAGCAGACATGGAAGCACACAGGTATGGAGACGCTGGTGCCGGTACACACTGGGAGATCACAGGATCAGCAGACTTGGAAGCACACAGGTGTGGGAACGCTGGTGCAGGTGCTCACTGGGAAGCACGCAGGTATGGAGACGCTGGTGCCGGTACACACTGGGAGATCACAGGAGCAGCAGACTTGGAAGTACGCAGGTATGGAGACGCTGGTACAGGTACACACTGGGAGATCACAGGAGCAGCAGACTTGGAAGCACACAGGTGTGGGAATGCTGGTGCAGGTGCTCACTGGGAAGCACGCAGGTATGGAGACGCTGGTGCCGATACACACTGGGAGATCACAGGAGCAGCAGACTTGGAAGCACGCAGGTATGGAGACGCTGGTGCCGGTACACACTGGGAGATCACAGGAGCAGCAGAATTGGAAGCACACAGGTGTGGAGACGCTGGTGCCGGTACACACTGGGAGATCACAGGAGCAGCAGACTTGGAAGCACACAGGTGTGGGAACGCTGGTGCAGGTGCTCACTGGGAAGCAGGCAGGTATGGAGACGCTGGTGCCGGTACACACTGGGAGATCACAGGAGCAGCAGACTTGGAAGCACACAGGTATGGAGACGCTGGTGCCGGTACACACTGGGAGATCACAGGAGCAGCAGACTTGGAAGCACACAGGTGTGGGAATGCTGGTGCAGGTGCTCACTGGGAAGCAGGCAGGTATGGAGACGCTGGTGCCGGTACACACTGGGAGATCACAGGAGCAGCAGACTTGGAAGCACACAGGTGTGGGAACGCTGGTGCAGGTGCTCACTGGGAAGCACGCAGGTATGGAGACGCTGGTGCCGGTACACACTGGGAGATCACAGGAGCAGCAGACTTGGAAGCACGCAGGTATGGATACACTGGTGCCGGTACACACTGGGAGATCACAGGAGCAGCAGACTTGGAAGCACACAGGTGTGGGAACGCTGGTGCCGGTACACACTGGGAGATCACAGGAGCAGCAGACTTGGAAGCACACAGGTGTGGGAATGCTGGTGCAGGTGCTCACTTGGAAGCACGCAGGTATGGAGACGCTGGTGCAGGTACACACTGGGAGATCACAGGAGCAGCAGACTTGGAAGCACACAGGTGTGGGAATGCTGGTGCAGGTGCTCACTGGGAAGCACGCAGGTATGGAGACGCTGGTGCCGGTACACACTGGGAGATCACAGGAGCAGCAGACTTGGAAGCACACAGGTGTGGGAATGCTGGTGCAGGTGCTCACTGGGAAGCACGCAGGTATGGAGACGCTGGTACCGGTACACACTGGGAGATCACAGGAGCAGCAGACTTGGAAGCACACAGGTGTGGGAACGCTGGTGCCGGTACACACTGGGAGATCACAGGAGCAGCAGACTTGGAAGCACACAGGTGTGGGAACGCTGGTGCAGGTGCTCACTGGGAAGCACGCAGGTATGGAGACGCTGGTGCCGGTACACACTGGGAGATCACAGGAGCAGCAGACTTGGAAGCACACAGGTATGGAGACGCTGGTGCCGGTACACACTGGGAGATCACAGGAGCAGCAGACTTGGAAGCACACAGGTGTGGGAACGCTGGTGCAGGTGCTCACTGGGAAGCACGCAGGTATGGAGACGCTGGTGCCGGTACACACTGGGAGATCACAGGAGCAGCAGACTAGGAAGCACGCAGGTATGGAGACGCTGGTGCCGGTACACACTGGGAGATCACAGGAGCAGCAGACTTGGAAGCACACAGGTGTGGGAATGCTGGTGCAGGTGCTCACTGGGAAGCACGCAGGTATGGAGACGCTGGTGTCGGTACACACTGGGAGATCACAGGAGCAGCAGACTTTGAAGCACGCAGGTATGGAGACGCTGGTGTCGGTACACACTGGGAGATAACAGGAGCAGCAGACTTGGAAGCACACAGGTGTGGGAACTCTGGTGCAGGTCCTCACTGGGAAGCACGCAGGTATGGAGACACTGGTGCCGATACACACTGGGAGATCACAGGAGCAGCAGACTTGGAAGCACGCAGGTATGGAGACACTGGTGCCGATACACACTGGGAGATCACAGGAGCAGCAGACTTTGAAGCACGCAGGTATGGAGACGCTGGTGTCGGTACACACTGGGAGATAACAGGAGCAGCAGACTTGGAAGCACACAGGTGTGGGAACTCTGGTGCAGGTCCTCACTGGGAAGCACGCAGGTATGGAGACACTGGTGCCGGTACACACTGGGAGATCACAGGAGCAGCAGACTTGGAAGCACACCGGTGTGGGAACGCTGGTGCCGGTACACACTGGGAGATCACAGGAGCAGCAGACTTGGAAGCACACAGGTGTGGGAACTGGGAGATGACAGGAACAGAGTCTTTGGAAACTCTCAGAAGTAGAGACGCTGGTGCAAGAACACGCTGGAAGCACAGGTTGCAGGTTACCTCCTGGGAAGAGATAGCAATGCACTGGCATCTGCAGAGAGTCAGGTGAGCGATTAAATTCCCCGGGCATGTTCCTGATTGGACAAGTGGGAAGTCTGAGTGAAAGCCATTGGGCAGCCATGGAAAGATGGCGGTACACTGTAGGACACAGGGCCAAGCCAACATGGCGCCCGGGAGTGGAGACCAGCAACACTATGCAGGAGATGACAGGCACAGCCGCTGGGACACAGCAGCAGGACTCCTCCGGCCAGTACCAACATGAAGGGACCTGAGACCCTGTTGGTGGACCCGGACCGGTAAGCGCTGCTTGTGTCCAATGATCGTGACAATTGTGTAACAGTTCTAACATTTGACAAGTTTCCATCATCCAGAACCTTAAGCACTTGGTGACTGGGGAGTCTGAGAATCATAGGAAGACCCCTCTCCTACCCCTTTCACATCACAAATGCCAGGTCATATCCAGAATTTAGACACTGGTCCATCCCGGGAGCGTTTCTCGCATTTGCAATGTTTAGCTCCAAACAGCAATAAGCGGATGTCAGTAGAGTATGCGGAGGAGCAGAGCGGCGGCGTGTGAATGGGAGGTGGGGGCGGAGACAGCGCTTGAAGCTGATACGGTCCTCCTCCATAGTGTGAACGGGACCTGGGTTGCTCGACCCAGGTTACCCATTCACACTGTACAGCAACCTGGGTCCTACCCAGGATTAGCCCTTCTTTTAATAGGAATGCCGTGTTGCTGGCCCGGGAAATTGAAAAAAAGGTTCTTTCTCATTGCGATGTGAACAGGGTATAAGTATAATGTCCTCAGTGGAGTTACTTAGATGCAGTTTGTCATGAACTCCAAGAATTTGAAGAATTTCTCCTTCCAAATGTGAGTTATTAAATTCTTCAGAAGAAAGGAGTTGTAGAAGGGATTAACTGTATTAGTTGTAGAGAGTCATTACTCCTTCAGTCAGAAATGGGTCCAGCTGTGTTAGACCAGATCAAACTGCAAGGATCCATTTTGTTATAGCCATCAGAATCTGCATTGGCTTGTGGGTACAGGAACTGGGAATTCTGGGCTATATACATAGAGCTTCAGTGAAAATAGTGAAGTTCTCCAATGATGCTGCTCTCTGGTGACATCTCTGAGGTAACAGCCAGTATGTAATCAGGCTAGGCCATTGGGATGTGTATATGAGGTTGGGTTATAGTGAGGGGACATTGGGGCAGCTGTAGATGAGGTTGGGTTATAGTGATGGGACATTGGGGCAGCTGTAGATGAGGTTGGGTTATAGTGATGGGACATTGGGGCAGCTGTAGATGAGGTTGGGTTATAGTGATGGGACATTGTGGCAGCTGTAGATGAGGTTGGGTTATAGTGATGGGACAGTGGGGCAGCTGTATATGAGGTTGGGGTATAGTGATGGGACATTGGGGCACTGTAGATGAGGTTGGGTTATAGTGATGGGACAGTGGGGCAGCTGTATATGAGGTTGGGTTATAGTGATGAGACATTGGGGCAGCTGTATATGAGGTTGGGTTATAGTGAGGGGACATTGGGGCAGCTGTAGATGAGGTTGGGTTATAGTGATGGGACATTGGGGCCGCTGTAGATGAGGTTGGGTTATAGTGATGGGCCATTGGGATGTGTATATGAGGTTGGGTTATAGTGATGGGACAGTGGGGCCGCTGTAGATGAGGTTGGGTTATAGTGATGGGACATTGGGGCAGCTGTAGATGAGGTTGGGTTATAGTGATGGGACATTGGGGCAGCTGTATATGAGGTTGGGTTATAGTGAGGGGACATTGGGGCAGCTGTAGATGAGGTTGGGTTATAGTGATGGGACATTGGGGCAGCTGTATATGAGGTTGGGTTATAGTGAGGGGACATTGGGGCAGCTGTAGATGAGGTTGGGTTATAGTGATGGGACATTGTGGCAGCTGTATATGAGGTTGGGTTATAGTGATGGGACAGTGGGGCAGCTGTATATGAGGCTAGGTTATAGTGATGGGACAGTGGGGCAGCTGTATATGAGGTTGGGGTATAGTGATGGGACATTGGGGCAGCTGTAGATGAGGTTGGGTTATAGTGATGGGACATTGGGGCAGCTGTAGATGAGGTTGGGTTATAGTGATGGGACATTGGGGCAGCTGTAGTTGAGGTTGGGTTATAGTGATGGGACATTGGGGCAGCTGTAGATGAGGTTGGGTTATAGTGATGGGACATTGGGGCAGCTATAGATGAGGTTGGGTTATAGTGAGGGGACATTGGGGCAGCTGTAGATGAGGTTGGGTTATAGTGAGGGGACATTGGGGCAGCTGTAGATGAGGTTGGGTTATAGTGATGGGACATTGGGGCCGCTGTAGATGAGGTTGGGTTATAGTGATGGGACAGTGGGGCAGCTGTATATGAGGTTGAGTTATAGTGATGGGACATTGGGGCAGCTGTAGATGAGGTTGGGTTATAGTGATGGGACATTGGGGCAGCTGTAGATGAGGTTGGGTTATAGTGATGGGACATTGGGGCAGCTGTAGATGAGGTTGGGTTATAGTGATGGGACATTGGGGCCGCTGTAGATGAGGTTGGGTTATAGTGATGGGACAGTGGGGCAGCTGTATATGAGGTTGGGGTATAGTGATGGGACATTGGGGCAGCTGTAGATGAGGTTGGGTTATAGTGATGGGACATTGGGGCAGCTGTATATGAGGTTGGGTTATAGTGATGGGACATTGGGGCAGCTGTAGATGAGGTTGGGTTATAGTGATGGGACATTGGGGCAGCTGTAGATGAGGTTGGGTTATAGTGATGGGACATTGGGGCAGCTGTAGATGAGGTTGGGTTATAGTGATGGGACATTGGGGCCGCTGTAGATGAGGTTGGGTTATAGTGATGGGCCATTGGGATGTGTATATGAGGTTGGGTTATAGTGATGGGACAGTGGGGCAGCTGTATATGAGGTTGGGTTATAGTGATGGGACATTGGGGCAGCTGTAGATGAGGTTGGGTTATAGTGATGGGACATTGGGGCAGCTGTAGATGAGGTTGGGTTATAGTGATGGGACATTGGGGCAGCTGTAGATGAGGTTGGGTTATAGTGATGGGACAGTGGGGCAGCTGTATATGAGGTTGGGTTATAGTGATGGGACAGTGGGGCAGCTGTATATGAGGTTGGGGTATAGTGATGGGACATTGGGGCAGCTGTAGATGAGGTTGGGTTATAGTGATGGGACATTGGGGCAGCTGTAGATGAGGTTGGGTTATAGTGATGGGACATTGGGGCAGCTGTAGATGAGGTTGGGTTATAGTGATGGGACATTGGGGCAGCTGTAGATGAGGTTGGGTTATAGTGATGGGACATTGGGGCCGCTGTAGATGAGGTTGGGTTATAGTGATGGGACATTGGGGCAGCTGTAGATGAGGTTGGGTTATAGTGAGGGGACATTGGGGCAGCTGTAGATGAGGTTGGGTTATAGTGAGGGGACATTGGGGCAGCTGTAGATGAGGTTGGGTTATAGTGATGGGACATTGGGGCCGCTGTAGATGAGGTTGGGTTATAGTGATGGGACAGTGGGGCAGCTGTATATGAGGTTGGGTTATAGTGATGGGACATTGGGGCAGCTGTAGATGAGGTTGGGTTATAGTGATGGGACATTGGGGCAGCTGTAGATGAGGTTGGGTTATAGTGATGGGACATTGGGGCAGCTGTAGATGAGGTTGGGTTATAGTGATGGGACATTGGGGCCGCTGTAGATGAGGTTGGGTTATGGTGATGGGACATTGGGGCCGCTGTAGATGAGGTTGGGTTATGGTGATGGGACAGTGGGGCAGCTGTATATGAGGTTGGGGTATAGTGATGGGACATTGGGGGCAGCTGTAGATGAGGTTGGGTTATAGTGATGGGACATTGGGGCAGCTGTATATGAGGTTGGGTTATAGTGATGGGACATTGGGGCAGCTGTAGATAAGGTTGGGTTATAGTGATGGGACATTGGGGCAGCTGTAGATGAGGTTGGGTTATAGTGATGGGACATTGTGGCAGCTGTAGATGAGGTTGGGTTATAGTGATGGGACAGTGGGGCAGCTGTATATGAGGTTGGGGTATAGTGATGGGACATTGGGGCAGCTGTAGATGAGGTTGGGTTATAGTGATGGGACAGTGGGGCAGCTGTATATGAGGTTGGGTTGTAGTGATGGGACATTGGGGCAGCTGTATATGAGGTTGGGTTATAGTGAGGGGACATTGGGGCAGCTGTAGATGAGGTTGGGTTATAGTGATGGGACATTGGGGCCGCTGTAGATGAGGTTGGGTTATAGTGATGGGCCATTGGGATGTGTATATGAGGTTGGGTTATAGTGATGGGACAGTGGGGCCGCTGTAGATGAGGTTGGGTTATAGTGATGGGACATTGGGGCAGCTGTAGATGAGGTTGGGTTATAGTGATGGGACATTGGGGCAGCTGTATATGAGGTTGGGTTATAGTGATGGGACATTGGGGCAGCTGTAGATGAGGTTGGGTTATAGTGATGGGACATTGGGGCAGCTGTAGATGAGGTTGGGTTATAGTGATGGGACATTGGGGCAGCTGTAGATCAGGTTGGGTTATAGTGATGGGACATTGGGGCAGCTGTATATGAGGTTGGGTTATAGTGATGGGACATTGGGGCAGCTGTAGATGAGGTTGGGTTATAGTGATGGGACATTGGGGCAGCTGTAGATGAGGTTGGGTTATAGTGATGGGACATTGGGGCAGCTGTAGATGAGGTTGGGTTATAGTGATGGGACATTGGGGCAGCTGTAGATGAGGTTGGGATAGTGATGGGACAGTGGGGCAGCTGTAGATGAGGTTGGGTTATAGTGATGGGACAGTGGGGCAGCTGTAGATGAGGTTGGGTTATAGTGATGGGACATTGGGGCAGCTGTAGATGAGGTTGGGTTATAGTGATGGGACATTGGGGCAGCTGTATATGAGGTTGGTGTATAGTGATGGGACATTGGGGCAGCTGTAGATCAGGTTGGGTTATAGTGATGGGACATTGGGGCAGCTGTATATGAGGTTGGGTTATAGTGATGGGACATTGGGGCAGCTGTAGATGAGGTTGGGTTATAGTGATGGGACATTGGGGCAGCTGTAGATGAGGTTGGGTTATAGTGATGGGACATTGGGGCAGCTGTAGATGAGGTTGGGTTATAGTGATGGGACATTGGGGCCGCTGTAGATGAGGTTGGGTTATAGTGATGGGACATTGGGGCAGCTGTATATGAGGTTGGGTTATAGTGATGGGACATTGGGGCAGCTGTAGATGAGGTTGGGTTATAGTGATGGGACATTGGGGCAGCTGTAGATGAGGTTGGGTTATAGTGATGGGACATTGGGGCAGCTGTAGATGAGGTTGGGTTATAGTGATGGGACATTGGGGCAGCTGTAGATGAGGTTGGGATAGTGATGGGACAGTGGGGCAGCTGTAGATGAGGTTGGGTTATAGTGATGGGACAGTGGGGCAGCTGTAGATGAGGTTGGGTTATAGTGATGGGACATTGGGGCAGCTGTAGATGAGGTTGGGTTATAGTGATGGGACATTGGGGCAGCTGTATATGAGGTTGGTGTATAGTGATGGGACATTGGGGCAGCTGTAGATCAGGTTGGGTTATAGTGATGGGACATTGGGGCAGCTGTATATAAGGTTGGGTTATAGTGATGGGACATTGGGGCAGCTGTAGATGAGGTTGGGTTATAGTGATGGGACATTGGGGCAGCTGTATATGAGGTTGGTGTATAGTGATGGGACATTGGGGCAGCTGTAGATCAGGTTGGGTTATAGTGATGGGACATTGGGGCAGCTGTATATAAGGTTGGGTTATAGTGATGGGACATTGGGGCAGCTGTAGATGAGGTTGGGTTATAGTAATGGGACATTGGGGCAGCTGTAGATGAGGTTGGGTTATAGTGATGGGACATTGGGGCAGCTGTAGATGAGGTTGGGTTATAGTGATGGGACATTGGGGCAGCTGTAGATGAGGTTGGGTTATAGTGATGGGACATTGGGGCAGCTGTAGATGAGGTTGGGTTATAGTGATGGGACATTGGGGCAGCTGTAGATGAGGTTGGGTTATAGTGATGGGACATTGGGGCCGCTGTAGATGAGGTTGGGGTATAGTGATGGGACATTGGGGCAACTGTATATGAGGTTGGGTTATAGTGATGGGACATTGGGGCAACTGTCGATGAGGTTGGGTTATAGTGATGGGACA
This sequence comes from Crinia signifera, assembly GCF_055691185.1. NCBI lineage: Eukaryota > Metazoa > Chordata > Amphibia > Anura > Myobatrachidae > Crinia > Crinia signifera. Next base: position 341,368,176 of record NC_139220.1, on the reverse strand, counting down.
TTGGGGCAGCTGTCGATGAGGTTGGGTTATAGTGATGGGACATTGGGGCAGCTGTATATGAGGTTGGGGTATAGTGATGGGACATTGGGGCAGCTGTAGATGAGGTTGGGGTATAGTGATGGGACATTGGGGCAGCTGTAGATGAGGTTGGGTTATAGTGATGGGACATTGGGGTAGTTGTAGATGAGGTTGGGTTATAGTGATGGGACATTGGGGCAGCTGTAGATGAGGTTGGGTTATAGTGATGGGACATTGGGGCAGCTGTAGATGAGGTTGGGTTATAGTGATGGGACATTGAGGCAGCTGTATATGAGGTTGGGTTATAGTGAGGGGACATTGGGGCAGCTGTATATGAGGTTGGGTTATAGTGATGGGACATCGGGGCAGCTGTATATGAGGTTGGGTTATAGTGATGGGACATCGGGGCAGCTGTATATGAGGTTGGGTTATAGTGATGGGACATTGGGGCAACTGTATATGAGGTTGGGTTATAGTGATGGGACATCGGGGCAGCTGTATATGAGGTTGGGTTATAGTGATGGGACATTGGGGCAACTGTATATGAGGTTGGGTTATAGTGATGGGACATTGGGGCAGCTGTAGATGAGGCTGGGATAGTGATGGGACATTGGGGCAGCTGTAGATGAGGTTGGGTTATAGTGATGGGACATTGGGGCCGCTGTAGATGAGGTTGGGTTATAGTGATGGGACATTGTGGCAGCTGTAGATGAGGTTGGGTTGGAGTGATGGGACATTGTGGCAGCTGTAGATGAGGTTGGGTTGGAGTGATGGGACATTGTGGCAGCTGTAGATGAGGTTGGGTTATAGTGATGGGACATTGGGGCAGCTGTAGCTGAGGTTGGGATAGTGATGGGACATTGGGGCATTTGTAGCTGAGGTTGGGATAGTGATGGGACATTGGGGCATTTGTAGCTGAGGTTGGGTTAAAGTAATAGGACATTGGGGCAGCTGTAGATGAGGTTTGTTTGCAGTGATGGAACATTGGGGCAGCTGTAGATGAGGTTGGGTTATAGTGATTGGACATTGGGGCCGCTGTAGATGAGGTTAGGTTGGAGTGATGGGACATTGGGGTAGTTGATGGATAACACTGATCCCTATATACCCCACTATATTGGCGTAATTATCCCATTCCTCATGTCTTTATTCAGGTCCTGTGGGCTGTGCACTTACTCTGCGGTTTGGCTCTCGCCCAGTCGTCATCCTCGGGGGGGTCCTCTCATCTCTTGGGATGTTTTTTGCTTCTTTCTCCTCTGAGCTCTACCAGCTGTATCTGAGCATCGGAGGACTCTCAGGTAACTGGAGCTGCACGTTGTCTGCAGGGGGAGGGGCAGGCTCTTAGCTTCCTTTTGTCTGTGTTACCCCGAAGAAGGAGGGGCAGGCTTATAGCTTCCTTGTGTCTGTGTCACACTGCAGGGGGGAGGGGCAGGCTCACAGCTCCCTTCTGTCTGTCACCCTGCAGGGGGAGGGGCAGGCTCACAGCTCCCATCTGTCTGTCACCCTGCAGGGGGAGGGGCAGGCTCACAGCTCCCATCTGTCTGTCTCCCTGCCGGGGGAGCGGCAGGCTCATAGCTCCCTTCTGTCTGTCACCCTGCCGGGGAGGAACTCTCATATCACACGTCTGTCTGCCACCCTGCTGGTCTGACATGTTGTAGGGTGTCTGTATGTCACTCTGTACATCCCATAGTAACCTGTGTGTCTCTTCTCCTGCAGGATTCGGCTGGGCTTTGATATTCTCACCATCGATGGCGGCAGTGACTTGTTACTTCTCGCACAGGCGATCATTAGCTACAGGGTTTGTTCT
>NC_139220.1:341351354-341358854 GCF_055691185.1 Crinia signifera | reverse complement strand
GGCTCCTCCCCTACTGCATCCCTGGACTCTTCAGTTCATCTTTCAAAGCCACTGGAATACATTAACTCAGTACAAACGCCTGCACATATTATATGCACATTTTATAACAGAAACTGTTAACTTTTAACCATATAACATGAAACATCATGAATACTGGCATACTTACTGAGCGTAAGGGAGGGATCGCTGTGTCACCAGGACCATATCAGAGAAAGGGATTCGAACGGTAAGTTCTTACAAAAATCCCTTTTTCTCTTTCAATGGTCCTGGTGACACAGCTCAACACTGGGACGTTCCAGAGCCGGTCCTTTGGGAGGGTACGCTCAGGTCTGCAGCTCTCAGCACTGCTCGCCCGAATGATGCGTCCTCCGACGCGAACTCATGGAATCTATAGAATTTGGCAAATGTGTGAACAGATGACCAAGTGGCAGCTCTGCAAACCTGCTCAGCTGTGGCCCCATGTCGGACCGCCCAAGAGGTGGCAACTGACCTGGTGGTATGCGCATTTATTCTGGCCGGTACAGGCCTACCCACTTTGGTGTATGCAAAGGCTATCACAGAACGCAACCATCTAGCAATAGTCTGCTTAGATGCAGGCCAACCAATTTTATGTACGTCATACAGTACCAATAAAGTGTCAGTTTTCCTAACACTCTTCACTCTGTCCACATATATGCGTAAGGCACGCACAACATCCAAAGTCTTCAACTTGTCCCTTTTCTTGGAACCCTCTGGGGGTTGAAACACAGGTAGAACTATCTCCTGATTTAAATGGAAGGCAGAGACTACCTTCGGTAAAAATTGCGGCACTGTTCTCAGAACAGCCCTGTCATCGTGAAAAATTAAGAAGGGAGATTTGCATGACAAAGCTCCCAGCTCTGACACCCTTTTAGCAGATGCTACTGCTAACAAAAACACTAGCTTCCACGTGAGAAACTTAAAGTCAGCCGACCTTAAAGGCTCAAAAGGTGCCTTCTGAAGGCAATCCAAAACCAGTGACAGATCCCAAGGTGCTACTGGTTGCTTGTAAGGGGGTTTCAGTCTGGATACCCCTTGTAAAAAGGTTTGAATCTCCGGTAAAATGGCAATTCTTTTTTGAAAATAGATGGACAAGGCCGAAATCTGCACCTTCAACGACTGAAGGCTTAGGCCCGAAGAAAATCCATCTTGTAGAAAATCTAACATTTTTGATAATTTGAAGTGAGATGTGTGAGCTTTTTGCCTCTCACACCATCTAATATAAGTCTTCCAGACTCTATAATAATTTGCCGAAGAAACAGCTTTTCTGGCTTTTATCATAGTCTGCACTACTGCATCAGAAAATCCTTTCTTTTTTAAAATGGCGGTTTCAATAACCAAGCCGTCAAAATCAATCGATCGGAATCCAGGTGATTGAATGGGCCTTGTCTTAACAGGTCTGGTCTCAGAGGTAGACGCCATGAATCCACTGATAACCTCTGAAGCCTCGAGTACCAAGACCTCCTTGGCCAATCTGGGGCCACAAGGATCACCGGAACCTTCTGGTCCTGTACCCTTTTCAACAGTCTCGCTAACATTGGAACTGGAGGGAATGCATAAAGAAGGTCTCCCTGCCAATGAGTAGTCATGGCATCCACTGCCTCTGCTAGCGGATCTCTCGTTCTGGCATAGAACCTGGGCACCTGATGGTTGAACCTGGATGCCATTAGGTCCAAATCCGGAGTTCCCCACCTTGCCGTGATCTGGTGAAACACCTGAGGATGTAGGCTCCATTCTCCTTCCTTGAGCTCCTCCCTGCTCAGGAAGTCTGCTTCTATATTCTCCACTCCTGGAATGAATATAGCCGATACGGCAGGAACATTCTGTTCCGCCCATAGGAAGATTCTGGACACCTCCCACATGGCCAATCTGCTGCGTGTACCTCCCTGATGATTCAGATACGCCACAGCTGTGGCATTGTCGGTCTGAATCCTCAAGGGGAGGTTCCTTAACCTGTCTCCCGCCAAGGAAATCACTTTCCAGACAGCTCTCAGCTCCAAGATGTTGATTGGTAACACTGATTCGTCTGCCGTCCACAGGCCCTGCAGCCTGAGATCCAGGGCTACTGCCCCCCAGCCCCTGAGACTGGCATCGGTAGTTACTACCAACCAGTCCCAGGTCTGTAATGACCGACCCCACTGAAGGGAATCTACCTCTGTCCACCATTTCAAGGAGTCCCGAGTGTCCGCGGACAGCACTATCAACTCCGTCTTCATGGTCAAAGTGTTTCCTGACCAGGCTGACAAAATGTTCCATTGGAATACTCGTGAGTGGAACCTGGCAAATTGAAGCGTTTCGAATGACGCCACCATTTTCCCCAGGAGTTTGAGGCACCTCCACACTGACAAGCTCGGAGCTCTGAGAATCTCCTGAACTAGAGTGACCAGGTCCCTGGCCTTTATCTCCGGGAGAAATACCCGATGGAGATGGGTATCCAGTATGACTCCCAAGAACTGGATCCTCTGTGATGGTACCAACTGAGATTTTTGTAAGTTTAAAATCCAGCCGTGAGCCTGCAAAAAATTGATGGCCTCTTTCAAGTGACTTTGAAGCAGGGTTGCTGACTCTGCCTTGAACAGGAGATCGTCCAAATAGGGTATTACTGTGATTCCCCTGAGCCTCAACACTGCCGCCATCACTGACATTATCTTTGTAAATACCCTTGGCGCGGTTGCTAGCCCAAAGGGTAACGCCCGGAACTGTAAATGCAGGTCTCCTATGGCAAATCTCAACAGCGTCTGATGTTCCGGGTGAATGGGAACATGCAGATATGCGTCTTGGACATCCATGGACGCCAGAAATTCTCCCTGGTCCAGACTCAGGAGAACAGACCTCAAAGACTCCATTTTGAAATGGTCTACCCATAGGTGAACATTTAAGGACTTCAAATTTAGTATTGGTCTGAAAGACCCGTCTGGTTTGGGCACCAGGAACAGCGTGGAGTAAAATCCTTTCTTCCACTCTGCCCTGGGAACCGGAATTACCACCCCTTTTTCCAAAAGGGAATGAGCCGCTCTCATCAGAGCTGTGCGCAGGAGCGCCTGCTTTGGTATGGGTGTGGGGATGAACCTCTTCGGAGGCCGCCCTCTGAAAGGGATTTTGTAACCCTGGGTAATGATCTCTAAGACCCAGGAATCCTGGTCTAGAGAAGCCCAAGCGTCCCTGAAGTGTGTGAGACGCCCCCCCACCTTTATCCCTGCCGGGCTTATCCCCAGGCAGTCATGCGGAGGGTTTATCCTCTCCTTTAGAGGCAGGCTTCTTATGGAAAGAGCCAAACTTGGACCTTTGAGATTTGCCCCTGGAGGTCTGAAACTTTCCCCTGAACGATTGTCCCCGAAAGGACGCACCACCTCTAGGGGAGGGCCGAAAGGACGGCCTAAAAGCAGCGAATCTGGATGACTGCTTTGTTGAGGAGGCCGGCAGAAAAGTACTCTTGCCGCCTGTGGCTTGTTTTATAATCTCCTCAAGCTCAGAACCAAAAAGTAACTTTCCCTTGAAAGCTAACAATTCTAGGGCCTTTTTGGACTCATTGTCCGCTTCCCAGGCCTTAAGCCAGAGCACTCTCCTGGCATTAATAGAGACTGTGGACACTCTGGTAGCCATTTTAAGAGCTTCCTCTTCTGCTTCCACCGCATATTCTGCAGCGGCCTTAATCTTTTCTGCTACCAGCAAAGCACCAGGGTCAGCCTGCAGCATGGTGCATAACTCACCAGCCCACTCTATAATGGCCTTAGAGACCCAGGCTGAAGCAATAAGGGGACGCAGGGTAAACCCCACCCCTTCAAAAATAGCTTTGAGGTTTCCCTCGAGCTTTTTATCCACAGAATCCTTAAAAGCTGCACCACCCTGTACAGGCAATACCGTAGCTTTTGATAAACGTGCCACAGAAGCATCCACAACAGGCACCTTTTCCCAGAGTTCAGAATGAGACTCCGGCATGGGGTACAGACTAAGGAATCTCTTAGGCATCTGTAGCCTCTTATCTGGGGTTTTCCAAGCCCCTTCCAATAGTTCCTGTAACCCCTCATCTGAGGGAAAAGTAACAGCCTCCTTCCGCTGTCGCTTAAAAACACCCTTAACAGGGGTCTTATCCTCAACAGTCAGCTTTAAAGCCTGCTTCACAGCTACAATGAGATCCTCTATACCAGCAGCAGAGGTCTCTTCAAAATCATCACCCTGGTCCCAGGGTGTGTCAGTATACTCTCCTTCCTCCTCCTCTACCACATTAGGCATAGCATAAGACCTTTTAGGGGTCCCTGCAACATCATCCATTTTGTCCAGTATTTCACTGAATCTGTTGATCCCTTTAGCAGTATCCTGCATCACCTGAATAAGCGCAGGATCTGCCTGGGTAAGAGGCAAGGAGCCAGACGACTGCTGAGATGATGGCATAGGTCTCTGTGATTCTACCAGCACATCACTCTGCCTGTCCAGAAGCTGCACCAAAGCGTTTACAGACCTGCCTAGGGCACTGGCCCACGCAGGTTCCATCTGCTCTGCCCTATGGGGTTCACTGCCCATGGGTCTCACATCAGCGCAAGTAATACATAAGCCCCCCTTGGCCATCTGCTCAGGGACAAACTTTTGTGTGCAAACATTGCACGCGCTCAGTGCACTAAGGGCTCCCTCCCCCAAAACCACAGCCTGATGCTCAGACATGATGCAAGTGAAAAATATATATATCTCAATATACACAGTGCAAACAATTGTACAAGCGCTTATACAAAGTCAATGCACCCAGTCACTTAGCTGTCTGTAGGTTTCAACTGCGGGGAAGCGATGCCCAGGAAATCCAAGTCACTCTGCCAGGATCAGTAAGCCAGCTCAGCTCCGCTGCAAGCGTTCTGAAAGGCGCCAAAGTCAGAGTGAAGGAAGAGACCAAAAGTCCCTGCTGCTGCGGGGTCCGTGACCTTTTGGCGCCAACCACCCCCAGCTAGCCGCTCCTTAGGTAGGATTTCCTTGTTCCAGTGTCTCCCCCTCAAATGGGGACCACTTGGAACATGCCTGTCACAGCGCTGCTGTCCTCTCAGTCAGGAGCTCAGCGTGTAAGCTCCGCATAAAATGGCCGCCGCCATCACGGAGCGCCTGTCCCCCATGATCCCCACCTAACTGTGGAGCCGGTTTCAGGATGCTCCGGAGCCCAGGCAGCCTCATAAAAGAGGCTAAAAGCGCTGCACAGGGAGACCAGACAGCATCTCCCTTGTGCACAGTGAGCTGACAGGACGCGCTTCTGTCAGCTCCTGCTGCGCTAGCAGTGTGAGGATTCACTATGAGAATCCTCACACTGTGCCTACCTAGCTAGGGTAATAGTTAATAAAATAATAAAAAATCCCCTAACTACTCTATTTCTTCGGCTGCTCCCGCAGCCCTTTAGAATAGCACCCACTCCAGTGGGCACCTAACACGAACTGAAGAGTCCAGGGATGCAGTAGGGGAGGAGCCTACCCTCTAAAGCTTTAGGATAGGTGCCTGGCTCCTTCGGACCCTCCTACATCCCAGTGTTGAGCTGTGTCACCAGGACCATTGAAAGAGAAAGAGGATGATCCCGTGACCAGTACACTCTGTATATATATTATGTGTACAATAGAGGAGGAGCCCGTGACCAGTACACGCTGTATATATATTATGTGTACAATAGAGGAGGAGCCTGTGACCAGTACACGCTGTATATATATTATGTGTACAATAGAGGAGGAGCCTGTGACCAGTACACGCTGTATATATATTATGTGTACAATAGAGGAGGAGCCCGTGACCAGAACACGCTGTATATATCTTATGTGTACAATAGAGGAGGAGCCCGTGACCAGTACACGCTGTATATATATTATGTGTACAATAGAGGAGGAGCCCGTGACCAGTACACGCTGTATATATATTATGTGTACAATAGAGGAGGAGCCTGTGACCAGTACACGCTGTATATATATTATGTGTACAATAGAGGAGGAGCCCGTGACCAGAACACGCTGTATATATATTATGTGTACAATAGAGGAGGAGCCCGTGACCAGTACACGCTGTATATATATTATGTGTACAATAGAGGAGGAGCCTGTGACCAGTACACGCTGTATTTATATTATGTGTACAATAGAGGAGGAGCCCCTGACCAGTACACGCTGTATATATATTATGTGTACAATAGAGGAGGAGCCTGTGACCAGTACACGCTGTATATATATATTATGTGTACAATAGAGGAGGAGCCCCTGACCAGTACACGCTGTATATATATATATATATTATGTGTACAATAGAGGAGGAGCCTGTGACCAGTACACGCTGTATATATATTATGTGTACAATAGAGGAGGAGCCTGTGACCAGTACACGCTGTATATATATATTATGTGTACAATAGAGGAGGAGCCCCTGACCAGTACACGCTGTGTATATATATATATATATATATATATAATGTGTACAATAGAGGAGGAGCCCCTGACCAGTACACGCTGTATATATATATATTATGTGTACAATAGAGGAGGAGCCTGTGACCAGTACACGCTGTGTATATATATATATATATATATATATAAATATTATGTGTACAATAGAGGAGGAGCCCGTGACCAGTACACGCTGTATATATATATTATGTGTACAATAGAGGAGGAGCCTGTGACCAGTACACGCTGTATATATATTATGTGTACAATAGAGGAGGAGCCTGTGACCAGTACACGCTGTATATATATTATGTGTACGATAGAGGAGGAGCCCGTGACCAGTACACGCTGTATATATATTATGTGTACAATAGAGGAGGAGCCTGTGACCAGTACACACTGTATATATTATGTGTACAATAGAGGAGGAGCCTGTGACCAGTACACGCTGTATATATATTATGTGTACAATAGAGGAGGAGCCTGTGACCAGTACACACTGTATATATTATGTGTACAATAGAGGAGGAGCCTGTGACCAGTACACGCTGTATATATATTATGTGTACAATAGAGGAGGAGCCCGTGACCAGTACACGCTGTATATATATATATATTATGTGTACTATAGAGGAGGAGCCCGTGACCAGTACACGCTGTATATATATATTATGTGTACAATAGAGGAGGAGCCCCTGACCAGTACACGCTGTATATATATTATGTGTACAATAGAGGAGGAGCCCGTGACCAGTACACGCTGTATATATATTATGTGTACAATAGAGGAGGAGCCTGTGACCAGTACACGCTGTATATATATTATGTGTACAATAGAGGAGGAGCCCGTGACCAGAACACGCTGTATATATATTATGTGTACAATAGAGGAGGAGCCCGTGACCAGAACACGCTGTATATATATTATGTGTACAATAGAGGAGGAGCCCGTGACCAGTACACGCTGTATATATATTATGTGTACAATAGAGGAGGAGCCCCTGACCAGTACACGCTGTATATATATTATGTGTACAATAGAGGAGGAGCCCGTGACCAGTACACGCTGTATATATATTATGTGTAC
>NC_139220.1:341013854-341341354 GCF_055691185.1 Crinia signifera | reverse complement strand
CATACAGTTACACAGCCAGCCATACATACATACATAAACACAGCTATACATACATGTACACAGACAGACATACATACATACATATACACAGCCATACATACATGTACACAGACATACATACATATGCACATACATACATGTATGTACACAGACATACATACAGTAACAAAGCCATACATACATACACACAGCCATACATACACGTACACAGACATACATACATACATATACACAGCCATACCTACATGTACACAGACATACATGCATATGCACATACATACATGTATGTACACAGACATACATACAGTTACACAGCCATACATACATATACACAGCCATACATACATACACACAGCTATACATACATGTACACAGACAGACATACATACATACATATACACAGCCATACATACATGTACACAGACATACATACATATGCACATACATATGCACAGACACATACATATATACAGCCATACATACACAGCGATACATACATATGCACATACATACATGTACACAGACACATACATACATACGCACAAACACACATACATGTACACAGACATACATATGCACACATATATTCATATGTACATAGACACACATACATATGCAAAGACATACATACATGTACACATACATACATGTACAGACATACATATACACAGATATACATGTACACAGACATACGCACAGACACACATATGTACACATACTTACATATATGTACACAGACACACATATATGCATACATATGAAAAGACACACATGCACAGAAACACATACATGTATACATACCTATGCACAGACACACATGTACACAGACACGTACACGCATATGCACAAATACATGTACACAAACATACATATGCACATACATAACCAATCCTTACCTGGCAAACCTTTCCACATAGCCTAGTGCAGTGGTTCCCAACCCTGGTCCTCAAGTTCCCCCAACAGTGCACATGTTCCAGGTCTCCACAAAGAATCACAAGTGACATAATTAGCTCCACCTGTGGATCTTTTAAAATGTGTTTGAATAATGAGTGCACCTGCTGGGTGACCTGGAAAACCTGTACTGTTGGGGGTACTTGAGGACCAGGGTTGGGAGCCACTGGCCTAGTGTAACCATACCTAGCCTGGCTAGCCTTTCCCCATAGCCCAATGTAACCACACTTAACCTGGCTAGCCTTTCCTCATACCCCAATGTAACCATACCTAACCTGACTAGCCTTTCCTCATAGTCCAACGTAACCATACCTAACCTGGCTAGCCTATCCTCATATCCCAATGTAACCATGCCTAACCTGGCTATCCTTTCCTTATAGCCCAATGTACCCATCCCTAACCTGGCTAGCCTTTCCTCATAGCCCAATGTTACCATCCCTAACCTGGCTAGCCTTTCCTCATGTCCCAATGTAACCATCCCTAACCTGGCTATCCTTTCCTCATAGCCCAATGTAACCACCCCTAACCTGGCTAGCCTTTCCTCATAGCCCAATGTAACCACCCCTAACCTGGCTAGCCTTTCCTCATAGTCCAACGTAACCATACCTAACCTGGCTAGCCTTTCCTCTTAGCCCAATGTAACCATCCCTAACCTGGCTAACCTTTCCCCATAGCCCAATGTAACCATACCTAACCTGGCTAACCTTTCCCCATAGCCCAATGTAACCATACCTAACCTGGCTAGCCTTTCCTCATAGTCCAACGTAACCATACCTAACCTGGCTAGCCTTTCCTCATAGCCCAATGTAACCACAGCTAACCTGGCTAACCTTTCCCCATAGCCCAATGTAACCATACCTAACCTGGCTAGCCTTTCCTCTTAGCCCAATGTAACCACCCCTAACCTGGCTAGCCTATCCTCATATCCCAATGTAACCATGCCTAACCTGGCTATCCTTTCCTTATAGCCCAATGTACCCATCCCTAACCTGGCTAGCCTTCCCTCATAGCCCAATGTAACCATCCCTAACCTGGCTAGCCTTTCCTCATGTCCCAATGTAACCATCCCTAACCTGGCTAGCCTTTCCTCATAGCCCAATGTAACCACCCCTAACCTGGCTAGCCTTTCCTCATACCCCAATGTAACCACACCTAACCTGGCTAGCCATTCCTCATAGCCCAATGTAACCATCCCTAACCTGGCTAGCCTTTCTTCGTAGCCCAATGTAACCATTCCTAACCTGGCTAGCCTTTCTTCGTAGCCCAATGTAACCATCCCTAACCTGGCTAGCCTTTCCTCATATCCCAATGTAACCGCCCCTAACCTGGCCAGCCTTTCCTCATATCCCAATGTAACCACCCCTAACCTGGCTAGCCTTTCCTCATAGCCCAATGTAACCACACCTAACCTGGCTAGCCTTTCCTCATAGCCCAATGTAACCATACCTAACCTGGCTAGCCTTTCCTCATAGCCCAATGTAACCACCCCTAACCTGGCTAGCCTTTCCTCATAGCCCAATGTAACCATCCATAACCTGGCTAGCCTTTCCTCATAGCCCACTGTAACCATCCCTAACCTGGCTAGCCTTTCCTCATAGCCCACTGTAACCATCCCTAACCTGGCTAGCCTTTCCTCATAGCCCAATGTAACCATCCCTAACCAGGCTAGCCTTTCCTCATAGCCCACTGTAACCACACCTAACCTGGCTAGCCTTTCCTCATAGCCTAATATAACCATACCTAACCTGACTAGCCTTTCCTCATAGCCCAATTTAACCACCCCTAACCTGGCTAGCCTTTCCTCATAGCCCAATTTAACCGTACCTAACCTGGCTAGCCTTTCCTCATATCCCAATGTAACCATCCCTAACCTGGCTAGCCTTTCCTCATAGCCCAATGTAACCATCCCTAACCTGGCTAGCCTTTCCTCATAGCCCAATGTAACCACCCCAAACCTGACTAGCCTTTCCTCATAGCCCAATTTAACCACCCCTAACCTGGCTAGCCTTTCCTCATAGCCCAATTTAACCGTACCTAACCTGGCTAGCCTTTCCTCATATCCCAATGTAACCATCCCTAACCTGGCTAGCCTTTCCTCATAGCCCAAAGTAACCATCCCTAACCTGGCTAGCCTTTCCTCATAGCCCAATGTAACCATCCCTAACCTGGCTAGCCTTTCCTCCATAGCCCAATGTAACCATCCCTAACCTGGCTAGCCTTTCCTCATAGCCCAATTTAACCACCCCTAACCTGGCTAGCCATTCCTCATATCCCAATGTAACCACACCTAACCTGGCTCGCCTTTTCTCATAGCCCAATTTAACCATCCCTAACCTGGCTAGCCATTCCTCATATCCCAATTTAACCACCCCTAACCTGGCTAGCCTTTCCTCATATCCCAATGTAACCATCCCTAACCTGGCTAGCCTTTCCTCATATCCCAATGTAACCATACCTAACCTGGCTAGCCTTTCCTCATACCCCAATGTAACCATACCTAACCTGGCTAGCCTTTCCTCATAGCCCAATGTAACCATCCCTAACCTGGCTAGCCTTTCCTAATAGCCCAATGTAACCACCCCTAACCTGGCTAGCCTTTCCTCATAGCCCAATGTGACCATCCCTAACCTGGCTAGCCTTTCCTCATAGCCCAATTTAACCACCCCTAACCTGGCTAGCCATTCCTCATATCCCAATGTAACCACACCTAACCTGGCTCGCCTTTTCTCATAGCCCAATTTAACCACCCCTAACCTGGCTAGCCATTCCTCATATCCCAATTTAACCACCCCTAACCTGGCTAGCCTTTCCTCATATCCCAATGTAACCATCCCTAACCTGGCTAGCCTTTCCTCATACCCCAATGTAACCATACCTAACCTGGCTAGCCTTTCCTCATAGCCCAATGTAACCATCCCTAACCTGGCTAGCCTATCCTCATAGCCCAATGTAACCATCCCTAACCTGGCTAGCCTTTCCTCATACCCCAATGTAACCATACCTAACCTGGCTAGCCTTTCCTCATAGCCCAATGTAACCATCCCTAACCTGGCTAGCCTTTCCTAATAGCCCAATGTAACCACCCCTAACCTGGCTAGCCTTTCCTCATACCCCAATGTAACCATACCTAACCTGGCTAGCCTTTCCTCATAGCCCAATGTAACCATCCCTAACCTGGCTAGCCTTTCCTCATATCCCAATGTAACCATCCCTAACCTGGCTAGCCATTCCTCATATCCCAATGTAACCATGCCTAACCTGGCTAGCCTTTCCTCATAGCCCAATGTAACCATGCCTAACCTGGCTAGCCTTTCCTTATAGCCCAATGTACCAATCCCTAACCTGGCTAGCCTTTCCTCATAGCCCAAAGTAACCATCCCTAACCTGGCTAGCCTTTCCTCATAGCCCAAAGTAACCATCCCTAACCTGGCTAGCCTTTCCTCATAGCCCAATGTAACCATCCCTAACCTGGCTAGCCATTCCTCATAGCCCAATGTAACCACACCTAACCTGGCTAGCCTTTCCTCATAGCCCAATGTAACCATCCCTAACCTGGCTAGCCTTTCCTCATAGCCCAATGTAACCATCCCTAACCTGGCTAGCCTTTCCTCATAGCCCAATGTAACCACACCTAACCTGGCTAGCCTTTCCTCATATCCCAATGACTTCATATATTTCATCAATTTTGGCCTTCTCTGAACCCTTTCCATGACCCTTTTCCAGATCTGTACACTATATTCTAGGTAAGGCTGCACCAAAGCTTTACATATTGGAATATTCCAGTGTCACCCTTCACCTCTATGCCCCTTTTTCTGCATGCTAATACCTTAATGGTCTCCTTGACATTGGGCAGTGCACTGAGTATATTGTCAGTGTGCACCCCCAAGTCCTCCTCTTACCCTGCATAGTGTAGTGTCTGTTTCCTCCTCCTGCTCCCCTATTTGTGACATACTGTACGACGGCCATATCTACTTGCGTTCCCACTCACTACCCTTAAGGGCCAGATTCAGAGCTGCATATATTCGCTGCACGGCGAGTCAGTAAATGCCACCCGCACGAGGGCGCACAGAGGAAAGATCATGTGATGGTTCCTTATCTCTCTCTCCTCTGTTCGGTATAAGCCTAGATTTACTTTTGAATTGGCCGCTGTCTGCCAAATTTGGGGAGGGCGCTGATGTCATATGATGTCAGCCATCCACCCCAAGTAGGCAGGGACAAGCCTGCGTTCTGACGGGCCGCCCAGTGTTTATTAGGGCGCACCCACAGTTTTTGTGGGCACACCCATGAAACACTGGGCTGGGCTAGCCCGTCAATATGCCCCCTGCCTTTCACTCAGGCAGTGAGCGCACCGATAGCGCTCACTGCGGGGGTTGCACATTCGCAGACTCACACCATCAGGGGTGGGGCCGAATTTGGACCTGTATGAACTGGTCTGAATCGGCCACCTAGTTTGTTTCTCACTAAATCATGCTGGTTCCCCCTAATAATCTTATTGCTCTCCCCTAGTGTCTTCCCCACTATTGACATTAGGATTTCCCGGCTGTGTTTTATTTCCCTTTTATAATATAGGTACTACTTCTGCTATTCGCCGTCCCTTATATACTAAAGGTGCCCATACATGTCCCGATGCGGGTGGTGCGATCTGTGCATCGCACACTACAAAAAGTATGTGCTGCGCATACTTTTTGTACTTGCTTTTCATCGCATCGCATGCACAAGGCATGCACAAGGCATGCAATGCGATGCGTGCTATTTAAGCTCAAAACGCACACCCGCATTGGGACGTGTATGGGCACCTTACGCCAGATGAAACTGAAGTATAATGGCCTGGTCAGCTCCATTAAAACCCATCTGGTCCTGGCGATTTATCTACGTTACTATTGCATAGTCTCTGTATGTAGTAGCAGGACATTATCCCATTAGCTCCTCTAGCAAATAACTATGGAAAGAAGAGATACTTCATTAATCCTTTCCCCTATTTCATTTATTACGGGTCCTATATCATCTTTGAATTTTTTACCATTAATATACATAAAAATTAGTGTCTGTCTGGCTTTCTGGAACCATTTGCTTTCCATTTTAGCAGCTTTGATTTCCTTTTTGCATGTTCTATTACATTACAGTTTTACTGCCCGCTTGCTCCTTTCCATTGACTTTGTATACCAACATAGCGCCCTCACCTGCTTATTTTCTCAACATAGCGCCCTCACCTGCTTATTAAACAGACATAGCACCCTCACCCGCTTATTATACAGACATAGCTCACCCACCCGCTTCTTCCTTTTCATGACTTCCTTTATATACCAACCTAGCACTCACCCACATCTTCCTTTCCATTATTTTACTTACCTTATATACCACCATAGCGCCCTCACCCACTTATTATACCAACATAGCGTCCCCCGCCCATTTATTATACCAACATAGCGCCCTCACCTGCTTATTATACCAACATAGCACACCTACCCGCTTCTTCCTTCCCAGTACTTCTCCTACCTTCTTATACCAATATAGCACCCTTCCCCGCTTATTATACCGATATAGCGCCCTCATCCAATTTTTATATTAACATAGCACACCTACCCGCTTCTTCCTTTTCATGACTTCCCTTCTATTTCAACATAGCGTCCTCTTCTTCCTTTCCATTAATTCCTTACCTTATATGCCAACACGCTTATTATACCTACATAGCAGACCCACCCACTTCTTCCTTTTCAGGATTTCACATTTACACCAACATAGCCCCCTCACCCACTTTCTCCTTTCCATTACTTTCCTTACCTTATATACCAACATAGCTCCCACATCGCTTCTTCCTCTCCATGACTTACCTTATATACCAACATAGCTCCCTCACCTGCTTATTATATTGACATAGCACACCCACTTGTTTCTTCCTTTCCAGCACTTCACCTACCTTCTTATACCAACATAGTGCCCTCACCCGCTTATTATACCGACATAGTGCTATCATGCAATTTTAAAGCTAACCACACACCTACCCCCTTCTTCCTTTTCATGACTTCCCTTATATACCAACATAGCACCCTCATCCGCTACTTCCTTTCCTTTACGTCCCTTACCTTCTTACACCAACATAGTGCCCTCATCCGCTTATTATACCAACATAGTGCCGTCACCCGCTTATTATACCGACCTAGCACACCCACCCGCTTCTTCCTTTCCAGAACTTCCCTTACCTTATTATACCGACATAGTGCCCTCACCCACTTATTATACCAAGATACAGATGGAGCTGGCCTCATCATTTCCGCCAGCTCGCCGTGGCGGAGGTTCTATTGTTACAATTTTCATCTTGCCAAGGGGCATGGGCGCACACCATGCTATACAATCTGCCACCAATGGGTGGCTAATGCTCCATCAAGCTAGCGTCGTAGTGATATACTGTAATGTGCCAATGGAACCCCGCCATTCGCCGAACGGAGTGCGCTTACAATACAGTATGAGACGCTTGTGCGTAATGAGACGCCCCACAACATCGCTGCGAGCAAATGGGCTGTGTAGTGTAATGATCCTATACTGTAGGCAAATATTTACCTTCACGTTCACGTAGCTGATGCTGAATATTTTGAGCTGTTGGTACTGTACAGTAGCTCTAGTAGTTACTACCACTGCATTAATGTATCTTCCAAGGAGTAATGTGTATGCAGCTGAAGTCAACCGCTGCCTCCCCTCCCCCGGGGGTGGAGGGGGTCAACTTGACCTGAATACAGAACATTACTTTATCTCCAGCAGCGCTAATCCCACACCCGCTTCTTCCTTTCCATCACTTCCCTTACCTTATATACCAACATAGTGCCCTCACCCGCTTATTATATCGACATACCACTCCCACCCGCTTCTTCCTTTCCATCACTTCCCTTACCTTATACACCAACATAGTGACCTCACCCGCTTATTATATCGACATAGCGCACCCACGCACTTATTATACTGACATACCACTCCCACCTGCTTCTTCCTTTCCATCACTTCCCTTACCTTATTATACCGACATAGCGCACCCACGCACTTATTATACACACACAGCGCACCCACGCACTTATTATACACACACATAGCACACCCACGCACTTATTATACACACACATAGCGCACCCACGCACTTATTATACACACACACATAGCGCACCCACGCACTTATTATACTGACATACCACTCCCACCTGCTTCTTCCTTTCCATCACTTCCCTTACCTTATATACCAACATAGTGCCCTCACCCGCTTATTATATCGACATAGCGCACCCACGCACTTATTATACTGACATACCACTCCCACCTGCTTCTTCCTTTCCTTCACTTCCCTTACCCTATTATATCGACATAGCGCATCCACGCACTTATTATACTGACATACCACTCCCACCTGCTTCCTTTCCATCACTTCCCTTACCTTATTATACCGACATAGCGCACCCACGCACTTATTATACACACACACATAGCGCACCCACGCACTTATTATACACACACATAGCGCACTCACGCACTTATTATACACACACATAGCGCACTCACGCACTTATTATACACACACATAGCGCACCCACGCACTTATTATACACACACACACACACATAGCGCACCCACGCACTTCTTATACACACACACACATAGCGCACCCACGCACTTCTTATACACACACATAGCGCACCACGCACTTATTATACACACACATAGCGCACCCACGCACTTATACACATAGCGCACCCACGCACTTATTATACACACACACACATAGCGCACCCACGCACTTCTTATACACACACACACATAGCGCACCCACGCACTTATTATACACAAACATAGCGCACCCACGCACTTATTACACACACACATAGCGCACCCACGCACTTATTATACACACACATAGCGCACCCACGCACTTATTATACACACACATAGCGCACCCACGCACTTATTATACACACACACATAGCGCACCCACGCACTTATTATACACCCACGCACTTATACACACACATAGCGCACCCACGCACTTATACACACACACATAGCGCACCCACACACTTATTATACACACACATAGCGCACCCACGCACTTATTATACACACACACATAGCGCACCCATGCACTTATTATACACACACACATAGCGCACCCACGCACTTATTATACACACACACATAGCGCACCCACGCACTTATTATACACACACACATAGCGCACCCACGCACTTATTATACACACACACATAGCGCACCCACGCACTTATTATACTGACATACCACTCCCACCTGCTTCTTCCTTTCCATCACTTCCCTTACCTTATTATACCGACATAGCGCACCCACGCACTTATTATACACACACATAGCGCACCCACGCACTTATTATACACACACACATAGCGCACCCACGCACTTATTATACACACACATAGCGCACTCACGCACTTATTATACACACACAAAGCGCACCCATGCACTTATTATACACACACACATAGCGCACCCACGCACTTATTATACACATACACATAGCACACCCACGCACTTATTATACACACACACACACATAGCGCACCCACGCACTTATTATACACACACATAGCGCACCCACGCACTTATTACACACACACATAGCGCACCCACGCACTTATTATACACACACACATAGCGCACCCACGCACTTATTATACACACACACATAGTGCACCCACGCACTTATTATATGCGCACCCACGCACTTATTATACACACACACATAGCGCACCCACGCACTTATTATACACACACATAGCGCACCCACACACTCATTATACACACACACACATAGCACCCACGCACTGATTATACACACATACATAGCGCACCCACGCACTGATTATACACACACATAGCGCACCCACGCACTGATTATACACACACACATAGCGCACCCATGCACTTATTATACACACACACACATAGCGCACCCACACACTTATTATACACATAGCGCACCCACGCACTTATTATATACACACACATAGCGCACCCACGCACTGATTATACACACACACATAGCGCACCCACGCACTTATTATACACACACATAGCGCACTCACGCACTTATTATACACACACAAAGCGCACCCACGCACTTATTATACACACACACACATAGCGCACCCACGCACTGATTATACACACACACATAGCGCACCCACGCACATATTATACACACACACACATAGCGCACCCACGCACTTATTATACACCCATGCACTTTTTATACACACACACACACATAGCACACCCACACACTTATTATACACACATAGCGCACCCACGCACTTATTATACACACACACACATAGCGCACCCACGCACTTATTATACACACACATAGCGCACCCACGCACTTATTTTACACACACACATAGCGCACCCACGAACTTCTTATACACACACACAGCGCACCCAGGCACTTATTATACACACACACACACATAGCGCACCCAGGCACTTATTATACACACACACATAGCGCACCCACGCACTTATTACACACACACATAGCGCACCCAGGCACTTATTATACACACACATAGCACACTCACACACTTATTATACACACATAGCGCACCCACGCACTTTTTATACACACACACATAGCGCACCCACGCACTTTTTATACACACACACATAGCGCACCCACGCACTTATTATACACACACACATAGTGCACCCACGCACTTATTATATGCGCACCCACGCACTTATTATACACACACACATAGCGCACCCATGCACTTATTATACACACACATAGCGCACCCACACACTTATTATACACACACACACATAGCACCCACGCACTAATACATACATACTAATACATACATAGCGCACCCACGCACTGATTATACACACACACATAGCGCACCCACGCACTTATTATACACACACACACATAGCACACCCACGCACTTTTTATACACACATAGCGCACCCACGCACTTATTATACACACACACAGCGCACCCACGCACTTATTATACACACACATAGCGCACCCACGCACTTATTTTACACACACACACATAGCGCACCCACGCACTTCTTATACACACACACAGCGCACCCACGCACTTATTATACACACACACACATAGCGCACTCACGCATTTATTTTTACACACACATAGCGCACCCAGGCACTTATTATACACACACACATAGCGCACCCACGCACTTATTACACACACACATAGCGCACCCAGGCACTTATTATACACACACACATAGCGCACCCACACACTTATTATACACACACATAGCGCACCACGCACTTATTATACACACACACATAGCGCACCCACGCACTTATTATACACACACATAGCACACCCACGAACTTATTATACACACACATAGCACACCCACGCACTTATTATACACACACACACATAGCGCACCCATGCACTTATTATACACACACATAGCGCACCCACACACTTATTATACACACACATAGCACACCCACGCACTTATTATACACACACACATAGCGCACCCATGCACTTATTATACACACACATAGCACACCCACGCACTTATATTACACACACACTTAGCACACCCACGCACTTATTATACACACACATAGCGCACCACACACTTATTATACACACACATAGCGCACCCACCCACTTATTATACACACACATAGCGCACCCACGTACTTATTATACACACACAAATAGCGCACCCACGCACTTATTATACACACACATAGCGCACCCACGCACTTATTATACACACACATAGCGCACCCACGCACTTATTATACACACACACATAGCGCACCCACGCACTTATACACACACATAGCGCACCCACGCACTTATTATACACACACACATAGCGCACCCACGCACTTATTATACACACACATAGCGCACCCACGCACTTATTATACACACACACACATAGCGCACCCACGCACTTATACACACACATAGCGCACCCACGCACTTATACACACACACATAGCGCACCCACGCACTTATTATACACACACACATAGCGCACCCACGCACTTATTATACACACACACATAGCGCACCCACGCACTTATTATACACACACATAGCACACCCACGAACTTATTATACACACACATAGCACACCCACGCACTTATTATACACACACACACATAGCGCACCCATGCACTTATTATACACACACATAGCGCACCCACGCACTTATTATACACACACATAGCACACCCACGCACTTATTATACACACACACATAGCGCACCCATGCACTTATTATACACACACACATAGCACACCCACGCACTTATTATACACACACACTTAGCACACCCACGCACTTATTATACACACACATAGCGCACCACACACTTATTATACACACACATAGCGCACCCACGCACTTATTATACACACACATAGCGCACCCACGCACTTATTATACACACACATAGCGCACCCACGCACTTATTATACACACACAAATAGCGCACCCATGCACTTATTATACACACACATAGCGCACCCACGCACTTATTATACACACACATAGCGCACCCACGCACTTATTATACACACACACATAGCGCACCCACGCACTTATTATATACACACACATAGCGCACCCACGCACTTATTATACACACACACATAGCGCAGCCACGCACTTATTATACACACATAGTGCACCCACGCACTTATTATACACACACATAGCGCACCCACGCACTTATTATACACACACATAGCGAATTCACGCACTTATTATACACACATAGCGCACCCACGCACTTATTATACACACACACATAGCGCACCCACGCACTTATTATATACACACACAGCGCTCCCACGCACTTATTATACACACACAGAGCACCCACGCACTTATTATACACACACACAGCGCTCCCACGCACTTATTATACACACACACATAGCGCAGCCACGCACTTATTATACACACATAGTGCACCCACGCACTTATTATACACACACATAGCGAATTCACGCACTTATTATACACACATAGTGCACCCACGCACTTATTATACACACATAGTGCACCCACGCACTTATTATACACACACACATAGCGCACCCACGCACTTATTATATACACACACACATAGCGCACCCACGCACTTATTATACACACATAGTGCACCCACGCACTTATTATACACACACATAGCGCACCCACGCACTTATTATACACACACATAGCGCACCCACGCACTTATTATACACACACACATAGCGCACCCACGCACTTATTATATACACACACATAGCGCACCCACGCACTTATTATACACACACACATAGCGCAGCCACGCACTTATTATACACACATAGTGCACCCACGCACTTATTATACACACACATAGCGCACCCACGCACTTATTATACACACACATAGCGAATTCACGCACTTATTATACACACATAGCGCACCCACGCACTTATTATACACACACACATAGCGCACCCACGCACTTATTATATACACACACAGCGCTCCCACGCACTTATTATACACACACAGAGCACCCACGCACTTATTATACACACACACAGCGCTCCCACGCACTTATTATACACACACACATAGCGCAGCCACGCACTTATTATACACACATAGTGCACCCACGCACTTATTATACACACACATAGCGAATTCACGCACTTATTATACACACATAGTGCACCCACGCACTTATTATACACACATAGTGCACCCACGCACTTATTATACACACACACATAGCGCACCCACGCACTTATTATATACACACACACATAGCGCACCCACGCACTTATTATACACACATAGTGCACCCACGCACTTATTATACACACACATAGTGCACCCACCTGCTTGGCCAAGAGCAATATCCGCCTCCCGCATCTTCACTAATCTCAGCCTGCAAAGGAAAAGTAATAGGTCATGTTCTTTTCTTTTATCACTCGCCATCCAGCTATGCTCAGATACAGGTATACCGCCGATGGTCCGGAACATTTTCTGTGCATGGGCGTAACACGCAGTATGCACAAGTGTCCGTGGGAATAACTTCCGTGGACACTGCAGGTGACACGGATGCATCAGTGGTGGTACAGGTATAAAGCGTAAACTTGAGTCCATATCGGCGAAGGCAAAAGTTGAAATATTATGAAAAGTGAAGAAGATGTCATTGAAATCCCAGTACTTGTTTAGTTTCACGGCGGCAGCGCGCGCCACTCTGTGTTTGAATCTTGGCAGCTTGCCAGACTGCCCTACTTCTCTAAACTACGTTATCAGTGTAGCGCCTGTTTGAATCCTGGCAGCTCGCCAGCTGCCTTACTTCTGTAATCTAAGTTATCAGCGTCCTACGCTAAATCCGCAGCGGCCCAGCACTGACAGGTTATTCTGGCACTTGTAGTTCCACAGAGAAATAGACAGACCGGCACACTGCTAAATAAAGGGGGCGTCTAAAGTAGACACCCCGGCAAACTGCGCTAACAAAGGGGTCATCAAAATGTAGAAGCTGTAGCATCTTAATTTAGACGCGAACAAAGGGTGCATCTAAATAGGGTACATAGGGGTGCAGTGTGCAAAACACTATTAAACCTATTAACAATGACACTTGTCGAGGTAAAAGCGGTCGACCTTGTTTATTCCACTATCCATGCCAGTCCGAAGCGTGGCGAGCACAGCGAACCCCACAAGGGGATGCGGTACGCGTCCTACCAACGTTTTCATACCCCCACTATCCACGTCGGCATGAAGTTGATTTCATATAGTGTGGCGAGTGTACGGGAATACATGTGAAGTTATATCCACGTACGCTCGCCACGCTATATAGAATCAACTCCACGCCGACGTGGATAGTGGGGGTATGAAAAGGTCGGAAGGACGCGTACCACGTCCCCTCGCTGTGCTCGCCACGCTTCGGGCTGGTGTGGATAGTGGGGTTGTTTCAGGAACACAACCCCTGCTCTCCCTGTATAATAATAATAACAGGAACCACAGGCTGCTCCCCCGGCATAATACCAGGACACCACAGGCTGCTCCCCCTGCATAATTCCAGGATACCACAGGCTGCCCCCCCCCTCCCCCCTGGCTGCTACCACAGGCTGCTCCCCATTCATAATAGCAGGAGGTCACTACAAGCTGCTCCCCCTGCAAAACATCAGGAGGACACCACAGGCTGCTCCCCCAGCGTATTAACAGGATACCACAGGCTGCCCCCCCCCCTCCCCCCTGGCTGCTACCACAGGCTGCTCCCCATTCATAATAACAGGAGGACACCACAGGCTGCTCCCCCAGCGTATTAACAGGATACCACAGGCTGCTCCCCCGGCATAATACCAGAACACCACAGGCTGCTCCCCCTGCATATTATGGCACCCTGCCCCCAAGCCCATCCCGCCCCTGGGAAAGGCGTCTATATAGTAGAACACAGGCGTCTCTGTATAGTATGACACAGGGGATGATGTCTGTATAGTATGACACAGGGGTGATGTCTGTATAGTATGACACAGGGGTGATGTCTGTATAGTATGACACAGGGGTGATGTCTGTATAGTATGACACAGGGATGATGTCTGTATAGTATGACACAGGGGTGATGTCTGTATAGTATGACACAGGGGTGATGTCTGTATAGTATGACACAGGGGTGATGTCTGTATAGTATGACACAGGGGTGATGTCTGTATAGTATGACACAGGGGTGATGTCTGTATAGTATGACACAGGGGTGATGTCTGTATAGTATGACACAGGGATGATGTCTGTATAGTATGACACAGGGGTGATGTCTGTATAGTATGACACAGGGGTGATGTCTGTATAGTATGACACAGGGGTGATGTCTGTATAGTACCATGTCAGACAACCGAGCACCAACTATGGCACATGGGGCCTTATTCTGGTTGACTCTGGAAATGCCCGAACGAAATGCACGTCGGACATTCCAGGAACACACGCCCACAGGTTGTCCGCATCCGTTCGTGGGGACTTTCTAAGAAGAGGGAGTGTCTTCAGACTGCATTCACACGTCCTTGTGCGGTCAGATATCACAGAGTTGGCACGGTCCATACTGCGTCCGAACGGACGGGAAGCTGGCCGTACGCACCGAGTTGGTGTATTTGCGCAAACTATCAGTAACTATTCGGAAATCATGCTTCAGCAACATGACACATTTATCCAATTAGGCTACCTCGTAACATATATATTATTTTTAAATCTAATCAATTACTTCCTAATTGACAATTAAGCACACTTGTGTTCCTAGTGTTTCTGCTGTGGCTATGTGTAAAATTTGATACACATTTTATATTATTTCCCCTTATGTTCCCATGTGCAAACTAACATGGTGCAGAAATGTTATAATTTCACATTATTATTTATTAAATATATATTTTTCCCACACATGTGCTGTTTCACATTAATGTAATAGGCAGGTGTGCATATAGATTTGGGTAACAGAATTATGTCCATTGAGTGCAGTGTAAATGTGGGTCAGATACCAACAATACAGTTGTGTTTGCAGCATATATTCTAGTATTTTGTAATCGGCCATTTAGGCAGCAATGCTTCCAATTGAACCTGTGAAAAGAGTGTAATTAATGAGTAATGACCAGAGGAGTGGATTGTATTGTGTTCAGCTGCAAGTGTTTAAGGTGCGGGCGTACTAATTGGGCGATCCGAATGCCTAGCGCATGAACCATTGCCCTCCGAGAAGTGAAAGCTGCTTACAAAGAAATAAGGATTAAAAAGGGTTGAGATTACCTGAAGGGTAAAAAAAGGGGCAGACTAGATGGGCCAAATGGTTCTTATCTGCCGTCACATTCTATGTTTCTATGGACACTGGAGATTTCTGCCGTGTTGGTTCGCTTGCACTCGGTGTCCGGTCCGAATGCACACCTACCAATGTTTGTACACTCCCACGTCTACGCCCAGATTTACGCCCAGTTTCGCCCACTTTCAAACCGCGTCCTTATACACGCCCACATGACGCCCACATGACGCCCATATTACGCCCATATTTCCCGAGGAATTCGGTGGACATTTGTAGACGGTATTGCTTACACATGCGCAGGTAGCTAAAAACCGCCATCCGAAAGAATTCGGAACAGACCGCACCAACCAGAATAAGGCCCACAATGTAAATGCATTAAGGCTATATACAGGGGGAAATGTACTAACATCCCTGATTACGGTGATCCCTTGTAAGAACGGGAATGACCGGGATCGGGCTGAAAATACAATCTGAGAAAACGGCTAATTTACTAATCCGCCGTATTATCAGGATTCATATATTCCGATGGTGAAGTGATTCGTGTTTCTCCAGCAGCCAAATACGGATGAGCATGAAGCATCGCACAGAGCAGTCAGAATATCCAGATCCGTGCCAGATCAGTGAGTGATCCGTGCCAGATCAGTGAGTGATCCGTGCCTGATCAGTCAGTATATCCAGATCCGTGCCAGATCAGTGAGTGATCCGTGCCTGATCAGTCAGAATATCCAGATCCGTGCCAGATCAGTGAGTGATCCATGCCAGTTCATTGAGTGATCCATGCCAGATCAGTGAGTGATCCATGCCAGATCAGTCAGAATATCCAGATCCGTGCCAGATCAGTGAGGGATCCATGCCAGATCAGTCAGAATATACAGATCCGTGCCAGATCAGTCAGAATATCCAGATCCGTGCCAGATCAGTGAGTGATCCATGCCAGATCAGTCAGAATATCCAGATCCGTGCCAGATCAGTGAGTGATCCATGCCAGATCAGTGAGTGATCCATGCCAGATCAGTGAGTGATCCATGCCAGATCAGTCAGAATATCCAGATCCGTGCCAGATCAGTCAGAATATCCAGATCCGTGCCAGATCAGTGAGTGATCCATGCCAGATCAGTGAGTGATCCATGCCAGATCAGTCAGAATATCCAGATCCGTGCCAGATCAGTGAGTGATCCATGCCAGATCAGTGAGTGATCCATGCCGGATCCGTCAGACTATCCAGATCCATGCCAGATCAGTGAGTGATCCATGCCAGATCAGTCAGAACATCCAGATCCGTGCCAGATCAGTGAGTGATCCATGCCAGATCAGTCAGAACATCCAGATCCGTGCCAGATCAGTAAGTGATCCATGCCGGATCCGTCAGACTATCCAGATCCATGCCAGATCAGTGAGTGATCCATGCCAGATCAGTCAGAACATCCAGATCCGTGCCAGATCAGTGAGTGATCCATGCCAGATCAGTCAGAACATCCAGATCCATGCCAGATCAGTGAGTGATCCATGCCAGATCAGTCAGAACATCCAGATCCGTGCCAGATCAGTGAGTGATCCATGCCAGATCAGTCAGAACATCCAGATCCGTGCCAGATCAGTAAGTGATCCATGCCGGATCCGTCAGACTATCCAGATCCATGCCAGATCAGTGAGTGATCCATGCCAGATCAGTCAGAACATCCAGATCCGTGCCAGACCAGTGAGTGATCCGTGCCAGGTCAGTCAGAATATACAGATCCGTGCCATGCCTCTCACACACAAACATAACAAAGTAAAACTTTCATACACCATCCATACATCCGGAAAATTTGTGGTTGACCCCTGAATGACTTCTGCCCACCCTAGAGACCTATGGTAAAACTTTAACATAGGCCTCTATGGTTATATGCGTTAGCACATGTTAATCATCAAGGAGCCACGCACAGCTGGTCAGGTGCGGATTTCCCTTGGACCCAGGCCCTGATAGGCTGAAAGAACCCCTGTGACTGATTTCCCGGGAGGGATTCCCTCATTCTCAGGAAGGGGCGCAAGTGTCAACACAGAGGAGCATCGCACGGATCCGGCTGGTGTGAGTGACCCATGCAGGCTTCAGCACCATACGATATATGATAGTAAAAAGGGTGACCATCATAGGACCGATGGCCATATATGTCTGAATTGTATCAATGGTTGACTCATTTGTACACTCGGATTCGGCTGATGCAGAGAAACTACTGAGAAGATTCTCCGTTTCCCCACAATACGACTCAGCCAGAACCGACCTTCGTCCCAGCATTTAGAACATCTGGAAATCAGTAACATTCCAGGATGTGCGGACCTGAGAACGCTGCAACTCACAGAGGATTTATGGTGTGTCCCCAAACACACGCACACACACAAGCACACACACACACAAGCACGCACGCACACACACAAGCCCACGCACGTACACAAGCACACACACACAAGCGCACGCACGCACGTACACAAGCACACGCACGTACACAAGCACACACACACAAGCGCACGCACGTACACAAGCACACACGCAAGCACACGCACGTACACAAGCCCACGCACACACACACACACACAAGCACGTACACAAGCACACACACACAAGCGCACGCACGCACGTACACAAGCACACGCACACACACAAGCACACGCACGTACACAAGCACACACACATACACAAGCACACACACAAGCACACGCATGCATGCACGTACACAAGCACACATACAAGCACACGCACGTACACAAGCACACACACAAGCACACACACACACACAAGCGCACGCACGTACACAAGCACACACACAAGCATGCACACGTACACACACAAGCACACGCACGTACACAAGCACACGCACGTACACAAGCGCACGCACGCACGTACACAAGCACACACACACACACACAAGCACACACACAAGCACACGCACGTACACAAGCACACGCACATATACAAGCACACACACACATACAAGCACACGCACACAGCTGGTATGTTATAATCCATAAAGGAATTCAGAGCCCATGAAGGAAATCCACACACTGCTTTATTGCATATTAATGCCGTTTATGGTACTATGTAGTATTGCTTTGCATTTGTGCGTCTGACAGGGATATATGTGATCGGTCCCATCTAGTGGTCAGCGCAGTGGTGATGTAGTTTAATTGTGAACCTCATAGCCCACTGTAGCAAGGTTCTCAGGGGATTCTGGGTAATTCAGTGGAGGCATCCATTCCCTTATAATGCCATCTAAACATCACCTGATGCAGGGCCGTCTTTTCGTATGGGCTTAATGGGGATTTGCCCAGGGGCCCCAGGTGTATAAGGGCCCTATGCTAATAGCTGAAGATCCCTTTATTCCAGGGATACCAGAATTTTGAAAACCGGCCCTGCGGAACTGAAGATATCCAACGTTATCAGTTAGCAGTCCACATCCGACCTGTTAATTGCAATTCCCAGTCATATTTCTCAGGTTCTCTCTGACTTAGAGTTTTTCTGAGAGTATATTCCAAAAGCTGGGACTCTCCCCTTTCTGACGACACTAGCGGCTTGTCTCTGTCATGCCCAGAACCAGAGATATCAGCCTCCCAGCAGCCGGTCCCTGCTCCAGCTCCAGTTTTATATTTTTGTCAATGGATTGCTCTGGCTCCTGATCTCTGATCCCCAAGTTCCCAGCACCTCCTGAAAGTTGGGACTAGGTTTTTATACTATTGAAGGCTAAGAAATCTATTTCCAGATAATGGCGATATCTGCAGTCAGACAAGCTGCCCTTCCACTGGAAAATAACGAATATTAAGCCCACTCCATTATCCAACCGTCCCCTGTGTATAAAACACCCCCTACCTCCCTGGCAGTCATTTACAAGGGACCCTTCATACAGCTCAGTGCCCCCTTCCACACGTTAGTGTTCACCCTCCCACCACCTGTGCAGTATAGGAGTAATTAGCAGAAGTTACTGCTCCAGGTCCTACATGCTGAGTGGAAGATAGAGCACCCCCTGCCACCCGTGGGACATCAAAGCTGCTACTGATACCACCCCCCACCCCTAGGAGGGGAGAATGGGTAAGGGCCCCAGTGCATTGCTTTGCCCAGGGGCCCACACTGCTGTTAAGACTGCCCTGACCCGATGGTAAGAATACCACCCCCTGTACGTATGCTGACTGCAGCTGCTTGGTTTCACGTCTGTACGATGGCATTGCGTTATCCGGCCTGCGCCTGGTGTCACTTGTTTCCTAGAACGGTGCCCACTCAGCTATTTCCTTAGTGGGCTATTCTGCGTAGTGAATCGCATCGCAGGGGCCATTTTAGTGCCATGCGATGCGGTTTTTTTCATGTAATTTATTCACTGCTCTGTGTGCCCCACAGCATCGCATCGCACCTCCCCCAAATCTCAGGGAATGCGCTGCCATTACATCAGTGTTGCCGACTTTAAAAAAATCCTCTCCGGGAGAAGCCCGGAGAGGAATCCGGCATTACGAGTTTTTGGGGGCGGGGCTTAACTGTGACGTCATTGAGCCCCGCCCCCATGACAGCAAATAGCAGAAATAACTGCTATCCATGGAGGGGGCGGGGCTAAAACGTCACGATTGTGCCGTTTTAGCTCCGCCCCCTCCCCTGAGACCCGCGGATTGCGGCATATAAATGCCGCGATCGGGGGGCTCAGTGGGGGTCCCCCTGATTCCGGGAGGGTTGCCCACCCTTCCGGGGGCCGGGAGGAAGGACCCGATTTTCGGGAGACTCCCGCAAATTCCGGGAGGGTCGGCAACCCTGCATTACATTAGGTATACAATAATATGATCGTATAGGTCCTAAAAATAGGTTTTACCACCACCCCCCCCCCCCCACTATCGCGGTGGCGGAACGAGTCTACCGACTTTTTCATACCCCAACTATCCACGTCGGCGTGGAGTTGATTTTATATAGTTTGGCGAGCCACCGAGCCCGAAGCGAGGGGACGCGGAATACATGTAAAGTAATCCGCGTCCGCTCGCCACGCTTCGGGCTCGCTGCGCTCGCCACACTATATAAAATCGGCTCTACGCTGTATGGTGGGGGTATGAAAAAGTCGGGGGACACATTCTACTTTGCTCGCCACGCTTCAGGGTATCGTGGATAGTGGGGGGGTGCGTAAAACCTATTTTTAGGACATACCATCATAGCATTGTATAGCCAATGTCATGGCATCACGCACCCTGTAAAACCACATACGAATGCATACGATTTTGCGAGAGATGCGATGCAATACGGTGCGATATAGTGGGGGGGAAGTACCATTGAAAAAATTACATTACCGCTATAATGGCCCACGCAATGCGATGCGATTTCCCTAAGGTGCCGTACGTAGAAAATCTGGGCGCGGTTCTAGAAAACACCGTTCTGCAGAGCATCACATCTGACTGGGACTATGTACACAGTGATGGTTCTGCTGTCTGTCTGGTATTGTGATGGTACCGCTGTTACCGTTCTGCAGAGCATCACATCTGACTGGGACTATGTACACAGTGATGGTTCTGCTGTCTGTCTGTCTGGTATTGTGGTGGTACCGCTGTGACCGTTCTGCAGAGCATCACATCTGACTGGGACTATGTACACAGTGATGGTTCTGCTGTCTGTCTGGTATTGTGGTGGTACCGCTGTGGCCGTCCTGCAGAGCATCACATCTGACTGGGACTATGTACACAGTGATGGTTCTGCTGTCTGTCTGGTATTGTGGTGGTACCGCTGTTACCGTTCTGCAGAGCATCACATCTGACTGGGACTATGTACACAGTGATGGTTCTGCTGTCTGTCTGGTATTGTGGTGGTACCGCTGTTACCGTTCTGCAGAGCATCACATCTGACTGGGACTATGTACACAGTGATGGTTCTGCTGTCTGTCTGGTATTGTGGTGGTACCGCTGTTACCGTTCTGCAGAGCATCACATCTGACTGGGACTATGTACACAGTGATGGTTCTGCTGTCTGTCTGGTATTGTGGTGGTACGGCTGTTACCGTCCTGCAGAGCATCACATCTGACTGGGACTATGTACACAGTGATGGTTCTGCTGTCTGTCTGGTATTGTGGTGGTACCGCTGTTACCGTTCTGCAGAGCATCACATCTGACTGGGACTATGTACACAGTGATGGTTCTGCTGTCTGTCTGGTATTGTGGTGGTACCGCTGTTACCGTTCTGCAGAGCATCACATCTGACTGGGACTATGTACACAGTGATGGTTCTGCTGTCTGTCTGGTATTGTGGTGGTACCGCTGTTACCGTTCGGCAGAGCATCACATCTGACTGGGACTATGTACACAGTAATGGTTCTGCTGTCTGTCTGGTATTGTGGTGATACCGCTGTTACCGTTCTGCAGAGCATCACATCTGACTGGGACTATGTACACAGTGATGGTTCTGCTGTCTGTCTGGTATTGTGGTGGTACCGCTGTTACCGTTCTGCAGAGCATCACATCTGACTGGGACTATGTACACAGTGATGGTTCTGCTGTCTGTCTGGTATTGTGGTGGTACCGCTGTGACCGTTCTGCAGAGCATCACATCTGACTGGGACTATGTACACAGTGATGGTTCTGCTGTCTGTCTGTCTGGTATTGTGGTGGTACTGCTGTTACCGTTCTGCAGAGCATCACATCTGACTAGGACTATGTACACAGTGATGGTTCTGCTGTCTGTCTGGTATTGTGGTGGTACCGCTGTTACCGTTCTGCAGAGCATCACATCTGACTGGGACTATGTACACAGTGATGGTTCTGCTGTCTGTCTGGTATTGTGGTGGTACCGCTGTGACCGTTCTGCAGAGCATCACATCTGACTGGGACTATGTACACAGTGATGGTTCTGCTGTCTGTCTGGTATTGTGGTGGTACCGCTGTTACCGTTCTGCAGAGCATCACATCTGACTGGGACTATGAACACAGCGATGGTTCTGCTGTCTGTCTGTCTGGTATTGTGGTGGTACCGCTGTGACCGTTCTGCAGAGCATCACATCTGACTGGTACTATGTACACAGTGATGGTTCTGCTGTCTGTCTGGTATTGTGGTGGTACCGCTGTTACCGTCCTGCAGAGCATCACATCTGACTGGGACTATGTACACAATGATGGTTCTGCTGTCTGTCTGGTATTGTGGTGGTACCGCTGTTACCGTTCTGCAGAGCATCACATCTGACTGGGACTATGTACACAGTGATGGTTCTGCTGTCTTTCTGTCTGGTATTGTGGTTGTACCGCTGTTACCGTTCTGCAGAGCATCACATCTGACTGGGACTATGTACACAGTGATGGTTCTGCTGTCTGTCTGTCTGGTATTGTGGTGGTACCGCTGTTACCGTTCTGCAGAGCATCACATCTGACTGGGACTATGTACACAGTGATGGTTCTGCTGTCTGTCTGGTATTGTGGTGATACCGCTGTTACCGTTCTGCAGAGCATCACATCTGACTGGGACTATGTACACAGTGATGGTTCTGCTGTCTGTCTGGTATTGTGATGGTACCGCTGTGACCGTTCTGCAGAGCATCACATCTGACTGGGACTATGTACACAGTGATGGTTCTGCTGTCTGTCTGTCTGGTATCGTGGTGGTACCGCTGTTACCGTTCTGCAGAGCATCACATCTGACTGGGACTATGTACACAGTGATGGTTCTGCTGTCTGTCTGGTATCGTGGTGGTACCGCTGTTACCGTTCTGCAGAGCATCACATCTGACTGGGACTATGTACACAGTGATGGTTCTGCTGTCTGTCTGGTATTGTGGTGGTACCGCTGTGACCGTTCTGCAGAGCATCACATCTGACTGGGACTATGTACACAGTGATGGTTCTGCTGTCTGTCTGGTATTGTGGTGGTACCGCTGTTACCGTTCTGCAGAGCATCACATCTGACTGGGACTATGTACACAGTGATGGTTCTGCTGTCTGTCTGGTATTGTGGTGGTACCGCTGTTACCGTTCTGCAGAGCATCACATCTGACTGGGACTATGTACACAGTGATGGTTCTGCTGTCTGTCTGGTATTGTGGTGGTACCGCTGTTACCGTCCTGCAGAGCATCACATCTGACTGGGACTATGTACACAGTGATGATTCTGCTGTCTGTCTGGTATTGTGGTGGTACCGCTGTTACCGTTCTGCAGAGCATCACATCTGACTGGGACTATGTACACAGTGATGGTTCTGCTGTCTGTCTGGTATTGTGGTGGTACCGCTGTTACCGTTCTGCAGAGCATCACATCTGACTGGGACTATGTACACAGTGATGGTTCTGCTGTCTGTCTGGTATTGTGGTGGTACCGCTGTTACCGTTCGGCAGAGCATCACATCTGACTGGGACTATGTACACAGTAATGGTTCTGCTGTCTGTCTGGTATTGTGGTGGTACCGCTGTTACCGTTCTGCAGAGCATCACATCTGACTGGGACTATGTACACAGTGATGGTTCTGCTGTCTGTCTGGTATTGTGGTGGTACCGCTGTTACCGTTCTGCAGAGCATCACATCTGACTGGGACTATGTACACAGTGATGGTTCTGCTGTCTGTCTGGTATTGTGGTGGTACCGCTGTGACCGTTCTGCAGAGCATCACATCTGACTGGGACTATGTACACAGTGATGGTTCTGCTGTCTGTCTGTCTGGTATTGTGGTGGTACTGCTGTTACCGTTCTGCAGAGCATCACATCTGACTAGGACTATGTACACAGTGATGGTTCTGCTGTCTGTCTGGTATTGTGGTGGTACCGCTGTTACCGTTCTGCAGAGCATCACATCTGACTGGGACTATGTACACAGTGATGGTTCTGCTGTCTGTCTGGTATTGTGGTGGTACCGCTGTGACCGTTCTGCAGAGCATCACATCTGACTGGGACTATGTACACAGTGATGGTTCTGCTGTCTGTCTTGTATTGTGGTGGTACCGCTGTGACCGTTCTGCAGAGCATCACATCTGACTGGGACTATGTACACAGTGATGGTTCTGCTGTCTGTCTGGTATTGTGGTGGTACCGCTGTTACCGTCCTGCAGAGCATCACATCTGACTGGGACTATGTACACAGTGATGGTTCTGTTGTCTGTCTGGTATTGTGGTGGTACCGCTGTTACCGTTCTGCAGAGCATCACATCTGACTGGGACTATGTACACAGTGATGGTTCTGCTGTCTGTCTGGTATTGTGGTGGTACCGCTGTTACCGTCCTGCAGAGCATCACATCTGACTGGGACTATGTACACAGTGATGGTTCTGCTGTCTGTCTGGTATTGTGGTGGTACCGCTGTGACCGTTCTGCAGAGCATCACATCTGACTGGGACTATGTACACAGTGATGGTTCTGCTGTCTGTCTGTCTGGTATTGTGGTGGTACTGCTGTTACCGTTCTGCAGAGCATCACATCTGACTGGGACTATGTACACAGTGATGGTTCTGCTGTCTGTCTGGTATTGTGGTGGTACCGCTGTTACCGTCCTGCAGAGCATCACATCTGACTGGGACTATGTACACAGTGATGGTTCTGCTGTCTGTCTGGTATTGTGGTGGTACCGCTGTGACCGTTCTGCAGAGCATCACATCTGACTGGGACTATGTACACAGTGATGGTTCTGCGGTCTGTCTTTCTGGTATTGTGGTGGTACCGCTGTTACCGTTCTGCAGAGCATCACATCTGACTGGGACTATGTACACAGTGATGGTTATGCTGTCTGTCTGTCTGGTATTGTGGTGGTACCGCTGTGACCGTTCTGCAGAGCATCACATCTGACTGGGACTATGTACACAGTGATGGTTATGCTGTCTGTCTGGTATTGTGGTGGTACCGCTGTTACCGTTCTGCAGAGCATCACATCTGACTGGGACTATGTACACAGTGATGGTTCTGCTGTCTGTCTGGTATTGTGGTGATACCGCTGTTACCGTCCTGCAGAGCATCACATCTGACTGGGACTATGTACACAGTGATGGTTCTGCTGTCTGTCTGGTATTGTGGTGGTACCGCTGTTACCGTTCTGCAGAGCATCACATCTGACTGGGACTATGTACACAGTGATGGTTCTGCTGTCTGTCTGTCTGGTATTGTGGTGGTACCGCTGTTACCGTTCTGCAGAGCATCACATCTGACTGGGACTATGTACACAGTGATGGTTCTGCTGTCTGTCTGGTATTGTGGTGGTACCGCTGTGACCGTTCTGCAGAGCATCACATCTGACTGGGACTATGTACACAGTGATGGTTATGCTGTCTGTCTGTCTGGTATTGTGGTGGTACCGCTGTGACCGTTCTGCAGAGCATCACATCTGACTGGGACTATGTACACAGTGATGGTTCTGCTGTCTGTCTGTCTGGTATTGTGGTGGTACCGCTGTTACCGTTCTGCAGAGCATCACATCTGACTGGGACTATGTACACAGTGATGGATCTGCTGTCTGTCTGGTATTGTGGTGGTACCGCTGTGACCGTTCTGCAGAGCATCACATCTGACTGGGACTATGTACACAGTGATGGTTCTGCTGTCTGTCTGTCTGGTATTGTGGTGGTACCACTGTTACCGTTCTGCAGAGCATCACATCTGACTGGGACTATGTACACAGTGATGGTTCTGCTGTCTGTCTGGTATTGTGGTGGTACCGCTGTTACCGTTCTGCAGAGCATTACATCTGACTGGGACTATGTACACAGTGATGGTTCTGCTGTCTGTCTGGTATTGTGGTGGTACCGCTGTTACCGTTCTGCAGAGCATCACATCTGACTGGGACTATGTACACAGTGATGGTACTGCGGTCTGTCTGTCTGGTATTGTGGTGGTACCGCTGTTACCGTTCTGCAGAGCATCACATCTGACTGGGACTATGTACACAGTGATGGTTCTGCTGTCTGTCTGGTATTGTGGTGGTACCGCTGTGACCGTTCTGCAGAGCATTACATCTGACTGGGACTATGTACACAGTGATGGTTCTGCTGTCTGTCTGGTATTGTGGTGGTACCGCTGTTACCGTTCTGCAGAGCATCACATCTGACTGGGACTATGTACACAGTAATGGTTCTGCTGTCTGTCTGGTATTGTGGTGGTACCGCTGTTACCGTTCTGCAGAGCATCACATCTGACTGGGACTATGTACACAGTGATGGTTCTGCTGTCTGTCTGGTATTGTGGTGGTACCGCTGTGACCGTTCTGCAGAGCATCACATCTGACTGGGACTATGTACACAGTGATGGTTCTGCTGTCTGTCTGGTATTGTGGTGGTACTGCTGTTACCGTTCTGCAGAGCATCACATCTGACTGGGACTATGTACACAGTAATGGTTCTGCTGTCTGTCTGGTATTGTGGTGGTACCGCTGTTACCGTTCTGCAGAGCATCACATCTGACTGGGACTATGTACACAGTGATGGTTCTGCTGTCTGTCTGGTATTGTGGTGGTCCTGCTGTGACCATTCTGCAGAGCATCACATCTGACTGGGACTATGTACACAGTGATGGTTCTGCTGTCTGTCTGGTATTGTGGTGGTACCGCTGTTACCGTTCTGCAGAGCATCACATCTGACTGGGACTATGTACACAGTGATGGTTCTGCTGTCTGTCTGTCTGGTATTGTGGTGGTACCGCTGTTACCGTTCTGCAGAGCATCACATCTGACTGGGACTATGTACACAGTGATGGTTCTGCTGTCTTTCTGTCTGGTATTGTGGTGGTACCGCTGTGACCGTTCTGCAGAGCATCACATCTGACTGGGACTATGTACACAGTAATGGTTCTGCTGTCTGTCTGGTATTGTGGTGGTACCGCTGTTACCGTTCTGCAGAGCATCACATCTGACTGGGACTATGTACACAGTAATGGTTCTGCTGTCTGTCTGGTATTGTGGTGGTACCGCTGTTACCGTTCTGCAGAGCATCACATCTGACTGGGACTATGTACACAGTGATGGTTCTGCTGTCTGTCTGTCTGTCTGGTATTGTGGTGGTACCGCTGTTACCGTTCTGCAGAGCATCACATCTGACTGGGACTATGTACACAGTAATGGTTCTGCTGTCTGTCTGGTATTGTGGTGGTACCGCTGTTACCGTTCTGCAGAGCATCACATCTGACTGGGACTATGTACACAGTAATGGTTCTGCTGTCTGTCTGGTATTGTGGTGGTACCGCTGTTACCGTTCTGCAGAGCATCACATCTGACTGGGACTATGTACACAGTGATGGTTCTGCTGTCTGTCTGGTATTGTGGTGGTCCTGCTGTGACCATTCTGCAGAGCATCACATCTGACTGGGACTATGTACACAGTGATGGTTCTGCTGTCTGTCTGGTATTGTGGTGGTACCGCTGTTACCGTTCTGCAGAGCATCACATCTGACTGGGACTATGTACACAGTGATGGTTCTGCTGTCTGTCTGTCTGGTATTGTGGTGGTACCGCTGTTACCGTTCTGCAGAGCATCACATCTGACTGGGACTATGTACACAGTGATGGTTCTGCTGTCTGTCTGTCTGGTATTGTGGTGGTACCGCTGTTACCGTTCTGCAGAGCATCACATCTGACTGGGACTATGTACACAGTGATGGTTCTGCTGTCTGTCTGGTATTGTGGTGGTACCGCTGTTACCGTCCTGCAGAGCATCACATCTGACTGGGACTATGTACACAGTGATGGTTCTGCTGTCTGTCTGTCTGGTATTGTGGTGGTACCGCTGTTACCGTTCTGCAGAGCATCACATCTGACTGGGACTATGTACACAGTGATGGTTCTGCTGTCTGTCTGGTATTGTGGTGGTACCACTGTTACCGTTCTGCAGAGCATCACATCTGACTGGGACTATGTACACAGTGATGGTTCTGCTGTCTGTCTGGTATTGTGGTGGTACCGCTGTTACCGTTCTGCAGAGCATCACATCTGACTGGGACTATGTACACAGTGATGGTTCTGCTGTCTGTCTGGTATTGTGGTGGTACCGCTGTTACCGTTCTGCAGAGCATCACATCTGACTGGGACTATGTACACAGTGATGGTTCTGCTGTCTGTCTGTCTGGTATTGTGGTGGTACCGCTGTTACCGTTCTGCAGAGCATCACATCTGACTGGGACTATGTACACAGTGATGGTTCTGCTGTCTGTCTGGTATTGTGGTGGTACCGCTGTTACCGTTCTGCAGAGCATCACATCTGACTGGGACTATGTACACAGTGATGGTTCTGCTGTCTGTCTGTCTGGTATTGTGGTGGTACCGCTGTTACCGTTCTGCAGAGCATCACATCTGACTGGGACTATGTACACAGTGATGGTTCTGCTGTCTGT
This sequence comes from Crinia signifera, assembly GCF_055691185.1. Classification (NCBI taxonomy): domain Eukaryota; kingdom Metazoa; phylum Chordata; class Amphibia; order Anura; family Myobatrachidae; genus Crinia; species Crinia signifera. The sequence continues at coordinate 341,311,314 of NC_139220.1, read as the reverse complement.
CTGGTATTGTGGTGGTACCGCTGTGACTGTTCTGCAGAGCATCACATCTAACTGGGACTATGTACACAGTGATGGTTCTGTTGTCTGTCTGGTATTGTGGTGGTACCTCTGTTACCGTTCTGCAGAGCATCACATCTGACTGGGACTATGTACACAGTGATGGTTCTGCTGTCTGTCTGGTTTTGTGGTGGTACCGCTGTTACCGTTCTGCAGAGCATCACATCTGACTGGGACTATGTACACAGTGATGGTTCTGCGGTCTGTCTGTCTGGTATTGTGGTGGTACCGCTGTTACCGTTCTGCAGAGCATCACATCTGACTGGGACGATGTACACAGTGATGGTTCTGCTGTCTGTCTGTCTGGTATTGTGGTGGTACCGCTGTTACCGTCCTGCAGAGCATCACATCTGACTGGGACTATGTACACAGTGATGGTTCTGCTGTCTGTCTGGTTTTGTGGTGGTACCGCTGTTACCGTTCTGCAGAGCATCACATCTGACTGGGACTATGTACACAGTGATGGTTCTGCGGTCTGTCTGTCTGGTATTGTGGTGGTACCGCTGTTACCGTTCTGCAGAGCATCACATCTGACTGGGACGATGTACACAGTGATGGTTCTGCTGTCTGTCTGTCTGGTATTGTGGTGGTACCGCTGTTACCGTTCTGCAGAGCATCACATCTGACTGGGACTATGTACACAGTGATGGTTCTGCTGTCTTTCTGTCTGGTATTGTGGTGGTACCTCTGTTACCGTTCTGCAGAGCATCACATCTGACTGGGACTATGTACACAGTGATGGTTCTGCTGTCTGTCTGGTATTGTGGTGGTACCGCTGTTACCGTCCTGCAGAGCATCACATCTGACTGGGACTATGTACACAGTGATGGTTCTGCTGTCTGTCTGGTATTGTGGTGATACCGCTGTTACCGTTCTGCAGAGCATCACATCTGACTGGGACTATGTACACAGTGATGGTTCTGCTGTCTGTCTGGTATTGTGGTGGTACCGCTGTTACCATCCTGCAGAGCATCACATCTGACTGGGACTATGTACACAGTGATGGTTCTGCTGTCTGTCTGTCGGGTATTGTGGTGGTACCGCTGTTACCGTCCTGCAGAGCATCACATCTGACTGGGACTATGTACACAGTAATGGTTCTGCTGTCTGTCTGGTATTGTGGTGGTACCGCTGTGACCGTTCTGCAGAACATCACATCTGACTGGGACTATGTACACAGTGATGGTTCTGCTGTCTGTCTGGTATTGTGGTGGTACCGCTGTGACCGTTCTGCAGAGCATCACATCTGACTGGGACTATGTACACAGTCATGGTTCTGCTGTCTGTCTGTCTGGTATTGTGGTGGTACCACTGTTACCGTCCTGCAGAGCATCACATCTGACTGGGACTATGTACACAGTGATGGTTCTGCTGTCTGTCTGGTTTTGTGGTGGTACCGCTGTTACCGTTCTGCAGAGCATCACATCTGACTGGGACTATGTACACAGTGATAGTTCTGCTGTCTGTCTGGTATTGTGGTGGTACCGCTGTTACCGTTCTGCAGAGCATCACATCTGACTGGGACTATGTACACAGTGATGGTTCTGCTGTCTGTATGGTATTGTGGTGGTACCGCTGTGACCGTTCTGCAGAGCATCACATCTGACTGGGACTATGTACACAGTGATGGTTCTGCTGTCTGTCTGTCTGGTATTGTGGTGGTACCGCTGTTACCGTTCTGCAGAGCATCACATCTGACTGGGACTATGTACACAGTGATGGTTCTGCTGTCTGTCTGGTATTGTGGTGGTACCGCTGTTACCGTTCTGCAGAGCATCACATCTGACTGGGACTATGTACACAGTGATGGTTCTGCTGTCTGTCTGGTATTGTGGTGGTACCGCTGTGACCGTTCTGCAGAGCATCACATCTGACTGGGACTATGTACACAGTGATGGTTCTGCTGTCTGTCTGTCTGGTATCGTGGTGGTACCGCTGTTACCGTTCTGCAGAGCATCACATCTGACTGGGACTATGTACACAGTGATGGTTCTGCTGTCTGTCTGGTATTGTGGTGGTACCGCTGTTACCGTTCTGCAGAGCATCACATCTGACTGGGACTATGTACACAGTGATGGTTCTGCTGTCTGTCTGGTATTGTGGTGGTACCGCTGTGACCGTTCTGCAGAGCATCACATCTGACTGGGACTATGTACACAGTGATGGTTCTGCTGTCTTTCTGTCTGGTATTGTGGTGGTACCGCTGTGACCGTTCTGCAGAGCATCACATCTGACTGGGACTATGTACACAGTAATGGTTCTGCTGTCTGTCTGGTATTGTGGTGGTACCGCTGTTACCGTTCTGCAGAGCATCACATCTGACTGGGACTATGTACACAGTAATGGTTCTGCTGTCTGTCTGGTATTGTGGTGGTACCGCTGTTACCGTTCTGCAGAGCATCACATCTGACTGGGACTATGTACACAGTGATGGTTCTGCTGTCTGTCTGGTATTGTGGTGGTACCGCTGTTACCGTTCTGCAGAGCATCACATCTGACTGGGACTATGTACACAGTAATGGTTCTGCTGTCTGTCTGGTATTGTGGTGGTACCGCTGTTACCGTTCTGCAGAGCATCACATCTGACTGGGACTATGTACACAGTGATGGTTCTGCTGTCTGTCTGGTATTGTGGTGGTCCTGCTGTGACCATTCTGCAGAGCATCACATCTGACTGGGACTATGTACACAGTGATGGTTCTGCTGTCTGTCTGGTATTGTGGTGGTACCGCTGTTACCGTTCTGCAGAGCATCACATCTGACTGGGACTATGTACACAGTGATGGTTCTGCTGTCTGTCTGTCTGGTATTGTGGTGGTACCGCTGTTACCGTTCTGCAGAGCATCACATCTGACTGGGACTATGTACACAGTGATGGTTCTGCTGTCTGTCTGTCTGGTATTGTGGTGGTACCGCTGTTACCGTTCTGCAGAGCATCACATCTGACTGGGACTATGTACACAGTGATGGTTCTGCTGTCTGTCTGGTATTGTGGTGGTACCGCTGTTACCGTCCTGCAGAGCATCACATCTGACTGGGACTATGTACACAGTGATGGTTCTGCTGTCTGTCTGTCTGGTATTGTGGTGGTACCGCTGTTACCGTTCTGCAGAGCATCACATCTGACTGGGACTATGTACACAGTGATGGTTCTGCTGTCTGTCTGGTATTGTGGTGGTACCACTGTTACCGTTCTGCAGAGCATCACATCTGACTGGGACTATGTACACAGTGATGGTTCTGCTGTCTGTCTGGTATTGTGGTGGTACCGCTGTTACCGTTCTGCAGAGCATCACATCTGACTGGGACTATGTACACAGTGATGGTTCTGCTGTCTGTCTGGTATTGTGGTGGTACCGCTGTTACCGTTCTGCAGAGCATCACATCTGACTGGGACTATGTACACAGTGATGGTTCTGCTGTCTGTCTGTCTGGTATTGTGGTGGTACCGCTGTTACCGTTCTGCAGAGCATCACATCTGACTGGGACTATGTACACAGTGATGGTTCTGCTGTCTGTCTGGTATTGTGGTGGTACCGCTGTTACCGTTCTGCAGAGCATCACATCTGACTGGGACTATGTACACAGTGATGGTTCTGCTGTCTGTCTGTCTGGTATTGTGGTGGTACCGCTGTTACCGTTCTGCAGAGCATCACATCTGACTGGGACTATGTACACAGTGATGGTTCTGCTGTCTGTCTGGTATTGTGGTGGTACCGCTGTGACTGTTCTGCAGAGCATCACATCTAACTGGGACTATGTACACAGTGATGGTTCTGTTGTCTGTCTGGTATTGTGGTGGTACCTCTGTTACCGTTCTGCAGAGCATCACATCTGACTGGGACTATGTACACAGTGATGGTTCTGCTGTCTGTCTGGTTTTGTGGTGGTACCGCTGTTACCGTTCTGCAGAGCATCACATCTGACTGGGACTATGTACACAGTGATGGTTCTGCGGTCTGTCTGTCTGGTATTGTGGTGGTACCGCTGTTACCGTTCTGCAGAGCATCACATCTGACTGGGACGATGTACACAGTGATGGTTCTGCTGTCTGTCTGTCTGGTATTGTGGTGGTACCGCTGTTACCGTCCTGCAGAGCATCACATCTGACTGGGACTATGTACACAGTGATGGTTCTGCTGTCTGTCTGGTTTTGTGGTGGTACCGCTGTTACCGTTCTGCAGAGCATCACATCTGACTGGGACTATGTACACAGTGATGGTTCTGCGGTCTGTCTGTCTGGTATTGTGGTGGTACCGCTGTTACCGTTCTGCAGAGCATCACATCTGACTGGGACGATGTACACAGTGATGGTTCTGCTGTCTGTCTGTCTGGTATTGTGGTGGTACCGCTGTTACCGTTCTGCAGAGCATCACATCTGACTGGGACTATGTACACAGTGATGGTTCTGCTGTCTTTCTGTCTGGTATTGTGGTGGTACCTCTGTTACCGTTCTGCAGAGCATCACATCTGACTGGGACTATGTACACAGTGATGGTTCTGCTGTCTGTCTGGTATTGTGGTGGTACCGCTGTTACCGTCCTGCAGAGCATCACATCTGACTGGGACTATGTACACAGTGATGGTTCTGCTGTCTGTCTGGTATTGTGGTGATACCGCTGTTACCGTTCTGCAGAGCATCACATCTGACTGGGACTATGTACACAGTGATGGTTCTGCTGTCTGTCTGGTATTGTGGTGGTACCGCTGTTACCATCCTGCAGAGCATCACATCTGACTGGGACTATGTACACAGTGATGGTTCTGCTGTCTGTCTGTCGGGTATTGTGGTGGTACCGCTGTTACCGTCCTGCAGAGCATCACATCTGACTGGGACTATGTACACAGTAATGGTTCTGCTGTCTGTCTGGTATTGTGGTGGTACCGCTGTGACCGTTCTGCAGAACATCACATCTGACTGGGACTATGTACACAGTGATGGTTCTGCTGTCTGTCTGGTATTGTGGTGGTACCGCTGTGACCGTTCTGCAGAGCATCACATCTGACTGGGACTATGTACACAGTCATGGTTCTGCTGTCTGTCTGTCTGGTATTGTGGTGGTACCACTGTTACCGTCCTGCAGAGCATCACATCTGACTGGGACTATGTACACAGTGATGGTTCTGCTGTCTGTCTGGTTTTGTGGTGGTACCGCTGTTACCGTTCTGCAGAGCATCACATCTGACTGGGACTATGTACACAGTGATAGTTCTGCTGTCTGTCTGGTATTGTGGTGGTACCGCTGTTACCGTTCTGCAGAGCATCACATCTGACTGGGACTATGTACACAGTGATGGTTCTGCTGTCTGTATGGTATTGTGGTGGTACCGCTGTGACCGTTCTGCAGAGCATCACATCTGACTGGGACTATGTACACAGTGATGGTTCTGCTGTCTGTCTGTCTGGTATTGTGGTGGTACCGCTGTTACCGTTCTGCAGAGCATCACATCTGACTGGGACTATGTACACAGTGATGGTTCTGCTGTCTGTCTGGTATTGTGGTGGTACCGCTGTTACCGTTCTGCAGAGCATCACATCTGACTGGGACTATGTACACAGTGATGGTTCTGCTGTCTGTCTGGTATTGTGGTGGTACCGCTGTGACCGTTCTGCAGAGCATCACATCTGACTGGGACTATGTACACAGTGATGGTTCTGCTGTCTGTCTGTCTGGTATCGTGGTGGTACCGCTGTTACCGTTCTGCAGAGCATCACATCTGACTGGGACTATGTACACAGTGATGGTTCTGCTGTCTGTCTGGTATTGTGGTGGTACCGCTGTTACCGTTCTGCAGAGCATCACATCTGACTGGGACTATGTACACAGTGATGGTTCTGCTGTCTGTCTGGTATTGTGGTGGTACCGCTGTGACCGTTCTGCAGAGCATCACATCTGACTGGGACTATGTACACAGTGATGGTTCTGCTGTCTGTCTGGTATTGTGGTGGTACCGCTGTTACCGTTCTGCAGAGCATCACATCTGACTGGGACTATGAACACAGCGATGGTTCTGCTGTCTGTCTGTCTGGTATTGTGGTGGTACCGCTGTGACCGTTCTGCAGAGCATCACATCTGACTGGTACTATGTACACAGTGATGGTTCTGCTGTCTGTCTGGTATTGTGGTGGTACCGCTGTTACCGTCCTGCAGAGCATCACATCTGACTGGGACTATGTACACAATGATGGTTCTGCTGTCTGTCTGGTATTGTGGTGGTACCGCTGTTACCGTTCTGCAGAGCATCACATCTGACTGGGACTATGTACACAGTGATGGTTCTGCTGTCTTTCTGTCTGGTATTGTGGTTGTACCGCTGTTACCATTCTGCAGAGCATCACATCTGACTGGGACTATGTACACAGTGATGGTTCTGCTGTCTGTCTGGTATTGTGGTGGTACCGCTGTGACCGTTCTGCAGAGCATCACATCTGACTGGGACTATGTACACAGTGATGGTTCTGCTGTCTGTCTGTCTGGTATCGTGGTGGTACCGCTGTTACCGTTCTGCAGAGCATCACATCTGACTGGGACTATGTACACAGTGATGGTTCTGCTGTCTGTCTGGTATTGTGGTGGTACCGCTGTTACCGTTCTGCAGAGCATCACATCTGACTGGGACTATGTACACAGTGATGGTTCTGCTGTCTGTCTGGTATTGTGGTGGTACCGCTGTGACCGTTCTGCAGAGCATCACATCTGACTGGGACTATGTACACAGTGATGGTTCTGCTGTCTGTCTGGTATTGTGGTGGTACCGCTGTTACCGTTCTGCAGAGCATCACATCTGACTGGGACTATGAACACAGCGATGGTTCTGCTGTCTGTCTGTCTGGTATTGTGGTGGTACCGCTGTGACCGTTCTGCAGAGCATCACATCTGACTGGTACTATGTACACAGTGATGGTTCTGCTGTCTGTCTGGTATTGTGGTGGTACCGCTGTTACCGTCCTGCAGAGCATCACATCTGACTGGGACTATGTACACAATGATGGTTCTGCTGTCTGTCTGGTATTGTGGTGGTACCGCTGTTACCGTTCTGCAGAGCATCACATCTGACTGGGACTATGTACACAGTGATGGTTCTGCTGTCTTTCTGTCTGGTATTGTGGTTGTACCGCTGTTACCGTTCTGCAGAGCATCACATCTGACTGGGACTATGTACACAGTGATGGTTCTGCTGTCTGTCTGTCTGGTATTGTGGTGGTACCGCTGTTACCGTTCTGCAGAGCATCACATCTGACTGGGACTATGTACACAGTGATGGTTCTGCTGTCTGTCTGGTATTGTGGTGATACCGCTGTTACCGTTCTGCAGAGCATCACATCTGACTGGGACTATGTACACAGTGATGGTTCTGCTGTCTGTCTGGTATTGTGATGGTACCGCTGTGACCGTTCTGCAGAGCATCACATCTGACTGGGACTATGTACACAGTGATGGTTCTGCTGTCTGTCTGTCTGGTATTGTGGTGGTACCGCTGTTACCGTTCTGCAGAGCATCACATCTGACTGGGACTATGTACACAGTGATGGTTCTGCTGTCTGTCTGGTATTGTGGTGGTACCGCTGTTACCGTTCTGCAGAGCATCACATCTGACTGGGACTATGTACACAGTGATGGTTCTGCTGTCTGTCTGGTATTGTGGTGGTACCGCTGTGACCGTTCTGCAGAGCATCACATCTGACTGGGACTATGTACACAGTGATGGTTCTGCTGTCTGTCTGGTATTGTGGTGGTACCGCTGTTACCGTTCTGCAGAGCATCACATCTGACTGGGACTATGAACACAGCGATGGTTCTGCTGTCTGTCTGTCTGGTATTGTGGTGGTACCGCTGTGACCGTTCTGCAGAGCATCACATCTGACTGGTACTATGTACACAGTGATGGTTCTGCTGTCTGTCTGGTATTGTGGTGGTACCGCTGTTACCGTCCTGCAGAGCATCACATCTGACTGGGACCATGTACACAGTGATGGTTCTGCTGTCTGTCTGGTATTGTGGTGATACCGCTGTTACCGTTCTGCAGAGCATCACATCTGACTGGGACTATGTACACAGTGATGGTTCTGCTGTCTGTCTGGTATTGTGGTGGTACCGCTGTTACCGTTCTGCAGAGCATCACATCTGACTGGGACTATGTACACAGTGATGGTTCTGCTGTCTGTCTGGTATTGTGATGGTACCGCTGTGACCGTTCTGCAGAGCATCACATCTGACTGGGACTATGTACACAGTGATGGTTCTGCTGTCTTTCTGTCTGGTATTGTGGTTGTACCGCTGTTACCGTTCTGCAGAGCATCACATCTGACTGGGACTATGTACACAGTGATGGTTCTGCTGTCTGTCTGTCTGGTATTGTGGTGGTACCGCTGTTACCGTTCTGCAGAGCATCACATCTGACTGGGACTATGTACACAGTGATGGTTCTGCTGTCTGTCTGGTATTGTGGTGATACCGCTGTTACCGTTCTGCAGAGCATCACATCTGACTGGGACTATGTACACAGTGATGGTTCTGCTGTCTGTCTGGTATTGTGGTGGTACCGCTGTTACCGTTCTGCAGAGCATCACATCTGACTGGGACTATGTACACAGTGATGGTTCTGCTGTCTGTCTGGTATTGTGATGGTACCGCTGTGACCGTTCTGCAGAGCATCACATCTGACTGGGACTATGTACACAGTGATGGTTCTGCTGTCTGTCTGGTATTGTGATGGTACCGCTGTGACCGTTCTGCAGAGCATCACATCTGACTGGGACTATGTACACAGTGATGGTTCTGCTGTCTGTCTGGTATTGTGATGGTACCGCTGTGACCGTTCTGCAGAGCATCACATCTGACTGGGACTATGTACACAGTGATGGTTCTGCTGTCTGTCTGGTATTGTGGTGGTACTGCTGTTACCGTTCTGCAGAGCATCACATCTGACTGGGTTTATGTACACAGTGATGGTTCTGCTGTCTGTCTGTCTGGTATTGTGGTGGTACCGCTGTTACCGTTCTGCAGAGCATCACATCTGACTGGGACTATGTACACAGTGATGGTTCTGCTGTCTTTCTGTCTGGTATTGTGGTTGTACCGCTGTTACCATTCTGCAGAGCATCACATCTGACTGGGACTATGTACACAGTGATGGTTCTGTTGTCTGTCTGGTATTGTGGTGGTACTGCTGTTACCGTTCTGCAGAGCATCACATCTGACTGGGACTATGTACACAGTGATGGGTCTGCTGTCTGTCTGTCTGGTATTGTGGTGGTACCGCTGTTACCGTTCTGCAGAGCATCACATCTGACTGGGACTATGTACACAGTGATGGTTCTGCTGTCTGTCTGGTATTGTGGTGGTACCGCTGTTACCGTTCTGCAGAGCATCACATCTGACTGGGACTATGTACACAGTGATGGTTCTGCTGTCTGTCTGTCTGGTATCGTGGTGGTACCGCTGTTACCGTTCTGCAGAGCATCACATCTGACTGGGACTATGTACACAGTGATGGTTCTGCTGTCTGTCTGGTATTGTGGTGGTACCGCTGTTACCGTTCTGCAGAGCATCACATCTGACTGGGACTATGTACACAGTGATGGTTCTGCTGTCTGTCTGGTATTGTGGTGGTACCGCTGTGACCGTTCTGCAGAGCATCACATCTGACTGGGACTATGTACACAGTGATGGTTCTGCTGTCTGTCTGTCTGGTATTGTGGTGGTACCGCTGTGACCGTTCTGCAGAGCATCACATCTGACTGGGACTATGTACACAGTGATGGTTCTGCTGTCTGTCTGGTATTGTGGTGGTACCGCTGTGACCATTCTGCAGAGCATCACATCTGACTGGGACTATGTACACAGTGATGGTTCTGCGGTCTGTCTGTCTGGTATTGTGGTTGTACCGCTGTTACCGTTCTGCAGAGCATCACATCTGACTGGGACTATGTACACAGTGATGGTTCTGCTGTCTGTCTGTCTGGTATTGTGGTGGTACCGCTGTTACCGTTCTGCAGAGCATCACATCTGACTGGGACTATGTACACAGTGATGGTTCTGCTGTCTGTCTGGTATTGTGGTGGTACCGCTGTTACCGTTCTGCAGAGCATCACATCTGACTGGGACTATGAACACAGCGATGGTTCTGCTGTCTGTCTGTCTGGTATTGTGGTGGTACCGCTGTGACCGTTCTGCAGAGCATCACATCTGACTGGTACTATGTACACAGTGATGGTTCTGCTGTCTGTCTGGTATTGTGGTGGTACCGCTGTTACCGTCCTGCAGAGCATCACATCTGACTGGGACTATGTACACAATGATGGTTCTGCTGTCTGTCTGGTATTGTGGTGGTACCGCTGTTACCGTTCTGCAGAGCATCACATCTGACTGGGACTATGTACACAGTGATGGTTCTGCTGTCTTTCTGTCTGGTATTGTGGTTGTACCGCTGTTACCGTTCTGCAGAGCATCACATCTGACTGGGACTATGTACACAGTGATGGTTCTGCTGTCTGTCTGTCTGGTATTGTGGTGGTACCGCTGTTACCGTTCTGCAGAGCATCACATCTGACTGGGACTATGTACACAGTGATGGTTCTGCTGTCTGTCTGGTATTGTGGTGATACCGCTGTTACCGTTCTGCAGAGCATCACATCTGACTGGGACTATGTACACAGTGATGGTTCTGCTGTCTGTCTGGTATTGTGATGGTACCGCTGTGACCGTTCTGCAGAGCATCACATCTGACTGGGACTATGTACACAGTGATGGTTCTGCTGTCTGTCTGTCTGGTATTGTGGTGGTACCGCTGTTACCGTTCTGCAGAGCATCACATCTGACTGGGACTATGTACACAGTGATGGTTCTGCTGTCTGTCTGGTATTGTGGTGGTACCGCTGTGACCGTTCTGCAGAGCATTACATCTGACTGGGACTATGTACACAGTGATGGTTCTGCTGTCTGTCTGGTATTGTGGTGGTACCGCTGTTACCGTTCTGCAGAGCATCACATCTGACTGGGACTATGTACACAGTGATGGTTCTGCTATCTGTCTGTCTGGTATTGTGGTGGTACCGCTGCAACCGTTCTGCAGAGCATCACATCTGACTGGGACTATGTACACAGTGATGGTTCTGCTGTCTGTCTGTCTGGTATTGTGGTGGTACCGCTGTGACCGTTCTGCAGAGCATCACATCTGACTGGGACTATGTACACAGTGATGGTTCTGCTGTCTGTCTGGTATTGTGGTGGTACCGCTGCAACCGTTCTGCAGAGCATCACATCTGACTGGGACTATGTACACAGTGATGGTTCTGCTATCTGTCTGTCTGGTATTGTGGTGGTACCGCTGTGACCGTTCTGCAGAGCATTACATCTGACTGGGACTATGTACACAGTGATGGTTCTGCTGTCTGTCTGGTATTGTGGTGGTACCGCTGTTACCGTTCTGCAGAGCATCACATCTGACTGGGACTATGTACACAGTGATGGTTCTGCTATCTGTCTGTCTGGTATTGTGGTGGTACCGCTGCAACCGTTCTGCAGAGCATCACATCTGACTGGGACTATGTACACAGTGATGGTTCTGCTGTCTGTCTGTCTGGTATTGTGGTGGTACCGCTGTGACCGTTCTGCAGAGCATCACATCTGACTGGGACTATGTACACAGTGATGGTTCTGCTGTCTGTCTGGTATTGTGGTGGTACCGCTGCAACCGTTCTGCAGAGCATCACATCTGACTGGGACTATGTACACAGTGATGGTTCTGCTGTCTGTCTGTCTGGTATTGTGGTGGTACCGCTGTGACCGTTCTGCAGAGCATCACATCTGACTGGGACTATGTACACAGTGATGGTTCTGCTGTCTGTCTGGTATTGTGATGGTACCGCTGTGACCGTTCTGCAGAGCATCACATCTGACTGGGACTATGTACACAGTGATGGTTCTGCTGTCTGTCTGTCTGGTATCGTGGTGGTACCGCTGTTACCGTTCTGCAGAGCATCACATCTGACTGGGACTATGTACACAGTGATGGTTCTGCTGTCTGTCTGGTATTGTGGTGGTACCGCTGTTACCGTTCTGCAGAGCATCACATCTGACTGGGACTATGTACACAGTGATGGTTCTGCTGTCTGTCTGGTATTGTGGTGGTACCGCTGTGACCGTTCTGCAGAGCATCACATCTGACTGGGACTATGTACACAGTGATGGTTCTGCTGTCTGTCTGGTATTGTGGTGGTACCGCTGTTACCGTTCTGCAGAGCATCACATCTGACTGGGACTATGAACACAGCGATGGTTCTGCTGTCTGTCTGTCTGGTATTGTGGTGGTACCGCTGTGACCGTTCTGCAGAGCATCACATCTGACTGGTACTATGTACACAGTGATGGTTCTGCTGTCTGTCTGGTATTGTGGTGGTACCGCTGTTACCGTCCTGCAGAGCATCACATCTGACTGGGACTATGTACACAATGATGGTTCTGCTGTCTGTCTGGTATTGTGGTGGTACCGCTGTTACCGTTCTGCAGAGCATCACATCTGACTGGGACTATGTACACAGTGATGGTTCTGCTGTCTTTCTGTCTGGTATTGTGGTTGTACCGCTGTTACCGTTCTGCAGAGCATCACATCTGACTGGGACTATGTACACAGTGATGGTTCTGCTGTCTGTCTGTCTGGTATTGTGGTGGTACCGCTGTTACCGTTCTGCAGAGCATCACATCTGACTGGGACTATGTACACAGTGATGGTTCTGCTGTCTGTCTGGTATTGTGGTGATACCGCTGTTACCGTTCTGCAGAGCATCACATCTGACTGGGACTATGTACACAGTGATGGTTCTGCTGTCTGTCTGGTATTGTGATGGTACCGCTGTGACCGTTCTGCAGAGCATCACATCTGACTGGGACTATGTACACAGTGATGGTTCTGCTGTCTGTCTGTCTGGTATTGTGGTGGTACCGCTGTTACCGTTCTGCAGAGCATCACATCTGACTGGGACTATGTACACAGTGATGGTTCTGCTGTCTGTCTGGTATTGTGGTGGTACCGCTGTGACCGTTCTGCAGAGCATTACATCTGACTGGGACTATGTACACAGTGATGGTTCTGCTGTCTGTCTGGTATTGTGGTGGTACCGCTGTTACCGTTCTGCAGAGCATCACATCTGACTGGGACTATGTACACAGTGATGGTTCTGCTATCTGTCTGTCTGGTATTGTGGTGGTACCGCTGCAACCGTTCTGCAGAGCATCACATCTGACTGGGACTATGTACACAGTGATGGTTCTGCTGTCTGTCTGTCTGGTATTGTGGTGGTACCGCTGTGACCGTTCTGCAGAGCATCACATCTGACTGGGACTATGTACACAGTGATGGTTCTGCTGTCTGTCTGGTATTGTGGTGGTACCGCTGCAACCGTTCTGCAGAGCATCACATCTGACTGGGACTATGTACACAGTGATGGTTCTGCTATCTGTCTGTCTGGTATTGTGGTGGTACCGCTGTGACCGTTCTGCAGAGCATTACATCTGACTGGGACTATGTACACAGTGATGGTTCTGCTGTCTGTCTGGTATTGTGGTGGTACCGCTGTTACCGTTCTGCAGAGCATCACATCTGACTGGGACTATGTACACAGTGATGGTTCTGCTATCTGTCTGTCTGGTATTGTGGTGGTACCGCTGCAACCGTTCTGCAGAGCATCACATCTGACTGGGACTATGTACACAGTGATGGTTCTGCTGTCTGTCTGTCTGGTATTGTGGTGGTACCGCTGTGACCGTTCTGCAGAGCATCACATCTGACTGGGACTATGTACACAGTGATGGTTCTGCTGTCTGTCTGGTATTGTGGTGGTACCGCTGCAACCGTTCTGCAGAGCATCACATCTGACTGGGACTATGTACACAGTGATGGTTCTGCTGTCTGTCTGTCTGGTATTGTGGTGGTACCGCTGTGACCGTTCTGCAGAGCATCACATCTGACTGGGACTATGTACACAGTGATGGTTCTGCTGTCTGTCTGGTATTGTGGTGGTACCGCTGCAACCATTCTGCAGAGCATCACATCTGACTGGGACTATGTACACAGTGATGGTTCTGCTGTCTGTCTGTCTGGTATTGTGGTGGTACCGCTGTTACCGTTCTGCAGAGCATCACATCTGACTGGGACTATGTACACAGTGATGGTTCTGCTGTCTGTCTGTCTGTCTGGTATTGTGGTGGTACTGCTGTTACCGTTCTGCAGAGCATCACATCTGACTGGGACTATGTACACAGTGATGGTTCTGCTGTCTGTCTGGTTTTGTGGTGGTACCGCTGTTACTGTTCTGCAGAGCATCACATCTGACTGGGACTATGTACACAGTGATGGTTCTGCTGTCTGTCTGTCTGGTATTGTGGTGGTACTGCTGTTACCGTTCTGCAGAGCATCACATCTGACTGGGACTATGTACACAGTGATGGTTCTGCTGTCTGTCTGGTTTTGTGGTGGTACCGCTGTTACTGTTCTGCAGAGCATCACATCTGACTGGGACTATGTACACAGTGATGGTTCTGCTGTCTGTCTGTCTGGTATTGTGGTGGTACTGCTGTTACCGTTCTGCAGAGCATCACATCTGACTGGGACTATGTACACAGTGATGGTTCTGCTGTCTGTCTGGTATTGTGGTGGTACCGCTGTTACCGTCCTGCAGAGCATCACATCTGACTGGGACTATGTACACAGTGATGGTTCTGTTGTCTGTCTGGTATTGTGGTGGTACCGCTGTGACCGTTCTGCAGAGCATCACATCTGACTGGGACTATGTACACAGTGATGGTTCTGCTGTCTGTCTGTCTGGTATTGTGGTGGTACCGCTGTTACCGTTCTGCAGAGCATCACATCTGACTGGGACTATGTACACAGTGATGGTTCTGCTGTCTGTCTGGTATTGTGGTGGTACCGCTGTTACCGTTCTGCAGAGCATCACATCTGACTGGGACTATGTACATAGTGATGGTTCTGCTGTCTGTCTGTCTGGTATTGTGGTGGTACCGCTGTTACCGTTCTGCAGAGCATCACATCTGACTGGGACTATGTACACAGTGATGGTTCTGTTGTCTGTCTAGTATTGTGGTGGTACCGCTGTTACCGTTCTGCAGAGCATCACATCTGACTGGGACTATGTACACAGTGATGGTTCTGCTGTCTGTCTGTCTGTCTGGTATTGTGGTGGTACCGCTGTTACCGTTCTGCAGAGCATCACATCTGACTGGGACTATGTACACAGTGATGGTTCTGTTGTCTGTCTAGTATTGTGGTGGTACCGCTGTGACCGTTCTGCAGAGCATCACATCTGACTGGGACTATGAACACAGTGATGGTTCTGCTGTCTGTCTGTCTGGTATTGTGGTGGTACCGCTGTTACCGTTCTGCAGAGCATCACATCTGACTGGGACTATGTACACAGTGATGGTTCTGCTGTCTGTCTGTCTGGTATTGTGGTGGTACTGCTGTTACCGTTCTGCAGAGCATCACATCTGCCTGGGACTATGTACACAGTGATTGTTCTGCTGTCTGTCTGGTATTGTGGTGGTACCGCTGTGACCGTTCTGCAGAGCATCACATCTGACTGGGACTATGTACACAGTGATGGTTCTGTTGTCTGTCTGGTATTGTGGTGGTACCGCTGTGACCGTTCTGCAGAGCATCACATCTGACTGGGACTATGTACACAGTGATGGTTCTGCTGTCTGTCTGGTATTGTGGTGGTACCGCTGTGACCGTTCTGCAGAGCTTCACATCTGACTGGGACTATGTACACAGTGATGGTTCTGCTGTCTGTCTGGTATTGTGGTGGTACCGCTGTTACCGTTCTGCAGAGCATCACATCTGACTGGGACTATGTACACAGTGATGGTTCTGCTGTCTGTCTGGTATTGTGGTGGTACCGCTGTTACCGTTCTGCAGAGCATCACATCTGACTGGGACTATGTACACAGCGATGGTTCTGCTGTCTGTCTGGTTTTGTGGTGGTACCGCTGTTACTGTTCTGCAGAGCATCACATCTGACTGGGACTATGTACACAGTGATGGTTCTGCTGTCTGTCTGGTATTGTGGTGGTACCGCTGTTACCGTTCTGCAGAGCATCACATCTGACTGGGACTATGTACACAGTGATGGTTCTGCTGTCTGTCTGGTTTTGTGGTGGTACCGCTGTGACCGCTCCGCAGAGCATCACATCTGACTGGGACTATGTACACAGTGATGGTTCTGCTGTCTGTCTGTCTGGTATTGTGGTGGTACCGCTGTTACCGTTCTGCAGAGCATCACATCTGACTGGGACCATGTACACAGTGATGATTCTGCTGTCTGTCTGGTATTGTGGTGGTACCGCTGTTACCGTTCTGCAGAGCATCACATCTGACTGGGACTATGTACACAGTGATGGTTCTGCTGTCTGTCTGTCTAGTATTGTGGTGGTACCGCTGTTACCGTTCTGCAGAGCATCACATCTGACTGGGACTATGTACACAGTGATGGTTCTGCTGTCTGTCTGTCTGGTATTGTGGTGGTACCGCTGTTACCGTCCTGCAGAGCATCACATCTGACTGGGTTTATGTACACAGTGATGGTTCTGCTGTCTGTCTGTCTGGTATTGTGGTGGTACCGCTGTGACCGTTCTGCAGAGCATCACATCTGACTGGGACTATGTACACAGTGATGGTTCTGCTGTCTGTCTGGTATTGAGGTGGTACCGCTGTTACCATTCTGCAGAGCATCACATCTGACTGGGACTATGTACACAGTGATGGTTCTGCTGTCTGTCTGGTATTGTGGTGGTACCGCTGTTACCGTTCTGCAGAGCATCACATCTGACTGGGACTATGTACACAGTGATGATTCTGCTGTCTGTCTGGTATTGTGGTGGTACCGCTGTGACCGTTCTGCAGAGCATCACATCTGACTGGGACTATGTACACAGTGATGGTTCTGCTGTCTGTCTGGTATTGTGGTGGTACCGCTGTGACTGTTCTGCAGAGCATCACATCTGACTGGGACTATGTACACAGTGATGATTCTGCTGTCTGTCTGGTATTGTGGTGGTACCGCTGTGACCGTTCTGCAGAGCATCACATCTGACTGGGACTATGTACACAGTGATGGTTCTGCTGTCTGTCTGGTATTGTGGTGGTACCGCTGTTACCATTCTGCAGAGCATCACATCTGACTGGGACTATGTACACAGTGATGGTTCTGCTGTCTGTCTGGTATTGTGGTGGTACCGCTGTTACCGTCCTGCAGAGCATCACATCTGACTGGGACTATGTACACAGTGATGGTTCTGCTGTCTGTCTGTCTGGTATTGTGGTGGTACCGCTGTGACTAGGATGTAGTGCCCATTGTAATGTAGCTACAAAAAAGGCCAACAAAATTCTGGCATGTATTAAGAGGGGAATGGAAACTAGGGACTCAAGGGTAATTATGCCACTATATAAAGCATTGGTGAGACCTCACCTAGAGTACGGAGTACAGTTCTGGGCCCCACACTATAAAAAGGACATCATAGAATTAGAAAAAGTCCAAAGGCGAGCAACAAAGCTTATTAGGGGAATGGAGAATTTAAGCTACGGGGAGAGATTAAGCAATTTGGGACTATTTACATTAGAGAAGAGACGTTTAAGGGGGGACATGCTCAACATGTACAAGTATATCAAAGGCCAATATAAGGAACTGTCACGCACCCTCTTTTCTACTAGAAAGGAATCTAGGACGCGAGGGCGAGTATAGATTAGAAGAACAAAGATTTCATTCAGCTAGTAGAAAGAATTTCTTTACGGTCAGAACAGTCAAACTCTGGAACTCTCTTCCCAGAGAGGTGGTAACGGCTGGCTCATTAAATGCATTCAAGGCAAAGTTGGACAAACATTTACTGGAGAAAAACATCCATGGGTACAAATAAGAAATATAATTTGTCTGTAAAATACCAGAACCTACCAAATCAGCAATGGATATCTATACCAGGTTGAACTAGATGGACGCAAGTCTTTTTTCAGCCTTACCTACTATGTAACTATGTAACTATGTTCTGCAGAGCATCACATCTGACTGGGACTATGTACACAGTGATGGTTCTGCTGTCTGTCTGGTATTGTGGTGGTACCGCTGTTACCGTTCTGCAGAGCATCACATCTGACTGGGACTATGTACACAGTGATGGTTCTGCGGTCTGTCTGGTATTGTGGTGGTACCGCTGTTACCGTTCTGCAGAGCATCACATCTGACTGGGACTATGTACACAGTGATGGTTCTGCTGGCTGTCTGTCTGGTTTTGTGGTGGTACCGCTGTGACCGTTCTGCAGAGCATCACATCTGCCTGGGACTATGTACACAGTGATGGTTCTGCTGTCTGTCTGGTATTGTGGTGGTACCGCTGTTACCGTTCTGCAGAGCATCACATCTGACTGGGACTATGTACACAGTGATGGTTCTGCGGTCTGTCTGTCTGGTATTGTGATGGTACCGCTGTTACCATTCTGCAGAGCATCACATCTGACTGGGACTATGTACACAGTGATGGTTCTGCTGTCTGTCTGTCTGGTATTGTGGTGGTACCGCTGTTACCGTCCTGCAGAGCATCACATCTGACTGGGACTATGTACACAGTGATGGTTCTGCTGGCTGTCTGTCTGGTATTGTGGTGGTACCGCTGTTACCGTTCTGCAGAGCATCACATCTGACTGGGACTATTTTGTGGTTCCTAGACCGGCGGTATGGCGGCTGCAGCCTCAACCAGCTCAAGGAATCACCAGATCCCCTGAGTTGCCGCAGGCTGGTGGAAAGGCTCTCCATCCGTCGGCGGCGGGGAGAGGAATCCCTGCCCATCTTTGGTTCAGGGAGATGGGCAGAGTTAGGGGGGGGGGTGCGGTCAGCTACTGGGGAGCAGTGGGGAGGAGGTGGAGGGCTCTGTCAGAACGGGGCGCGCCAGTGTCTCATATACGTTGTGACCGGATGCCTGCCCTTACGCTCTGGCTACGCCGTTCAGGTCCACAGATAGCGGTTCCTGGTCTCACGGGACCTGGCCAATAGGGGATTCCCTGTTACCATCAGTAACCGCCTGTTACTGACTCCGCCCACTACACAGTGGGCGGGGATGTCGCGGCCACTACCATACTCCTGCTATGTGGCGCCTGGAACCACGGATACTGACTCAGGCCTTGAGGCAATAGATGTTTTATTTGCTCAAAATAGAAGCTCTGAAAAGAGCCCTCTCCTAGATCCCTAGGAGGTACAGCATACAGATAAAGTTACAGCATTCAGATCAGGTGATGTACAAAAACCAGGGCTCACAGGCCTTCTTTGTATACTAGTCCAACACACAGTACCACAGGGGGTACGCCCACCCTGTGGTCTCCAACCAATCAGCTTAAGTGCATGCACGGTCAGCATTGTCCCTATGGACAGAGGGGAGTGGTTACTCCTCTGAGCCACAGCCCACCTGGGGGGCCAGGTACCTCCCAGGTGCTGGTCTGTCTGGCTAGGGGGGAGGTCTCTCTCCAAAACCTATTTCTCTTTCAATGGTCCTGGTGACACAGCTTCACATTGGGATGTAGGAGGGTCCGTATTAGCCAGGCACCTATCCTAAAGCTTTTGGAGGGTAGGCTCCTCCCTCTGCATCCCAGACTCCTCAGTTCGTGTTAGGTGCCCACTGGAGTGGGTGCTATTCTAAAGGGCTGCGGGAGCAGCCGAAGGAGTAGAGTTCGTTAGGGTTTTTATTATTTTATTAACTATTACCCTAGCTAGGTAGGCACAGTGTGAGGATTCTCATAGTGAATCCTCACACTGACAGCGCAGCAGGAGCTGACAGAAACGCGTCCTGTCAGCTCACTGTGCACAGGGGAGACGCTGTCTGGCCTCCCTGTGCAGCGCTTACAGCTTCTTTTAAGAAGCTGCCTGGGCTCCGGAGCGTCCTGAAACCGGCTTCACGTTTAGGTGGGGATCATGGGGGACAGGCGCTCCGTGATGGCGGCGGCCATTTTCTGCGGAGCTTGCACACTGAGCTCCTGTATGAGAGGACAGCAGTGTGTTACAGGCATGTTCCAAGTGGTCCCCAGCAGAGGGGGAGACACTGGAACTTGGAGATCCTGCAGTGGGAGCGGCTGTCTGGGGGTGATTGGCGCCAAAAGCCACGGACCCTGCAGCAGCAGGGACTTGGTCTCTTCCCTCACACTGTTTTGGCGCCATTCAGAACGCTTGCAGCGGAGCTGAGCTGGCTGACAGATCCTGACAGAGTGATTGGATTTCCTGGGCATCGCTTTCCCCATTCTGAAGACTACAGAAAGCTAAGTGACTGAGTACATTGGTTCTGTATATAATGCCTGTACATTAATGCACTGTGACTGTGTTATTTGAGAACATAATGTCTGAGCAACAGTCTGTGGTTTTGGGGGAGGGAGCCTTAAATGCATTGAGCGCTTGCAGTGGTTGTACACTGAAATTTGTCTCTGAGCAGATGGCCAGGGGGGGCTTATGTATTTCTTGCGCTGCTGTGAAACCCATGGGGAGTGAACTCCAGAGGGTAGAGCAATCGGAGCCTGCGTGGGCCAAGTCCCTGGGCAGGTCTGTTAATGCTTTGGTGCATTGCTGGACAGGCAGAGTGATGTGCTGGTAACTTCCCCTAGACCATTGCCATTATCTCAGCAGTCCTCTGGCTCCTTGCCTCGGACCCAGACAGATCCTGACTTATTACAGGTCATGCAGGATACTGCTAAGGGAATCAGCAGGTTTAATTACTTGTTGGACAAGTTTGATGGTGATTCTGTGGGGACCCCTAAAAGGTCTTATTCAGTGCCAGTGTTAGCTGCTGCTGAGGAGGGAGAGTACACAGACATACCCTGGGATCAGGGTGATGATTCTGACGAGTCCTCAGCCTCAGGGGTGGAGGATTTGATTACGGCTGTTAAACAGGCATTGAATTTGTCTGTGGAGGATAAAACTCCTACAAAGGGTGTTTTTAAGAGACAGCGTAAAGAAACTGATACTTTCCCTGCAGACGAGGGTTTACAAGATTTATTTGAAGGGGCCTGGAAAACCCCTGATAAAAGGCTTTAGATGCCTAAAAGATTTTAAGCCTGGATCCCATGCCTGAGGCTCATGTAGACCTCTGGGAGAAAGTCCCAGTGGTAGATGCTGCTGTGGCACGCTTGTCAAAAACCACTGTGCTACCAGTGCAGGGGGGAGCAGCCTTTAAGGACCCCGTAGATAAAAAGCTGGAGGGTAACCTCAAGGCAATGTTTGAAGGGGTGGGCTACACACTCCGCCCTCTGATTGCTTCAGCCTGGGTCTCTAAGGCCATGATTGTGTGGGCCAATGACCTGTGCACTATTTGACATGCTGATCCTTGTGTGTTGTTACTTGCGGAGAGGCTTAAAGCAGCTGCAGAGTATGTCCTTGAGGCTGAGGAGGAAGCTCTCAAAATGACTGCCAGAGTTTCCTCAGTGTCCGTCAATGCCAGGAGAGTGCTCTGGCTTAAAGCTTGGGAGGCGGATAACGAGTCTAAGAAGGCCTTAGAGGCATTGGCTTTTAAAGGAAAACTGTTGTTTGGTTCAGAACTAGAAGAAATTATTAAGCAGGCCACAGGTGGTAAAAGTACCCTCCTGCCGGCCCCTGCAGCCAAGCAGACATCAAGGTTTCTGCTTTTAGGCCGTCCTTTCGGCCCTCCCCTAGAGGAGGTGCGTCCTTTCGAGGACAATCCTTTAGGGCAGGCATGTCCAACGTTGGCCCTCCAGATGTTGTGAAACTACACATCCCAGCATGCTTTGCCACCATTTTGCTATTAGAGAATGCTAAAACTATTGCAAAGCATGCTGGGATGTGTAGTTTCAAAACATCTGGAGGGCCAACGTTGGATATGCCTGCTTTAGGGGAAAGTTTCAGTCCTCCAGGGGCAAGGCCCCAAAGTCTAAATTCGGTTATTTTCATAAGAAACCAAAAACCAAAGGAGAGGACAAACCCGCCGCATGACTATTAAGGGATTTGCCCGGCGGTGGTCAAGGTGGGGGGGCGTCTGTCACAGTTCAGGGACGCATGGGCATTGTTAGACCAGGATTCCTGGGTATTAGACATTATAGCCCAGGGTTACAGAATTCCCTTCAAAGATCTTCCTCCGAGAAGATTCATTCCCACACCACTACCAAAGGAGGCTCGGCTCCGTACAGCTCTCTTGGGAGCGGCTCACTCTCTTTTAGAGAAGGGTGTGGTGATCCCGGTACCCAGAGCGGAGTGGAAAAAAGGCTTTTGTTCCACTCTGTTTCTGGTGCCCAAACCAGACGGGTCTTTCAGACCGATTCTCAATTTAAAGTCATTGAATATCCATTTGTGGGTAGATCATTTCAAAATAGGGTCTCTACGGTCAGTGCTGCTGAGCCTGGACCAGGGAGAATTTTTGGCGTCCATGGATGTCCAGGACGCATACCTTCATGTTCCTATCCATCCAGAACATTGAGGTTTGCGATAGGAGACCTGCATTTGTAATTCCAGGCGTTGCCCTTCGGTCTGGCTACAGCGCCAAGGGTATTCACCAAGATAATGTCAGTAATGGCGGCGGTGTAATGGCGGCGGTGCTTCGGCTGAGGGGAAGCACTGTGATTCCATATTTGGACGACCTGCTGTTCAAAGCGGAATCAGCAGAGAAGCGAAAGAGTCACTTGGCAGAAGCCATCAGGTTTTTTGCAGGCTCACGGTTGGCTTTTAAATTTACAAAAGTCTCAGTTGGTGCCGTCACAGAGACTCCAGTTCCTGGGAGTTGTTCTGGATACCCATCTACATCGGGTATTCCTACCAGAGGCAAAGGCCAGGGACCTGGCTGCCTTGGTCCAGGAGATCCTCGGGTCTCAGAACACATCAGTTTGGAGGTCTCTCAAGCTGCTGGGGAAGATGGTGGCGTCTTTCGAGACGTTACAGTTCGCCAGGTTCCATTCTAGAGTGTTCCAGTGGAACATTCTGACAGCCTGGTCGGGGAATACTCAGACCATGAAGTCAGAACACATAGTGTTGTCTCCAGAAACTCGGTCTTCCCTGAAATGGTGGATGGAGGTGGATTCCCTTCAGTGGGGTCGGTCTCTGCAGTCCGGGAGCTGGCTGGTAGTCACTATCGATGCCAGTCTCAGGGGCTGGGGGGCAGCAGTCTTGGACCTGCGTCTGCAGGGTTTATGGACCTCGGAGGAGTCTGCCTTGTCGATCAATATTCTGGAACTGAGAGCTGTGTGGAAGGTGATTTCTCTGGCAGGAGAAAGATTACAGAGGCTCCCTTTAAGGATTCAGACTGACAGCGCCACAGCTGTGGCGTATCTGAATCACCAGGGAGGCACACGCAGCAAACTGGCTATGTGGGAGGTTTCCCGGATCTTCCTGTGGGCGGAACAGAATGTTCCAGCGTTATCAGCGATATTCATAACAGGAGTGGAGAATATAGAGACCGACTTCCTGAGCAGGGAGGAGCTGATGGAAGGAGAATGGAGCCTGAATCCACAAGTATTTCTTCAGATTACACTGAAGTGGGGAACTCCGGATGTGGACCTGATGGCATCAAGGTTCAATCATCAGGTGCCCAGGTTCTATGCCAGGATGAGAGATCGTGGATAGGGGTTTGGGGGGTTTTGCACACAAAAAACAAGGAATTGAAGCCCTCTATTTAACGGGCAATATACCACTGTATGTTGGTTCACCACAGTGGGGGTGCTATCCCAAACATTGGCATACAAAGACACAAAAGAGGAAAAGAGTTTGTATGGATGCACTCCTTAGTGGACAATCAAAAAACAAAATATAATTGGATTTCATTCCTTTTCAAATTTTGTTAAAAAATGTGGAGGTTCCTTTTATCTTTATTAGGACCTGGATGGATAAGGATACCACCACATATAGCGAAATAAGAGGTTAAAAGAGTTTTCTACATTGATCAACAAACAGTGTTTTTTAGGAGAGAAAAATGTGATTAAAGATTTTTAAAAGTGTAGGTAGATACGAATGTTGGTGCTAGTATTCTGACTAGAATTGGGGTGTATTCCCCACTAGAGTCCTTACATATATTGTCAAATCTGTATCAATAAAGAATTATTACCACACGTACACAATAATAAAAACATAAATTATACATTAAAAAATGAACCATTGGCATGTGCAGATTTTGAATAAAGGATGTATTGGTGGACCCAATATTTATAATCACCAATTTGGAGGTAGAATTTAACCCGCTCTGATCCTGGGAGAAATCTGGAAAGTCCTTATTTGCCACTTGGTGGTATCCTGAAGGTGTTATCATGGACTACAACTGATGGCATCGATGGAATTAGCCTATCAGGAGTCCCACTACTGCGAGTGATCAGGTGTCCAACGAAATTTAATGTGGCTGGAGACTTTCAAGGTGGTAAATATCCGATCAGGTGATTCAGCAGGTGGGGCAGTCCTTTGGAAACAAAGGGTTAGAGTCCTCGGGTGATTGGGGTCCAAAATAGGGTGGTCACCAACGCGTTTCGCAGTGCCTACTGACTGCTTTGTCAAGGTGTCCATTGTGGTCTGTGGGTGCCATTTTTATACCTGGCTCCCCTAGGGTTCATTTGCATACCAAATTGGTTCAATGCTATACAGAGTATAAAAAACATAAAATAAACTTACTCGGAGACAGTAAGAGTAATCGCTTATATAGAATATATAATTCATAACACAATTCAATGTTTATAACAGTAAAAAAATCAAAAACAAAATATAATGACAATCATAATACTTCCGGGTCAGTGCCTTGCTCTGGGCAAATTTAAATCACTTCCGGGTCAGGCTTTTTATAATATCAATAATTGTACATGCCCAGTGTATTGGGTCACTTATAAAACACTCGTTTGAGAGGATAATTAAGGGCAATGGTACCGCTTATAGTGGTTTATCCCGATAGTGGTTTATCCCAAGAAGCTCACATAGCGAAACACGTGTCCTGTCCGTGTAGCGTTAGATAGAATGTTTGGTGTTTAGCTTAGACATGTATTTCCTACAATTATTGTGATATACCTAGCGTCCTTACTAATCTGTATCCAGGAGGTTGTAGCTAGTATATGTGCAGCAGCCAGTGTTAGCAGACCAAACAGTGGTCTTGCTATTCACCCACCTCTGGTAGCATTTACGCAGCCCAGCACCATATACTATATAGATAGTGCTTGAACAACAGTACCCTGCAATCCCCAGTAGGTGTCGCTGCTGTACCTCACTCAGAGCTAACAAATATATGGAGACAACGTTTTAAGCTGTCTCATAAGCTCTGGCTGCAATTTGCAACATAATAAACACATTTGTATCGTCATTACAAACCTTGTATGATAATAAGATACAAATATTGTGTAAAACTCTCCTTTCTGGCTAAAACAACCTCTTGATCCACACCAAGTGGTTAGAGTCTTTATATCATCAGAAGACTAATTGTTGATATGCAGCAATCCGAATAAAAGGAATACACTTCCATACTGTATTAAAGTGATCCTGCATATGTATATTTAGACTAATTACCACAATAATTAAGGGGAATATACCCCCCATGATAAATATTGCCTGTCTGTTATAAAAAACACTTATTGGTCTATCTCAGTAGAAAATCCTAAACGTATACAAAAAATCTTTCTGGGTCGTCTGCAGGGAATTTAACCCTAAAAATTGTATAGGATCATATTCTTTGGGGAATATACCCCTAATTACACAGATTCTATATTGGTGTACGTACAATCGCACCTAGGGACTCCCATAGGGAGTGTACCCTCTAATTGTTATTAAATCATATTTTGGGATATCTGCAGAGAACCCACCCCTGGACTCATACAGTGTTGATATAGGTAAACTAACACGGGGCCTCACAACAGACGTCATCTGGGGAATTCACCCCTTAAATTCTCACAGATTGCATCTAGGGGATGTGTACGGGGAATTCACCCCTTAAATATATGCATAGCCTCTGAATGTGAAATAGACACCAGGCACCCCAAGTGACGACGTGTAGGGAATTTTACCCCTAACACCTACCAACGCTGTTGAAAGACCCGTATGGGGAATTTACCCCTAAAAACCCGATCAACTATATTTAGGCATATACACCAAGTATCCCCCTGCACAATATTCTAGGAGTCGACCGACCTACACAGGTGAACTAATACTAGATACGTTGACTGTCCGGAAAAATTTACACTGTCCGGTAAAACTCTAGTGGGGAATCTACCCCTAATTTGTATAAACTGTATCTTGCTGGGGGATACCTGT
The DNA here is from genome assembly GCF_055691185.1 of Crinia signifera. Lineage (NCBI taxonomy): Eukaryota > Metazoa > Chordata > Amphibia > Anura > Myobatrachidae > Crinia > Crinia signifera. Next base: position 341,284,994 of record NC_139220.1, on the reverse strand, counting down.
GGGGAACCCACCCCCTAACAAACGTCCTCTGTGAACACACATTGGGTTCTTATACCTCTACGGTGTGTGGGGAATCTACCCCTAATTCCTACTAACTGTATCCAGGGACCTCGTACGTGTGGAATACTGCACCAATACATCCGAGAGCATTCAATCCATCACACCTGAGAAAGCCCCCACAAGGCAAAAATAAACAAACACGTGTGGTAATAATTCTTTATTGATACAGATTTGACAATATATGTAAGGACTCTAGTGGGGAATACACCCCAATTCTTGTCAGAATACTAGCACCAACATTCGTATCTACCTACACTTTTAAAAATCTTTAATCACATTTTTCTCTCCTAAAAAACACTGTTTGTTGATCAATGTAGAAAACTCTTTTAACCTCTTATTTCGCTATATGTGGTGGTATCCTTATCCATCCAGGTCCTAATAAAGATAAAAGGAACCTCCACATTTTTTAACAAAATTTGAAAAGGAATGAAATCCAATTATATTTTGTTTTTTGATTGTCCACTAAGGAGTGCATCCATACAAACTCTTTTCCTCTTTTGTGTCTCAGGATGAGAGATCCACTGGCAGAAGCAGTGGATGCTAGGACCATCCTCTGGGAGGGGAATCTACTTTATGTCTTTCCGCCAGTTCCAATGCTGGCAAGAGTTTAAAAAAAAAAAAAAATCCAGGCCCAGGCAATCCCGGTGATTTTAGTGGCCCCAGATTGGCCAAGGAGGTCATGGTACTCGAGGCTTCAGAGATTGTCTGTGGACTCGTGGCGTCTACCTCAGAGGTCAGATCTTCTAAACCAAGGACCGTTCGACCATCTGGATTCAGCTCGGTTAAATTTGACGGCTTGGCTGTTGAAACCGCCATCTTGAAGAACAAAGGGTTCTCAGAGGCTGTGGTTAACACCATGATTAAAGCTAGAAAGTCAGTGTCTTCTGCAAATTATTATAGGGTCTGGAAGACCTATATTAGGTTGTGTGAAAGGCAGAAGTCACACACATCACGATTTAGACTGGCTAAATTGCTGGAGTTTTTGCAGGATGGCTTTTCCTCTGGGTTAAGCCTTCAGTCACTCAAAGTGCAGATCTCGGCCTTGTCAATTTATTTCCAAAAAAGGATTGCATTGTTACCGGAAGTACAGACCTTCCTGCAGGGAGTTTCTTGATTGAAACCTCCCTACAAGCAACCAGTAGCACCATGGGATTTGTCTCTGGTTCTGGAGTGCCTTCAAAAGGCGCCCTTTGAGCCACTGAGGTCGGCTGACCTTAAATTCCTTACGTGGAAGCTGGCATTTCTGTTGGCAGTGGTGTCAGCAAAGAGAGTATCGGAGTTGGGGGCATTGTCATGCAAGTCTCCCTTCCTTATATTTCATGATGATAGGGCTGTCCTTCGGACAGTACCCCAATTTTTACCAAAAGTAGTCTCTGCTTTTCATCTAAATCAGGAGATAGTTCTGCCTGTGTTTCAACCCCCAGAGGGTTCAAGGAAAAGGGACAAATTGAGGAATTTGGATGTTGTGCGCGCCTTGCGCATTTATGTGGACAGAGTTAAGAGTGTCAAAAAGACTGATACCTTGTTAGTGTTGTATGACATACACAAAATTGGTTGGCCTGCTTCTAAGCAGACCATTGCTAGGTGGTTGCGTTTCTGTAAGTGCTTTTGCATATACTAAAGTTGGTAGGCCTGTACCGGCCAGGATTAATGCGCATACCACCAGGTCGGTTGCCACCTCTTGGGCGGTTCGACATGGGGCAACAGCTGAGCAGGTTTGCAGGGCTGCTACTTGGTCATCTGTTCATACTTTTGCCAAATTCTATAGGTTCCATGAGTTCGCGCCGGAGGACGCATCATTCGGGCGAGCAGTAATGAGAGCTGCAGACCTGAGCGTACCCACCCAAAGGACCGGCTCTGGAACGTCCCAATGTTGAGCTGTGTCACCAGGACCATTGAAAGAGAAAGTACGGATTCTTACCGGTTAATACGCTTTCCTCTACTCCACCATGGCAGCTGTACTATGGGTTTTCCCCCTCATTAGGTAGATCTGGAAAGGAAAAAAAGACACAACACTGCCCCTATATAAGGACCGCCCCTACTGAGGCTCAGTGTCTTGATTATCAGCGAGTATACACTCTAAACATAACATAACTTAACACAACGTACTTATATTGCATCATATATACCAAGGGAATAATGCTGCCATGGTGGAGTAGAGGAAAGCGTATTAACCGGTAAGAATCCGTACTTTCCTCTACCTCCCCATGGCAGCTGTACTATGGGTAATACCATAGCAGTATAAAGAAAAATTTTGGGTGGGACCGAATAAAGAAATAATACTTTTTAGAAGGATGGAGGTTGTAATCACCTACGTGTAAGTCCACTTTAATCAATTAACGTCCCTTTAGAAGAGGAGTTTTAGTATAAACCTTAGATTACTGCGCTTAGTATCTTCCTGCCCAGTTTTGCATCACTGGAGGACTCGATATCCAAGCTATAGTGTCTGGAAAAAGTGTGGGCTGAGGCCCAGCAGGCTGCTTTGCATAATTCTTCGAGGGATGCTGCTCCCTTCCTAGCCCAGGAGGACCCTACTGCTCTAGTGGAATGAGCCTTTAAACCTTGTGGAACTTTCTTATTGTTTATCCTATATGCCTCTGCTATACATGTCCTGATCCATCTAGCGATGGTTGCTTTTAAGGCTCCGAGACCCTTATTCTTGACTTCTGTCACCACGAAGAGCCTTTTTGTTTTCCTCCAGTTCTCCACTCTTTGTAAGTATATAGTTAGAGCTCTTTTAACATCTAGTTTGTGGAGCCTTTGCTCTTTCTCGTTAGCTGGTTTTGCGCAAAAAGACGGTAGCACTATCTCCTGGTTGATGTGAAAAGACGACACCACCTTGGGCAGGAAGTGAGGATTTGTCCTAAGGACGACCTTATTCTCGTAAAAGTTCAGGAATGGCTCTTCTGCCCAGAGGGCTTGCAATTCCGATACTCTTCTTGTGGATGTTACAGCCACCAGGAATGCCACTTTAGTTGTTAGCCACTTGACTGGTACCTCCTCTAGAGGCTCGAAGGGGCTCTCTGTTAGAGCGTTTAGTACCAGATTAAGGTCCCATGGTGTAGTTGGGCTGCGAAACTCTGGTCTTATCCTCTTGGATGCTTGTATGAACCTTTGCACATATTTATCCTCTGCAATTTTCCTGTCTAGTACAGCCCCAAGCGCGGATACTTGAACTTTTAGCGTACTAACTGATAGCTTTTTGTCTAGGCCAGATTGCAGGAAGTCCAATACCGTAGATATGGCTTTATGATTCTTCTCCTGGGTTTTACAGAATTGTATGTAAGTTCTCCAGATTCTGTAATACGTGCCTGAGGTTGAACTCTTTTCTGGTTTCAGCAACCATGCCGCTAGGTTCCAGTTTCTGGGCTGTCGTTGCGCATATTTTCCCTGACCCAGCAAGTCTTCCCGGTCTGGCAGTCCCCAGGGTCCTGCTACTGCCATCCTGACCAGTTTCTGGAACCATGCCCTTCTTGGCCATGTGGGTACGATGACTATCACCATTGCCTTCTCCCTCTGTATCTTGTTCAATAGCCTGGAGATGACCGGAAATGGCGGAAAGGCATACATCAGGCCTTGTTCCCACTGGCACGTAAGTGCGTCTGTCCCCCAGGACTCCTTTTCCCAGTGCCTGGAAATTAATTTCTCCACTTTCCTGTTGTCTCTGGTCGCCATCAGGTCTATTTTTGGGTCGCCCCACATCCGGGCTATCTCCTCGAATATATCTTGGGATAATTCCCACTCCCCTGGCTTTATCTGCCTCCTGCTTAAGGCGTCTGCATGCTGGTTCTTCTGTCCTGCAACGAATACTGCTGAGAGACTTTTCGTCCAGGCTTCTGCCCAGTTCAACACTCGTGCAGCTGCTGTCATCATTGATCTGCTTTTTGTACCTCCCTGCTTGTTGAGGTATGCTACTACCACCAGGTTGTCTGATCTGATCACTATGTCTCTTTGGTACAGACCGGATTGAAAATGCAGACACGCTTCCTTCACTGCATTCATTTCCCTGATATTTGAGTGAAGCATTCCTTCTTGTCTTGTCCATTCTCCTTGGGCTGCTGCTCCTTGGCATACTGCCCCCCAGCCTGACATGCTGGCATCGGTTGTCACCAACACTTGTTCCCCTGTGATGAAGGACTTTCCATGTCCTAGTCTTCCTTTTGTCACCCACCAGAGCAGGTCTTGTTTGGCTCTTTTTGATAGGAGAATACTTTGTGTTGTTTTCTTGCTGTCCCCGTCCCATTGGGACAGAAAACAGTTCTGTATGCTTCTCGTATGAAGCCTTGCCCAATTCACAGTGTCTGATGCTGCCGACATGAGGCCTAGTAGTCTTAGGCAATCTGCTGACCTGACTGCCCTTCTTGCCAAGAAGTAGTTTATTTCTTGCTTTATCTTTTTTATTCTCTCCTGTGTCAACCTTGCTTTCATTGTTCTCGAGTTTATGATGACTCCCAGGTACTTTGCTGCCGTTGTGGGTTGAAGCTGACTTTTCTTTAGATTTATAATCCAGCCATGCTCTTGGAGAAACTCCATTACCCTGTGCGTGTGACTTAGAGCTTGCTCCTCTGACCGTGCCATTACTAGCAGGTCGTCTAGATAGGCCCAGACTGTAATGCCTTCCTCCCTGAGTTTTGCCACAAGCACTACCAGGACCTTGGTGAACGTCCTTGGCGAGGTTGACAGGCCGAACGGCAGAGCCGTGAATTGATAGGTTATGCCTGATATTCTGAATCTTAGGAATTTTTGGTGCTCTGAATAGATTGGTATGTGCAGGTAGGCATCTTTGAGGTCTATTGTAGTCAAGAAAGCGTTTCTTTTTATGTCCGGGAGTATTGTCCTGAGAGACTCCATCCTGAATTTTTTGGCTGTTACGTATACATTCAGCCTTCTCAGGTCCAGTATGGTTCTGAATCCTCCTCATTGTTTCTTGACTACGAAGAACCTTGATTGCCATCCTGTCATCTCTTGCCCCTTGGGAACCGTCACCACAACTCCTTGTGCTATCATATCTTGTAGGCTTTGTCTTAAAGCCAGTCTTTCTTCTCTGTTCTTTGGTATGGGTGAATCCTCCAGCCATACCCCAGGATCTCGTACAAATTCTATTTTGTACCCTGACGATATGACCTCCGTCACCCATCTGTCCTTTGTAGATCGGGCCCAGACTGAATGAAATTTCTTCAGCCTGCCCCCGACCTTCTCCTTGGCGTCATTGTGTCTGCCTGAATCCGAACCTTCCGTCTCTGCCTCTTTGGCCACGAAAGGAACTTCTTCCTCCAGACCAGGGCCTCCTGTATCCTCTGCCCGGTCTATATGTCCTTGCCTCCTTGAAGTCTTGGGACTGAAATTTTTGAGATCTGTAAGGCTTTTTCTTAAAGCCTCTGTCCTGGGGAAGCCACACCGACTTTCCCCCCCTGGTTTTCGATATGATATCATCTAGATTCTTCCCGAACAGGTAATCACCCTGGAACGGGAGTGATACCAGTTTATTTTTAGATTGGGCATCCGCCGACCATGGTTTCAGCCACAGTGCCCTCCTGGTCACCGCGGTGCTCGCATTTGTCCTGGCCGCCAGCCTAACCGCATCTAATGATGCATCGCAAATGAACTCAACGGCCACTTGCACGTTCTGAATTATCTTGAGGAGTTCTGACCTCTTTACGCCATCCAGTAAGTCGGACTCTAGATCCTGGCACCAGGATCTCAGTATCCTCGAGGTCACTGCTATTGCCGAGGATGCCTTTATAGATGCACCAGACGTGATGTGCTGCTTACGCAGGCTCATCTCCATCTTTCTTTCCATTGCATCCTTAAACACATTGGCGTCCTCAAGGGGCAGGGTAGTTTTTCTTGATAATCTGGCGATGGCTGAGTCTACCTTGGGAGCCACCTCCCACTTTTTCACTTGCTCCGTCTCGAACGGGTACATCTTATTAACTCTAAGTGGTACGGCTATTTTTTTGTCTGGGTTAGCCCACTCTTCCTCTACTATGTCCTGTAGTGGCTTAGAGAGAGGGAATGATTTGGGTTTTGGTACTTGTGAGTTATCCGGACGCCCGATTTCAAAATCGGGTCGGATCGGGCACATCGCATCGCATCGCATGCGACCATCGGATGCGATGCGATGCGATGCGATGCGATGACCCGATTTTTCCATAGGAATCAATGTTAAAATGGACTGAGTCCATTTTAACATGGAATTCAATGGGAAAAAGGGGTCCTTTTCATACCCCTACTATCCAAGTGGGCATGGAGTTGGATATAAACCTGTGGCGAGCGTAGCGAGCCACCGAGCCCGAAGCGTGGCGAGCGTAGCGAGCCCCGCGAGGGGACACGGAATACCGTCCCCTCGCGGGGCTCGCTTCGCTCGCCACGCTTCGGGCTCGGTGGCTCGCTACGCTCGCCACAGGTTTATATCCAACTCCATGCCCACTTGGATAGTAGGGGTATGAAAAGGACCCCTTTTTCCATAGGAATCATTTTAACATTGATTCCTATGGAAAAATCGGGTCATCGCATCCGATGGTCGCATGCGATGCGATGCGATATCGCATCGCATCGTATCTGATTGTATGCCTTAACTTAAGGCATACAATCAAAAAATCGGGCGTCCAGATAACTCACAAGTACCTGGGTTTTTTCTTTTTATCCTTAAAAAGGAGGTCCTGTAACTTTCCTTCTTCTTGTGGATCCTCAATGCTGAGTGATTTATTTATAAGGATGAGAAGGTTATTAAGGAGATCTGGATTAAAATCCAGCTCCATTTTCTCTTGAGTCACCTCCCCTTCTTCCACTTCTTCCTGTAAATCATTGGCAGGACCTTCCCCGGGGTCAGAGTCATCAGATAGTGGGTCCCTGGGCCTTTATGTGACCCCTTCTTCAGATCCTCCTTTGTAACAAAGGTATCAGCTAAGGAAGTTTTAAGCATAGCGACCAAGTCCGCCATCTGGTCTGGCCTCATAATGGGGGCTTTTTTGCAATTCTCACATACTGCACTTTTCCATTTATCTGGCAGAGGTGCGTCACACACAGAGCATTTAGCCACATGCAACTTTTTGTGCTTCTGCTTAAATTCCAGCTTCTCTTTACTTGACTCTGACCTGCAAGGAACAATAACCCCACTCAGAAGCTATACATTCAAAAGCACTTTACTACCGTCTTTCCCCGATAATTAGACCTACCCCGATAATAAGCCCTACCCCAGATTTTGGACGCTGGTCCAAAATAAGCCCTCCCCCGAAATTAAGCCCTACCATTTTTCCCATGTAATTGTATGTACACCATATGTGTACCCTCCGCTGACTCCCGCTGACCCCCGCTGACCCCCGCTGCCCTCCGCTCACTCACCAGCAGCACCGCAGCTCCCGTTCCCAGGGATGCATTGCGGTAGGCGCGGCGTGACGTCACGCCGCGCACATCGCGCCGCGCACATCACGTGGCTGACTGGCTGGCTGCTGCTCACCACACAGCGCCATCAACGAATATCCATTTAAACTACAAACAAACAGGTGGGGGCATGGAAAATGTAAAATACCGGCACATTAAATTGTGGGGCATTTCATAAAGGCGCAGTTGAATGTTTTAAAGGCGCAGTGGGGAATTTCTTAAAGGCGCAGGGGGGCTATTTTTTCAAAAGGTCTATTAAAATAAGCCCTCCCCCGAAAATAAGACCTATGGTCTTTTTTGAGCGAAAAAAAAAAATAAGACAGTGTCTTATTATCGGGGAAACACGGTAATATTTTCCTCCTGGCTTACCCTGATTTAGCTTGCTGCTTCCTATCGTCCTCCATTGCTGCAGAATCACTGTCAGCACAAATACACTAGTTAGACATGTTCTGGGTGTAACAGTAAAAGAATGTACTCCAGCAGCCCAGTGGAGCCTTACCCGATATCCGTCTGGCTCAGAGATAACAGCAGCGTTTCTGTTCAGCTGCGACGCAATTTTAAGTGCTGGCGTCCTCCTCTGCTTGTCAGAGTCGGCGCGCCCAGCCTCGCGCCTTCTGATGACGTCAGACGCCATATTCCCTCGCCCCCGAGCGCGCGCGCCAGTCTGAGACCAGCGCGATGACGTCAGACGCCGCCCCCGCCGTTTGGGGCTGTAGCAGCACTTCCTGACTTCGGAGCCCCGCAGGAGGGAGAAAGGTACGGATAGAGGGTGCGACGCCCGGGGGCTAAATACCTGATACCCAGCGTTCAGGCTGCGTCCGGTATGGCAAGGTACAACTGGGGTTGTTTTTTTTTTTTAATCCATGACCCCGCAACTGCACTGGGCAGAGGGGTATCGCCAGACGGGTGTCCCTACTACACTAGGTAGCGGGTAACCTCTAATTGCCTAAACCCCTAACTGCACTAGGCAGTGGGGAAGGCTGCAGCAGTCTCAGGGTAAGCCTCCTCTACCTGGAAAGGAAAAAAAGACACTGAGCCTCAGTAGGGGCGGTCCTTATATAGGGGCAGTGTTGTGTCTTTTTTTCCTTTCCAGATCTACCTAATGAGGGGGAAAACCCATAGTACAGCTGCCATGGGGAGGTAGAGGAAAAAGGGATTTTTGTAAGAACTTACCGTTCGAATCCCTTTCTCTGATATGGTCCTGGTGACACAGCGATCCCTCCCTTACGCTCAGTAAGTATGCCAGGTTCATGATGTTTCATGTTATAATTGGTTGAAAAGTTATTTTTGAAAATGTGCATATAATATGTGCAGGCGTTTGTACTGAGTTAATGTATTCCAGTGGCTTTGCAAGATTGAACTGAAGAGTCTGGGATGCAGTAGGGGAGGAGCCTACCCTCTAAAACTTTAGGATAGGTGCCTGGCTCCTACGGACCCTCCTACATCCCAGTGTTGAGCTGTGTCACCAGGACCATATCAGATAAAGGGATTCGAACAATAAGTTCTTACAAAAATCCCTTTATCCAGGAGCCTGCCAGGGGACCAGCTAAACACCTCTAGCCTAGACGTGAGCTCCAGAGATGGGTAACCCTGATCCCCTGCCCAGGTCTCCTGCCTGCTGACGGAGAGCCCCAGGGAGCTCCAAGGAACCACTCAGCTTGTTGGAAAGCTGCTGCCCCCTGCTACCATCCCAGCAGCTCCCAGCTTGCAGGCTGTCTGGGATTGTATTCCGTTTTTGGGATAAAGTTTGAGGAAGACCCAGCAGCCCACACAGGACTCTGGATTCCCCTGGGACACAACAGTTACAGTAAGTGCATTTTCCACATTTAAAATACATTGTTTTTATTTTATACATTGATTCTAGCCTGTGCCCCTGCGCAGGCGTCATCCCCCGGCACAGGCTTCATCCCCCCCCGCACAGGCGTCACCCCCCCCCCCCCCCACACACAGGCTTCATCCCCCCCACACAGGCTTCATCCCCCCCGCACAGGCGTCACCCCCCCCCCGCACAGGCTTCATCCCCCCCCCCCGCACAGGCTTCATCCCCCCCCCCCGCACAGGCTTCATCCCCCCCCGCACAGGCTTCATCCCCCCCGCACAGGCGTCATCCCCCAGCAGCACTGCAGCATGGGACCTGTAGTCCCAGCTCAGTGCTGCGCATACAATTTACAACCTGTTTGTATTGGGACTAGCGCGTCCCAGTGCTGGGCTTCTGCTAGCCCTGCAGCCCAGGAAAGCCATCCACCCTCTGCATGGTGCTGGGTGGTGCAGCCGCTGCCTTCTAGCCCCTGTGTCTCGAGGAAACATTGTTGCAGTCCAGGGCTGCGACTCACCCAAGCCCCGCTGGTGGCCGCTTCTCCTTTCCCCTGAGTCACTGCCTCCTGCTCCCGGCATGCCAGGGGTTAACTTCAGCTGACCCGGGGCTGCTGCGTGAGTGAGTCCTGGCACCGCACACCAGGAACCGGGTCACCTATCCTGGGAGGCACACATAGGGCGTCTGCGGCCGCCGGAGGTGGACCGGGGCCGCGGCACCCAACAAAACACAAGACTGTAGAGATGGGTCGTTCGTGAACGATCCAGTTCTTTTAAACGGCTCCCTTCAAAGAACGAGGGAGCCGCCGATCCCAAAATGGTGAACCGGATCAGTTACGTTTTTCATTGCATACAATACAATGCATTGCTTGAGCTCAGCACTGCCACCTTTGGCAGCTGAGATATTTTCTTCTAATTGGAGACTGAGTGAATAGAAAAACAAGGCTGCTTGTGCTGCTGCTGCTGCTGCTGCTGCTGTGTCATGTGCAGATCTAGATTCTTCTTGAAGCCCTGAAGGAGGTCAACAGCAGACTCAGCAGAGGCATTGCAGGATTGCTTCACCATCTTCTACTAGTACAGTATCACAGAAAGTTGTGTAGAAGTATGAACACACATTCTCACAGACACACAGACTTTAGTTAGACAGTGCACATGTTTTTTTTTTTTTTTTTACTAGATCTGTGTTTGCTGGGCTGTGTAGTACTTTTAACTTTAATTTGGAGGGGGAGGGGGCCTTCTTTTAACTTTCATTTGGGGGGGCTTGGCAATGAGCAAATTTAGTCCCGCTTGGCAATGAACACATTTAATCCCCCTTGGCAATAAGCAAATTTAGTCTCCCTTGGCAACGAGCAAAATTAATACCCCTTTTACACCGCCGCAAAACCCCGGGTCTTCAGCGGGTCAGACCCCGGTCAGCAGCAGTGTAAATGGGACACGCCGTGTCCCTTTACACTGGACTTCTACCCAGGTCCTGGGAACTGGATTGTTCGTCAGACAAGCGTTGGTCAGACAGTCACTAGGTCGACATGCAGAAAGGTTGACATGGGAAGAGGTCGACATGGAACAAGGTCGACGTGGTTTTAGGTCGACATGGACGTTAGGGTGACATGAGGAAGGTCGAAAGGTCATAAGGTCGACATGGGGTTTTCGCTGTTTTTTGACCCGAATGTCAACAGTTGGAAGTGAAATCGGACCCTCACATCGCTCGCAATGCTTCGGGCACAGTGGCTCACTTCGCTTGCCACACTATTATAATCTCACTCCATGCCCTAGTGGATGGTAGGGCATGAAATACCGCCTGTCAGCACATGTCGGCTCAACAAACAGTGTCCACCTTATGACCTGTCGACCTTCCTCATGTTGACCTATAACCATGTAGACCTTGTTCCATGTCGACGTAAAACCACGTCGACCTGTAACCACGTCGACTTTTTCAACACACCCTGTATGTTACCTTGTCAGTTGTTTTTTGTTTACTATGTACGGCGCTGCGGACACTTTTGTGGCGCCTTATAAATAAACGTACTATTACTACTAACCACGTCGACCTTGTTCCATGTCGACCTAAAACCACGTCGACCTAAAACCACGTCGACCTTTCAGCATGTCGACCTAGTGTTGTTGACCTAATGTCGACCTAGTTCAGTCGACCAAACGACCGTTTCCCCAGGTCCTGACCTGGGTAGAACATGACTATGACCTGGGTAGAGGGCAGACGGTGTAAATGGGTACACTGGGTCATCCGACCCGGCTCCCATTTACATCAATGGGGGACCGCAGCATCCGCAGGTTGGACAGGGGGGCACAGACAGCCTGCGCTGCTGTCTGCTATATTCAGCAGACAGCAGCGGAGGAGGTGAATGGATGCCGGTGTGAGGCATCCATTCACCTCCAGGACGATGGCTGGAGGGGTGCACGGGGCTGGGGGCAGCCCAGCAGCTTACCTTGGTGCTGGGCTGTCCCCAGCACGGCGATCAGTGGTCCCGGCGGGGATCACCGCGGGCCTGGCGCTTGGAGATGATGTCATTACATTTCTCTAAAATGTGCAATGTACAGAACACTTTAAGGAGCCGCATCCCGCTGTAAGCTTCTCTTCTCCTTCTGACACCCTCCGTGTACTCCCTGGCTAGCAGCTGTACATGTACCAGAGACATGGTATCTTCTACTCTAGTAAGCCAGTATCCCCTAAATGTATCATCGGGGAACCGCAGCAGGAATCTCCGATCCCTGCTGCGATCCCCCTTTCAGCGCCGCCGGCCGCATCCCCATAGGTTTCTATGGGGGATGCGAAGCTGCCCGATGTATCAACATCGGGCAGCCCGGCTTCGCACCCCTGGGCTACCGCCATTCTGAGATGGCGATAGCCCATTGTAGTCTATGCCTACACATCGCACTGCCCGGCTCGGATGAGAGGGGTCAGCGGGGGTCTGACCCCCCGGCTTCCAGGTTAGGGCTTCGCAGGGACGGGCTCCTTTCGGAGCCCTGTCCCTGCGCCCTCAAAATTGATAAATTGCCCCAATATGATCAATACCCCAGAACACCACCTCACAAAGGATTATTCCCTGTATTTGTCATTGTACAAGTATATAGGTAGGCATGAGGGAAATGGTTGTATTTAATGGGTGGGTAGACACTTTTATTTTTATATCATAGGGACCCCTCCTCCCTCCCGAAACTGGCAATGAAAAGGGGTCTTCAAGAGGGAGGCCTGATTTGTACAGTGAGCCACAGAATGTCAGACTCCACCTCCCCCTACTGCCGTATCCGGCGGCGTGTATGCCTGAAATGCTGAGGGCCTATTGGGGAGATATTCAAGGGGAGGGGCTACAGGCTAATTGTAGTAGTAGTACAGAGACCGGTAGCCCCACAGGAAGGGACCCTGAGATATATAAGGGGGCAAACCATACCTTCCAACTTCTGTCCGTATGAAATAGGGACACTCGCGTGGCTTAAAAGGGGGCGGGGCGTATGCAAATGAGGGCGCGGCTTAGGCTAATTAGCCGCAACCTCATTTTCATACGAGAATAGACGCTGTGCGCATGCGCACAGCGTCTATTCTACTAGATTGGGGGTCTCCCAACTGCCACCCCCCCGCAGCGGGACAATGCCTGCTGCGGGTGGGACAGGACCCGAAAATCGGGACTGTCCCTCTAAAATCGTGACAGTTGGGAGGTATGGGCAAACCCAACATATTCAATATTCAATTATCTACTGTGTTTACCACGCAGGGCTATTCAATTATTAGTCAATTTTCCCTGTGTGTAAAATCATAGATTCTACAGGCTAATACTGCAGAGAACAATCTATGTTAAGTGCACCACCTAGGTCAGGGTTAGAGAACCTTTGGCCCCAGCTGTTGTTGGACTACACATCCCAGCATTCCCTGCAACAGTTTTATCATGGCCAAATAGCAAATTGTAGCAGGGCATGCTGGGATGTGTAGTCCAACAACAGCTGGGGGCCAAAGGTTCCCCATCTCTGACCTACGACTTTGCTCTGTTTCTGGATTCCCTCTTAACGAATGATTGCTATTACCTGTTCTAAACAGGTAAATGGATAAGAAAGGTGTTTCCACACAGGTAATAACAATCAAACATTAAGAGGGAAGTCCAGAAACAGAGCATTGTGTCCCTCCTGGAAAGGGTCATGTTGGGAGGTATGGTACACTAACTCAAACCATAAATAACTGTCTTTTTTACACAAACTGAGTCGCAGAGCCGCCCAAAGGATCTAGATCTTTTCACTGACGACCCGGGTCCGCTCAGTGAGCCGTTTTGCCCATCTCTACAAGACTGGCTTTAACATTTGAATTTGTCGCCAAGCGCTCTTTGTCTGTCCGTGCGCCTTAACCCTTTCAGCCCCACGGCCACCACACACGTGTTCCCCCTTCTGGCGGATGGCGATTCTACTCCATATGTATATTTGTCCTATTGCAGGGGGGATAGCGGAGGGGTCACTGCAATGGCAGCAGGGGTGTGACTGAGAACATTTAGCAGTAATTCTGCCCCCAGTGGAGGCTGCTGGTAGCACACCCTGGATGCCGGTGCCTGTACACCTGTTATATATTACTCACAGTGTCACGATGTCGGCATTGGCTGATCCGATGGCGATGGAGAGTGCGTCTTTCCCATCATTATCCAGAGCGTTACTATCTGCCCCGCGCTTCAGAAAGAGACAGGCCAGCCTGAGATAAGAGACCATCGTTACAAGAGAGACATGAGCACATACACGGAGAGAAGGTTTATGCCACACTTACCCTGTGTACCCCTGGAGTGTAGCGTGGTGCAGGGGTCCCCGGCCCTCCTTATCCACCTGATTGACACTTGCTCCATTCTGCAGGAGAAACTCACAGGCCACGAGTGAGTCCTGGGGAGACAGAGAAAAAGCAGCTGTAGGGGGCCACAGGAAGCAAGTGCCTGAGCCCTGCATAGCGGGAGACGGGAGCAGCTCAGACATTACACCTGAGTCACACTGTGCTGCAGGGGGCAGATGTAACATGTGCAGAGAGACCTGGATGAAACTGTGCTATGCTGCAGGGGCAGATGTAACTTGTGCAGAGAGACCTGGATAAAACTGTGCTATGCTGCAGGGGCAGATGTAACTTGTGCAGAGAGACCTGGATGAAACTGTGCTATGCTGCATGGGGCAGATGTAACATGTGCAGGGAGACCTGGGTAACACCATGCTCCGCTGCATGGGGCAGTCGTAACATGTGCAGGGAGACCTGGGTAACACCATGCTGCACTGCAGGGGCATACCTCCCAACATGACCCTCTCCAGGAGGGACACAATGCTCTGCTTCTGACTTTCCTCTTCATCTATGATTGTCATCACCTGTGGGGAGCTGGTGCTTCAGCACAGGTGATGGCAATCATACATTATCAGGGAAGTGCAGGAGCAGAGCAATGTGTCCCTCCAGGAGAGGGGCATGCTGGGAGGTATGCAGGGGGCAGATGTAACATGTGCAAAGAGACCTAGGTAACACTGCTGCGCTGCAGGGGGCAGATGTAACTTGTGCAGAGAGACCTGGGTAACACCATGCTCCGCTGCAGGGGGCAGATATAACATGTGCAGAGAGTAGACCTGGGTAACATCAAGCTGCACTGCAGGGGGCAGATGTAACATGGTCAGAGAGACTTTTGTAGGCAGAAGAGGAGGAGCTAGAGACCAAGCAGGGGAAAGCCTAACAGTTCCTCCATTTTCACTGGCGTGGGGTGGTCCGAATCTCGGTGATCGAGAAGGCCCGTATACAAATCAATACGGCTGGCGGGTTGTTTGTCCGGGCCATAGGTGCTTGCACATCCCATGCTGATCCTTGGTAACAGGCATTACTACAGGGAGGATAGGGTGCACCTTTCCCCAGCAGGCATTACTACAGGGAGGATAGGGCGCACCTTTCCCCAGCAGGCATTACTACAGGGAGGATAGGGTGCACCTTCCCCAGCAGGCATTACTACAGGGAGGATAGGGTGCACCTTTCCCCAGCAGGCATTACTACAGGGAGGATAGGGTGCACCTTTCCCCAGCAGGCATTACTACAGGGAAGATAGGGTGCACCTTTCCCCAGCAGGCATTACTACAGGGAGGATAGGGTGCACCTTTCCCAGCAGGCACTACTACAGGGAGGATAGGGTGCACCTTCCCCAGCAGGCATTACTACAGGGAGGATAGGGTGCACCTTCCCCAGCAGGCATTACTACAGGGAGGATAGGGTGCACCTTCCCCAGCAGGCATTACTACAGGGAGGATAGGGTGCACCTTTCCCCAGCAGGCATTACTACAGGGAAGATAGGGTGCACCTTTCCCCAGCAGGCATTACTACAGGGAGGATAGGGTGCACCTTTCCCAGCAGGCACTACTACAGGGAGGATAGGGTGCACCTTCCCCAGCAGGCATTACTACAGGGAGGATAGGGTGCACCTTCCCCAGCAGGCATTACTACAGGGAGGATAGGGCGCACCTTTCCCCAGCAGGCATTACTACAGGGAGGATAGGGTGCACCTTTCCCCAGCAGGCATTACTACAGGGAGGATAGGGTGCACCTTTCCCCAGCAGGCATTACTACAGGGAGGATAGGGCGCACCTTTCCCCAGCAGGCATTACTACAGGGAGGATGGGGTGCACCTTCCCCAGCAGGCATTACTACAGGGAGGATAGGGTGCACCTTTCCCCAGCAGGCATTACTACAGGGAAGATAGGGTGCACCTTTCCCCAGCAGGCATTACTACAGGGAGGATAGGGTGCACCTTTCCCAGCAGGCACTACTACAGGGAGGATAGGGTGCACCTTTCCCCAGCAGGCATTACTACAGGGAAGATAGGGTGCACCTTTCCCCAGCAGGCATTACTACAGGGAGGATAGGGTGCACCTTTCCCCAGCAGGCATTACTACAGGGAGGATAGGGTGCACCTTCCCCAGCAGGCATTACTACAGGGAGGATAGGGTGCACCTTTCCCCAGCAGGCATTACTACAGGGAGGATAGGGTGCACCTTTCCCCAGCAGGCATTACTACAGGGAAGATAGGGTGCACCTTTCCCCAGCAGGCATTACTACAGGGAGGATAGGGTGCACCTTTCCCAGCAGGCACTACTACAGGGAGGATAGGGTGCACCTTCCACAGCAGGCATTACTACAGGGAGGATAGGGTGCACCTTCCCCAGCAGGCATTACTACAGGGAGGATAGGGCGCACCTTTCCCCAGCAGGCATTACTACAGGGAGGATAGGGTGCACCTTTCCCCAGCAGGCATTACTACAGGGAGGATAGGGTGCACCTTTCCCCAGCAGGCATTACTACAGGGAGGATAGGGCGCACCTTTCCCCAGCAGGCATTACTACAGGGAGGATGGGGTGCACCTTCCCCAGCAGGCATTACTACAGGGAGGATAGGGCGCACCTTCCCCAGCAGGCATTACTACAGGGAGGATAGGGCGCACCTTTCCCCAGCAGGCATTACTACAGGGAGGATAGGGTGCACCTTCCCCCAGCAGGCATTACTACAGGGAGGATAGGGCGCACCTTTCCCCAGCAGGCATTACTACAGGGAGGATAGGGCGCACCTTCCCCAGCAGGCACTACTACAGGGAGGATAGGGCGCACCTTTCCCCAGCAGGCATTACTACAGGGAGGATAGGGCGCACCTTTCCCCAGCAGGCATTACTACAGGGAGGATAGGGCGCACCTTTCCCCAGCAGGCATTACTACAGGGAGGGTGGGGCGCACCTTTCCCCAGCAGGCATTACTACAGGGAGGATGGGGTTCACCTTTCCCCAGCAGGCATTACTACAGGGAGGATAGGGTGCACCTTTCCCCAGCAGGCATTACTACAGGGAGGATAGGGTGCACCTTCCCCAGCAGGCATTACTACAGGGAGGATAGGGCGCACCTTTCCCCAGCAGGCATTACTACAGGGAGGATAGGGTGCACCTTCCCCAGCAGGCATTACTACAGGGAGGATAGGGCGCACCTTTCCCCAGCAGGCATTACTACAGGGAGGATAGGGCGCACCTTCCCCAGCAGGCACTACTACAGGGAGGATAGGGTGCACCTTTCCCCAGCAGGCATTACTACAGGGAGGATAGGGTGCACCTTCCCCAGCAGGCATTACTACAGGGAGGATAGGGCGCACCTTTCCCCAGCAGGCATTACTACAGGGAGGATAGGGAGCACCTTTCCCCAGCAGGCATTACTACAGGGAGGGTGGGGTGCACCTTTCCCCAGCAGGCATTACTACAGGGAGGATGGGGTTCACCTTTCCCCAGCAGGCATTACTACAGGGAGGATAGGGTGCACCTTTCCCCAGCAGGCATTACTACAGGGAGGATAGGGAGCACCTTCCCCAGCAGGCATTACTACAGGGAGGATAGGGCGCACCTTCCCCAGCAGGCATTACTACAGGGAGGATAGGGTGCACCTTTCCCCAGCAGGCATTACTACAGGGAGGGTGGGGTGCACCTTTCCCCAGCAGGCATTACTACAGGGAGGATAGGGCGCACCTTCCCCAGCAGGCATTACTACAGGGAGGATAAGGCGCACCTTCCCCAGCAGGCATTACTACAGGGAGGATAGGGCGCACCTTTCCCCAGCAGGCATTACTACAGGGAGGATAGGGCGCACCTTTCCCCAGCAGGCATTACTACAGGGAGGATAGGGCGCACCTTTCCCCAGCAGGCATTACTACAGGGAGGATAGGGTGCACCTTTCCCCAGCAGGCATTACTACAGGGAGGATAGGGCGCACCTTCCCCAGCAGGCATTACTACAGGGAGGATAGGGTGCACCTTCCCCAGCAGGCATTACTACAGGGAGGATAGGGTGCACCTTCCCCAGCAGGCATTACTACAGGGAGGATAGGGTGCACCTTCCCCAGCAGGCATTACTACAGGGAGGGTGGGGTGCACCTTCCCCAGCAGGCATTACTACAGGGAGGGTGGGGTGCACCTTTCCCCAGCAGGCATTACTACAGGGAGGATAGGGCGCACCTTTCCCCAGCAGGCATTACTACAGGGAGGATAGGGCGCACCTTTCCCCAGCAGGCATTACTACAGGGAGGATAGGGTGCACCTTCACCAGCAGGCATTACTACAGGGAGGATAGGGTGCACCTTCCCCAGCAGGCACTACTACAGGGAGGATAGGGCGCACCTTTCCCCAGCAGGCATTACTACAGGGAGGATAGGGTGCACCTTCCCCAGCAGGCATTACTACAGGGAGGATAGGGTGCACCTTCCCCAGCAGGCATTACTACAGGGAGGATAGGGTGCACCTTCCCCAGCAGGCATTACTACAGGGAGGATAGGGTGCACCTTCCCCAGCAGGCATTACTACAGGGAGGATAGGGTGCACCTTCCCCAGCAGGCATTACTACAGGGAGGATAGGGTGCACCTTCCCCAGCAGGCATTACTACAGGGAGGATAGGGCGCACCTTCACCAGCAGGCATTACTACAGGGAGGATAGGGCGCACCTTTCCCCAGCAGGCATTACTACAGGGAGGATAGGGCGCACCTTTCCCCAGCAGGCATTACTACAGGGAGGATAGGGCGCACCTTTCCCCAGCAGGCATTACTACAGGGAGGATAGGGTGCACCTTTCCCCAGCAGGCATTACTACAGGGAGGATAGGGCGCACCTTTCCCCAGCAGGCATTACTACAGGGAGGATAGGGCGCACCTTTCCCCAGCAGGCATTACTACAGGGAGGATAGGGCGCACCTTCCCCAGCAGGCATTACTACAGGGAGGATAGGGCGCACCTTCCCCAGCAGGCATTACTACAGGGAGGATGGGGTGCACCTTCCCCAGCAGGCATTACTACAGGGAGGATGGGGTGCACCTTCCCCAGCAGGCATTACTACAGGGAGGATGGGGTGCACCTTTCCCCAGCAGGCATTACTACAGGGAGGATAGGGTGCACCTTTCCCCAGCAGGCATTACTACAGGGAGGATAGGGTGCACCTTCCCCAGCAGGCATTACTACAGGGAGGATAGGGTGCACCTTCCCCAGCAGGCATTACTACAGGGAGGATAGGGTGCACCTTTCCCCAGCAGGCATTACTACAGGGAGGATAGGGCGCACCTTTCCCCAGCAGGCATTACTACAGGGAGGATAGGGTGCACCTTTCCCCAGCAGGCATTACTACAGGGAGGATAGGGTGCACCTTTCCCCAGCAGGCATTACTACAGGGAGGATAGGGTGCACCTTTCCCCAGCAGGCATTACTACAGGGAGGATAGGGCGCACCTTCCCCAGCAGGCATTACTACAGGGAGGATAGGGCGCACCTTTCCCCAGCAGGCATTACTACAGGGAGGATAGGGTGCACCTTCCCCAGCAGGCATTACTACAGGGAGGATAGGGTGCACCTTCCCCAGCAGGCATTACTACAGGGAGGATAGGGTGCACCTTTCCCCAGCAGGCATTACTACAGGGAGGATAGGGTGCACCTTCCCCAGCAGGCATTACTACAGGGAGGATAGGGTGCACCTTTCCCCAGCAGGCATTACTACAGGGAGGATAGGGTGCACCTTCCCCAGCAGGCATTACTACAGGGAGGATAGGGTGCACCTTTCCCCAGCAGGCATTACTACAGGGAGGATAGGGTGCACCTTCCCCAGCAGGCATTACTACAGGGAGGATAGGGTGCACCTTCCCCAGCAGGCATTACTACAGGGAGGATGGGGTGCACCTTTCCCCAGCAGGCATTACTACAGGGAGGATAGGGTGCACCTTTCCCCAGCAGGCATTACTACAGGGAGGATGGGGTGCACCTTTCCCCAGCAGGCATTACTACAGGGAGGATAGGGCGCACCTTCCCCAGCAGGCATTACTACAGGGAGGATAGGGCGCACCTTCCCCAGCAGGCATTACTACAGGGAGGATAGGGTGCACCTTTCCCCAGCAGGCATTACTACAGGGAGGATAGGGTGCACCTTCCCCAGCAGGCATTACTACAGGGAGGATAGGGCGCACCTTTCCCCAGCAGGCATTACTACAGGGAGGATAGGGTGCACCTTCCCCAGCAGGCATTACTACAGGGAGGATAGGGCGCACCTTTCCCCAGCAGGCATTACTACAGGGAGGATAGGGTGCACCTTTCCCCAGCAGGCATTACTACAGGGAGGATAGGGTGCACCTTCCCAGCAGGCATTACTACAGGGAGGATAGGGTGCACCTTTCCCCAGCAGGCATTACTACAGGGAGGATGGGGTGCACCTTTCCCCAGCAGGCATTACTACAGGGAGGATAGGGTGCACCTTTCCCCAGCAGGCATTACTACAGGGAGGATAGGGCGCACCTTTCCCCAGCAGGCATTACTACAGGGAGGATAGGGTGCACCTTTCCCCAGCAGGCATTACTACAGGGAGGATAGGGTGCACCTTCCCCAGCAGGCATTACTACAGGGAGGATAGGGTGCACCTTCCCCAGCAGGCATAACTACAGGGAGGATAGGGTGCACCTTTCCCCAGCAGGCATTACTACAGGGAGGATGGGGTGCACCTTTCCCCAGCAGGCATTACTACAGGGAGGATAGGGTGCACCTTTCCCCAGCAGGCATTACTACAGGGAGGATAGGGCGCACCTTTCCCCAGCAGGCATTACTACAGGGAGGATGGGGTGCACCTTCCCCAGCAGGCATTACTACAGGGAGGATGGGGTGCACCTTCCCCAGCAGGCATTACTACAGGGAGGATGGGGTGCACCTTTCCCCAGCAGGCATTACTACAGGGAGGATAGGGTGCACCTTTCCCCAGCAGGCATTACTACAGGGAGGATAGGGTGCACCTTCCCCAGCAGGCATTACTACAGGGAGGATAGGGTGCACCTTCCCCAGCAGGCATTACTACAGGGAGGATAGGGTGCACCTTTCCCCAGCAGGCATTACTACAGGGAGGATAGGGCGCACCTTTCCCCAGCAGGCATTACTACAGGGAGGATAGGGTGCACCTTTCCCCAGCAGGCATTACTACAGGGAGGATAGGGCGCACCTTCCCCAGCAGGCATTACTACAGGGAGGATAGGGCGCACCTTTCCCCAGCAGGCATTACTACAGGGAGGATAGGGCGCACCTTTCCCCAGCAGGCATTACTACAGGGAGGATAGGGCGCACCTTCCCCAGCAGGCATTACTACAGGGAGGATAGGGCGCACCTTCCCCAGCAGGCATTACTACAGGGAGGATAGGGTGCACCTTCCCCAGCAGGCATTACTACAGGGAGGATAGGGTGCACCTTCCCCAGCAGGCATTACTACAGGGAGGATAGGGTGCACCTTTCCCCAGCAGGCATTACTACAGGGAGGATAGGGTGCACCTTCCCCAGCAGGCATTACTACAGGGAGGATAGGGTGCACCTTTCCCCAGCAGGCATTACTACAGGGAGGATAGGGTGCACCTTCCCCAGCAGGCATTACTACAGGGAGGATAGGGTGCACCTTTCCCCAGCAGGCATTACTACAGGGAGGATGGGGTGCACCTTCCCCAGCAGGCATTACTACAGGGAGGATAGGGTGCACCTTCCCCAGCAGGCATTACTACAGGGAGGATGGGGTGCACCTTTCCCCAGCAGGCATTACTACAGGGAGGATAGGGTGCACCTTTCCCCAGCAGGCATTACTACAGGGAGGATGGGGTGCACCTTTCCCCAGCAGGCATTACTACAGGGAGGATAGGGTGCACCTTCCCCAGCAGGCATTACTACAGGGAGGATAGGGCGCACCTTCCCCAGCAGGCATTACTACAGGGAGGATAGGGCGCACCTTCCCCAGCAGGCATTACTACAGGGAGGATAGGGTGCACCTTTCCCCAGCAGGCATTACTACAGGGAGGATAGGGCGCACCTTTCCCCAGCAGGCATTACTACAGGGAGGATAGGGTGCACCTTTCCCCAGCAGGCATTACTACAGGGAGGATAGGGTGCACCTTCCCCAGCAGGCATTACTACAGGGAGGATGGGGTGCACCTTCCCAGCAGGCATTACTACAGGGAGGATAGGGTGCACCTTTCCCCAGCAGGCATTACTACAGGGAGGATGGGGTGCACCTTTCCCCAGCAGGCATTACTACAGGGAGGATAGGGTGCACCTTTCCCCAGCAGGCATTACTACAGGGAGGATAGGGCGCACCTTTCCCCAGCAGGCATTACTACAGGGAGGATAGGGTGCACCTTTCCCCAGCAGGCATTACTACAGGGAGGATAGGGTGCACCTTCCCCAGCAGGCATTACTACAGGGAGGATAGGGTGCACCTTCCCCAGCAGGCATAACTACAGGGAGGATAGGGTGCACCTTTCCCCAGCAGGCATTACTACAGGGAGGATGGGGTGCACCTTTCCCCAGCAGGCATTACTACAGGGAGGATAGGGTGCACCTTTCCCCAGCAGGCATTACTACAGGGAGGATAGGGCGCACCTTTCCCCAGCAGGCATTACTACAGGGAGGATGGGGTGCACCTTCCCCAGCAGGCATTACTACAGGGAGGATGGGGTGCACCTTCCCCAGCAGGCATTACTACAGGGAGGATGGGGTGCACCTTTCCCCAGCAGGCATTACTACAGGGAGGATAGGGTGCACCTTTCCCCAGCAGGCATTACTACAGGGAGGATAGGGTGCACCTTCCCCAGCAGGCATTACTACAGGGAGGATAGGGTGCACCTTCCCCAGCAGGCATTACTACAGGGAGGATAGGGTGCACCTTTCCCCAGCAGGCATTACTACAGGGAGGATAGGGTGCACCTTCCCAGCAGGCATTACTACAGGGAGGATAGGGTGCACCTTTCCCCAGCAGGCATTACTACAGGGAGGATAGGGTGCACCTTTCCCCAGCAGGCATTACTACAGGGAGGATAGGGTGCACCTTCCCCAGCAGGCATTACTACAGGGAGGATAGGGCGCACCTTTCCCCAGCAGGCATTACTACAGGGAGGATAGGGTGCACCTTCCCCAGCAGGCATTACTACAGGGAGGATAGGGCGCACCTTTCCCCAGCAGGCATTACTACAGGGAGGATAGGGTGCACCTTTCCCCAGCAGGCATTACTACAGGGAGGATAGGGTGCACCTTCCCCAGCAGGCATTACTACAGGGAGGATAGGGTGCACCTTCCCCAGCAGGCATTACTACAGGGAGGATAGGGTGCACCTTTCCCCAGCAGGCATTACTACAGGGAGGATAGGGCGCACCTTTCCCCAGCAGGCATTACTACAGGGAGGATAGGGTGCACCTTCACCAGCAGGCATTACTACAGGGAGGATAGGGTGCACCTTTCCCCAGCAGGCATTACTACAGGGAGGATAGGGTGCACCTTCCCCAGCAGGCATTACTACAGGGAGGATAGGGTGCACCTTTCCCCAGCAGGCATTACTACAGGGAGGATAGGGTGCACCTTTCCCCAGCAGGCATTACTACAGGGAGGATAGGGTGCACCTTCCCCAGCAGGCATTACTACAGGGAGGATAGGGCGCACCTTCCCCAGCAGGCATTACTACAGGGAGGGTGGGGTGCACCTTCCCCAGCAGGCATTACTACAGGGAGGATAGGGTGCACCTTCCCCAGCAGGCATTACTACAGGGAGGATAGGGCGCACCTTCACCAGCAGGCATTACTACAGGGAGGATAGGGTGCACCTTCCCCAGCAGGCATTACTACAGGGAGGATAGGGTGCACCTTTCCCCAGCAGGCATTACTACAGGGAGGATAGGGTGCACCTTTCCCCAGCAGGCATTACTACAGGGAGGATAGGGTGCACCTTCCCCAGCAGGCATTACTACAGGGAGGATAGGGCGCACCTTCACCAGCAGGCATTACTACAGGGAGGATAGGGTGCACCTTCCCCAGCAGGCATTACTACAGGGAGGATAGGGTGCACCTTCCCCAGCAGGCATTACTACAGGGAGGATAGGGTGCACCTTCCCCAGCAGGCATTACTACAGGGAGGATAGGGTGCACCTTCCCCAGCAGGCATTACTACAGGGAGGATAGGGCGCACCTTTCCCCAGCAGGCATTACTACAGGGAGGATAGGGTGCACCTTCCCCAGCAGGCATTACTACAGGGAGGATAGGGCGCACCTTCCCCAGCAGGCATTACTACAGGGAGGGTGGGGTGCACCTTTCCCCAGCAGGCATTACTACAGGGAGGGTAGGGTGCACCTTCCCAGCAGGCATTACTACAGGGAGGATAGGGCGCACCTTCCCCAGCAGGCATTACTACAGGGAGGATAGGGTGCACCTTCCCCAGCAGGCATTACTACAGGGAGGATGGGGTGCACCTTTCCCCAGCAGGCATTACTACAGGGAGGATAGGGCGCACCTTCCCCAGCAGGCATTACTACAGGGAGGATGGGGTGCACCTTCCCCAACAGGCATTACTACAGGGAGGATAGGGTGCACCTTCCCCAACAGGCATTACTACAGGGAGGATAGGGCGCACCTTCCCCAACAGGCATTACTACAGGGAGGATAGGGTGCACCTTTCCCCAGCAGGCATTACTACAGGGAGGATAGGGTGCACCTTCCCCAGCAGGCATTACTACAGGGAGGGTAGGGTGCACCTTCCCCAGCAGGCATTACTACAGGGAGGATAGGGTGCACCTTCCCAGCAGGCATTACTACAGGGAGGGTAGGGTGCACCTTCCCCAGCAGGCATTACTACAGGGAGGATAGGGTGCACCTTCCCCAGCAGGCATTACTACAGGGAGGATAGGGTGCACCTTCCCCAGCAGGCATTACTACAGGGAGGATAGGGCGCACCTTTCCCCAGCAGGCATTACTACAGGGAGGATAGGGCGCACCTTCCCCAGCAGGCATTACTACAGGGAGGATGGGGTGCACCTTTTCCCAGCAGGCATTACTACAGGGAGGATAGGGCGCACCTTCCCCAGCAGGCATTACTACAGGGAGGATAGGGTGCACCTTCCCCAGCAGGCATTACTACAGGGAGGATAGGGTGCACCTTTCCCCAGCAGGCATTACTACAGGGAGGATAGGGCGCACCTTTCCCCAGCAGGCATTACTACAGGGAGGATAGGGTGCACCTTCCCCAGCAGGCATTACTACAGGGAGGATAGGGTGCACCTTCCCCAGCAGGCATTACTACAGGGAGGGTGGGGTGCACCTTTCCCCAGCAGGCATTACTACAGGAAGGATAGGGTGCACCTTCCCCAGCAGGCATTACTACAGGGAGGGTAGGGTGCACCTTCCCCAGCAGGCATTACTACAGGGAGGATAGGGTGCACCTTTCCCCAGCAGGCATTACTACAGGGAGGATAGGGCGCACCTTCCCCAGCAGGCATTACTACAGGGAGGATAGGGCGCACCTTCCCCAGCAGGTATTACTACAGGGAGGATAGGGCGCACCTTCCCCAGCAGGCATTACTACAGGGAGGATAGGGTGCACCTTTCCCCAGCAGGCATTACTACAGGGAGGATAGGGTGCACCTTCCCCAGCAGGCATTACTACAGGGAGGATAGGGCGCACCTTCCCCAGCAGGCATTACTACAGGGAGGATAGGGTGCACCTTTCCCCAGCAGGCATTACTACAGGGAGGGTGGGGCGCACCTTTCCCCAGCAGGCATTACTACAGGGAGGATAGGGCGCACCTTTCCCCAGCAGGCATTACTACAGGGAGGATAGGGTGCACCTTCCCCAGCAGGCATTACTACAGGGAGGATGGGGTGCACCTTCCCAGCAGGCATTACTACAGGGAGGATAGGGTGCACCTTCCCAGCAGGCATTACTACAGGGAGGGTGGGGTGCACCTTTCCCCAGCAGGCATTACTACAGGGAGGATAGGGTGCACCTTTCCCCAGCAGGCATTACTACAGGGAGGATGGGGCGCACCTTTCCCCAGCAGGCATTACTACAGGGGAGGATAGGGTGCACCTTTCCCCAGCAGGCATTACTACAGGGAGGATAGGGTGCACCTTCCCCAGCAGGCATTACTACAGGGAGGATAGGGTGCACCTTCCCCAGCAGGCATTACTACAGGGAGAATAGGGTGCACCTTCCCCAGCAGGCATTACTACAGGGAGGATAGGGTGCACCTTCCCCAGCAGGCATTACTACAGGGAGGATAGGGTGCACCTTCCCCAGCAGGCATTACTACAGGGAGGATAGGGTGCACCTTTCCCCAGCAGGCATTACTACAGGGGAGGATAGGGTGCACCTTTCCCCAGCAGGCATTACTACAGGGAGGATGGGGTGCACCTTCCCCAGCAGGCATTACTACAGGGAGGATAGGGTGCACCTTTCCCCAGCAGGCATTACTACAGGGAGGATAGGGTGCACCTTCCCCAGCAGGCATTACTACAGGGAGGATAGGGTGCACCTTCCCCAGCAGGCATTACTACAGGGAGGATAGGGTGCACCTTCCCCAGCAGGCATTACTACAGGGAGGATAGGGTGCACCTTTCCCCAGCAGGCATTACTACAGGGAGGATAGGGTGCACCTTCCCAGCAGGCATTACTACAGGGAGGATAGGGTGCACCTTTCCCCAGCAGGCATTACTACAGGGAGGATAGGGTGCACCTTTCCCCAGCAGGCATTACTACAGGGAGGATAGGGTGCACCTTTCCCCAGCAGGCATTACTACAGGGAGGATGGGGTGCACCTTCCCCAGCAGGCATTACTACAGGGAGGATAGGGTGCACCTTCCCCAGCAGGCATTACTACAGGGAGGATAGGGTGCACCTTCCCCAGCAGGCATTACTACAGGGAGGATAGGGTGCACCTTCCCCAGCAGGCATTACTACAGGGAGGATAGGGCGCACCTTCCCCAGCAGGCATTACTACAGGGAGGATAGGGTGCACCCTTTCCCCAGCAGGCATTACTACAGGGAGGATAGGGTGCACCTTCCCCAGCAGGCATTACTACAGGTAGGGTGGGGTGCACCTTCCCCAGCAGGCATTACTACAGGGAGGATGGGGTGCACCTTCCCCAGCAGGCATTACTACAGGGAGGATAGGGTGCACCTTCCCCAGCAGGCATTACTACAGGGAGGATAGGTGCACCTTTCCCCAGCAGGCATTACTACAGGGAGGATAGGGTGCACCTTCCCCAGCAGCCATTACTACAGGGAGGATGGGGTGCACCTTTCCCCAGCAGGCATTACTACAGGGAGGGTGGGGTGCACCTTCCCAGCAGGCATTACTACAGGGAGGGTGGGGTGCACCTTTCCCCAGCAGGCATTACTACAGGGAGGATAGGGCGCACCTTTCCCCAGCAGGCATTACTACAGGGAGGATAGGGTGCACCTTCCCCAGCAGGCATTACTACAGGGAGGTATAGGGCCGCACCTTTCCCCAGCAGGCATTACTACAGGGAGGATAGGGTGCACCTTCCCCAGCAGGCATTACTACAGGGAGGATAGGGTGCACCTTCCCCAGCAGGCATTACTACAGGGAGGATAGGGTGCACCTTCCCCAGCAGGCATTACTACAGGGAGGATAGGGTGCACCTTTCCCCAGGAGGCATTACTACAGGGAGGATAGGGTGCACCTTCCCCAGCAGCCATTACTACAGGGAGGATAGGGTGCACCTTTCCCCAGCAGGCATTACTACAGGGAGGATAGGGTGCACCTTTCCCCAGCAGGCATTACTAAAGGGAGGATAGGGTGCACCTTCCCCAGCAGGCATTACTACAGGGAGGATAGGGTGCACCTTTCCCAGCAGGCATTAATACAGGGAGGATAGGGTGCACCTTTCCCCAGCAGGCATTACTACAGAGAGGATAGGGTGCACCTTTCCCCAGCAGGCATTACTACAGGGAGGATAGGGTGCACCTTTCCCAGCAGGCATTACTACAGGGAGGATAGGGTGCACCTTCCCCAGCAGGCATTACTACAGGGAGGATAGGGTGCACCTTTCCCAGCAGGCATTACTACAGGGAGGATAGGGTGCACCTTCCCCAGCAGGCATTACTACAGGGAGGATAGGGCGCACCTTTCCCCAGCAGGCATTACTACAGGGAGGATAGGGCGCACCTTCCCCAGCAGGCATTACTACAGGGAGGATAGGGTGCACCTTCCCCAGCAGGCATTACTACAGGGAGGATAGGGTGCACCTTCCCCAGCAGGCATTACTACAGGAAGGATAGGGTGCACCTTTCCCCAGCAGGCATTACTACAGGGAGGATGGGGTGCACCTTCCCCAGCAGGCATTACTACAGGGAGGATGGGGTGCACCTTTCCCCAGCAGGCATTACTACAGGGAGGATAGGGTGCACCTTCCCCAGCAGGCATTACTACAGGGAGGATAGGGTGCACCTTTCCCCAGCAGGCATTACTACAGGGAGGATGGGGTGCACCTTTCCCCAGCAGGCATTACTACAGGGAGGGTGGGGTGCACCTTTCCCCAGCAGGCATTACTACAGGGAGGATGGGGTGCACCTTTCCCCAGCAGGCATTACTACAGGGAGGATAGGGTGCACCTTTCCCCAGCAGGCATTACTACAGGGAGGATAGGGTGCACCTTCCCCAGCAGGCATTACTACAGGGAGGATAGGGTGCACCTTTCCTCAGCAGGCATTACTACAGGGAGGATGGGGTGCACCTTCCCCAGCAGGCATTTGTATCTTCCTTGACAATATTTTTAGGTAGCTGGCTTTTGCTTGGTTTTTTTAATCTTGTTGTGGTGGGAGGTCGCTACCAGCCAGCAGTCAAAGCATGGTATAAGAGGTCATTGTGGGGCACCCCC
Organism: Crinia signifera; assembly: GCF_055691185.1. Lineage (NCBI taxonomy): Eukaryota > Metazoa > Chordata > Amphibia > Anura > Myobatrachidae > Crinia > Crinia signifera. The sequence continues at coordinate 341,256,059 of NC_139220.1, read as the reverse complement.
TTTTGGTAGGACGGCGGGTGTGTCTTTCCCATACGGGTGGACAAAGGGCATTCCTGTGCGGTAGAGCCCATTGCTCTGCCAGGTTCAAGGCTATGCAGGTTAGAGTGACCAACTCATCCCTTTAATCCGGGACACATATTAATTACACAGGTTCTGTGGCCGTTTAAAACCAAGTGAAAGCCAGCCACAGAACCTGTGTAATTAATATGTGTCCCGGATAAAGGGATGAGTTGGTCACCCTAATGCAGGTAGGAGGCGGTGGTGAGCCCCTCCTTGGTTTTTGGATAAGATCAAGTTGACTGGGCTGGAGTTGGTAGCCACTCTCTCTGCCATCCTCCACATTTAGTTTAAAGTTAGTCAAACATGGTCACTGATCAATAAACGCTTTTGACCTTTCGAAATCTAGGACTTTTTTGTCCGTGTATTTATTTAAATATCCTTCTCGAACTTTGTAGCTGGCCTTAATATTAATAACCATAACTTGAAATTCACTAGTAACAATAATGTACATAAAATAGAATTTCTCAATCTGGTTTTGAATACAGAGAACTGGACGGAACAGTCTGGTATCCTTACATATACCCATTTAAAAAGCGTCGACAGCAATAGCTATGTCGACTACAAGAGCTGTCATTACCGGAAGTGGTTAGATAACATTCCTCTATCTAAATATATGAGAATTAAAAAAAATTGTAGCGACTCTGAAGAACAGGCTATAATATTTGACAATAGGTTCAAAGAAAAAAACTATCCATCTACACTAATTGAGAAATGTAAAACCCGTGTTTGTTCCCGTGAAAGAGATAGTCGTTTACCATATACAGTGACCAATCAAGATGAAAATAAGATTTCTGTCCCGTTCATTACTCGATACAATTCCCAGGAAAAGCAGATTAAAGCCATTCTGAACAGGCACTGGGACATGTTACTCCTGGATCCACTCCTTAAAGGGGTATTACCCAAACGGCCACAGGTAGTTTTTAAACGCGCTAACACATTGAAATCAGTGTTGGCACCAAGTAATCTAAAAGTGGACCATGATTCTAGTTGGCTAAAGTCTGTCAATATGTAACCAGAGATAAAACTAAATTCTCCAATTACGAGAAAACGAGGTCTTTTGTCATTAAATGCCATATGTGCTGTACTACAACATGCGTGATTTATCTCTTAGAGTGCAGCTGCGGAAAACGATACGTGGGTAAAACTAAAAGACAAATAAAAATCTTGCAATATTAAAAACAAGGTTTCCCTGCATAGTGTCGCACATGCAATGTGTCTTTATGCATAGTGCATAGTGTCTTCATGCATAGTGTCGCACAACACTTCGTGCAATGTTGTAACTCGGATTTAGCCAATTTTACTTTTAAAGGTATTGAGCGAGTGGCTCTTGATAATCGAGGTGGGAACTTAATGAAGTATGAGGGAGACCTATTGGATTTACCCATTGGGTACGCTATCTCCCAATGGATTAAATGGATGCGATATCACTCCCTTTCTGCACTAATATCATTTCGGCTGCGGGCTAGGTACTGGGTTATCAGACGCTGTTGAGCTGTGCTCCGTCTGTGCGCCCTATAGTGCTATGCCCTGCGCGTTATGAGGTGCAGTAGTGATTGAGCATTCCATTACATTTATCCCCCTACTATCAGTGTTGTACTGTTTTATAATATTTGTATGAGGTTATTTAAGGTATATGTATTGTTTTTGTATTATACATAGATTATTCATTATGTTTTTGTAGTTTTATTTTGCTTATATGTATTGCTGCTAATTATGTCTTTATCTTTGTTAATCCCAAACAGGATAGGGCTGCTGGACTGAAACATCGCGGTTTTTTTAACGTCTCTATTTTTTATATATGTTGGCATATTGTGATTTTATCACATTATTTGGCAGATATCCACATGGTTGGACATGTGGTTATATTACATCGATATATATATTTTATTACTGGTAATATTTATTATGATATGCAGATGTTTTTAGAGCTGTGAAGCCTTTTTTCGGATGATTTCCTTATGATTTTCTACACATATGATTATATCTCCGTTTATCTCTTATGAAAATTGCCTGCATCTGTGAGGGGCGTGTTACTGTGTATAAAAACCACCGGTACTTCTTTACTTTCACGGCGCCACTAGAAATCGCGGTCATCGCGGGCATTGAATGCACTAAAAAATCGGGTGCGACGCGATGCCCGCGATTTCCCATAGGGACCAATGTTACATTTCTCAATGGACACGATTTTCTGTTCAATGCCTCAATTGACACGATTTTTCCATAGGAAACAATGTTAAATGGCCCACAGAGGCCAAATAGGCACCCTCAAGTGTGAAATGGCCCCCACAATTGTTAACGCCACCCCACGATCAACGTCAACCCGAAGCGTGGCGAGCGCAGCGAGCCCGCGAGGGGCGGCGGTACGCGTCCTCCGACCTTTTCATGCCCTACTATCCACTAGGGCGTGGAGTGAGAATAGAATAGTGTGGCGAGCGCAGCGAGCCACCGAGCCCCGCGAGGGGACGCGGATACCTTCACAGGTAAACGCGTCCCTTCGCGGGCTTCACAGGTATCCGCGTGCGCTCGCCACGCTTCGGGCTCGGTGGCTCGCTGCGCTCGCCACACTATTCTATTCTCACTCCATGCCCTAGTGGATAGTAGGGCATGAAAAGGTCGGAGGACGCGTACCACCGCCCCTTGCGGGCTCGCTGCGCTCGCCACGCTTCGGGTTGACGTTGATCGTGGGGTGGCGTTAACAACTTGAGGGTGGCTATTTGGCCTCTGTGGGCCATTTAACATTGTTTCCTATGGAAAAATCGTGTCAATTGAGGCATTGAACAGAAAATCGTGTCCAATGAGAAATTTAACATTGGTCCCTATGGGAAATCGCGGGCATCGCGGGCATCGCGTCGCACCCGATTTTTTAGTGCATTCAATGCCCGCGATGACCGCGATTTTCTATCTGTCCTAATCTAGTGGCGCCGTGAAAGTAAAGAAGTACCAAACCACCTTGGTAATGTTAGAGACACACCCCCTGAAGCGGTGACGAAACTAGTTGGGCGTGCCAGAGTCCTGACGTTTTCGGCTGTCCGTCTTGTGGCTTTCCAGCCTTTCCTGAGTGTGCCGGTGTGAAGTTGTGATCTAGTCGGTGTTGGGCGCCGTATCCAGCGGTGTCCTCCTCGCAGTATCCACCGTTCATCCACGCTGATGTGCTGTTACACTGTGTTGCTGATTATCCCTTTCTTCGATGTATGTGATCTTTTATTTCCCAGTAAAGTTGTTACTTTTAAATTCTCCCAAGTGCTTTTCTCCTTTCTTCTGTTGCAAATACACACAGTCCCGTGGTGAGGGTCTCTGGAGAAAAACGCTGCACTCATCATTGTGCTATAGCTATTGGACCTGCAGAGGACATTGCGCCTGGTATCTCTGTATTTTTTGTCTATGTATGTATGTAAGTATGTATGTATGCATGTGCGGATTTAGGGGGGGCACCCGGGAACGTGCCCCCCCTGTTATTTCTGACAAAAAATGTTTTTATACTTGAGCTGCCGCCCACCGCCGCTGGAAAGAAAGAAATCACAGCCGGCAGAGAGCGGTGAGCTGCCCGGCTGTATTCACATTGAGAACACTATTGCAGCAGCCCTAGGTCCAGACTCCCTGGTATTTTAAAACTTGCGCTGCCGCACGCCGGGTCCGCGTGCCAATCGGAGCTTGCTGGGTACGGACAGCAGTCACAGTACCTTATAAACAGATTGGGTATGGAGCTACGGAGAGCAGTCACAGTACCATATAAACAGATGGGGTACGGAGCTACGGAGAAAAGTCACAGTACCATATAAACAGATGGGGTACGGAGCTACAGAGAGCAGTCACAGTACCATATAAACAGATGGGGTACGGAGAGCAGTCACAGTACCATATAAACAGATGGGGTACGGAGAGCAGTCACAGTACCATATAAACAGATGGGGTACGGAGCTATGGAGAGCGGTCACAGTACCATATAAACAGATGGGGTACGGAGCTACGGAGAGAAGTCACAGTACCATATAAACAGATGGGGTACGGAGAGCAGTCACAGTACCATATAAACAGATGGGGTACGGAGCTATGGAGAGTGGTCACAGTACCATATAAACAGATGGGGTACCGAGCTACGGAGAGCACTCACAGTACCTTATAAACAGATGGGGTACGGAGCTACGGAGAGAAGTCACAGTACCATATAAACAGATGGGGTACGGAGCTACGGAGAGCAGTCACAGTACCATATAAACAGATGGGGTACGGAGCTACGGACAGCAGTCACAGTACCCTATAAACAGGTGGGGTACAGACAGCAGTCACAGTACCATATAAACAGGTGGGGTACAGACAGCAGTCACAGTACCCTATAAACAGGTGGGGTACCACATTGGACCAAAAAGTCGGCGCCCCCAATACGAGAACTGACAGCCAAACTCTTACAACTGCTATACTTTGACTTAAAACCCCTTATGATAAACGAAACGTCTTCCGCAAAATCCTTCCACGACAAGTGGGACGCCTTTGTCCCCTCTATGGATGACGACTGGCGGAAAACCATACAAGGATTCTCTGGGACAAAGGAGTGGTTAAGGGCAGGTCCACACCTGAAGGGCTCAATACCATCTTCAATATACAGAATGGGGAGCGAGACTACCTACGAGTATTACTCCTAATATTGACACCTCCCAATATCAATCAAGTGACCAATCTCTATAATGTTTTACCTCATTACTACACGAGTATTCCTGTGTGAAGAATACGGTCTTTGTGCTATACTTATTATACCTACGTGAGTAGCTAACACTGTCCTTATTGTCATGCATGTCCTACTGTTTGAGTTAACGACAACTGGAGCTCATTGCTTTGATAAGGTTTTTTCACCCAAGCAGAGATAACAAATTGTTCAAAACTATCTAATCACCCCCCCCCCCCCACCCCCCTCTGTGTATCTGTATTACGTCTGCATAATATCATTGTACTCATTTGGCTGTTAATCTCTGCCATTGTATAAAGGTTTTGTAATATACGAAACTACGCACTGTACAATTTCCTCATACAATGAGCAAAGTAAATGTAAACCTTTCTTTATGTATGTTCGTGTATATGGAAAACTTTCAATAAAAAGTTTATAAAAAAAAAAAAACAACAGGTGGGGTACCAGCAGTCACAGTAACATATAAACAGATGAGGTACAGAGCTGCGGACAGTAGTCACAGTACCCTATAAACAGATGGGGTACCAGCAGTCACAGTAACGTATAAACAGATGAGGTACAGAGCTGCGGACAGTAGTCACAGTACCCTATAAACAGATGGGGTACCAGCAGTCACAGTAACGTATAAACAGATGAGGTACGGAGCTGCGGACAGTAGTCACAGTACCGTATAAACAGATGGGGTACCAGCAGTCACAGTAACGTATAAACAGAGGTACGGAGCTGCGGACAGTAGTCACAGTACCGTATAAACAGATGGGGTACCAGCAGTCACAGTAACATATAAACAGATGAGGTACAGAGCTGCGGACAGTAGTCACAGTACCCTATAAACAGATGGGGTACCAGCAGTCACAGTAACGTATAAACAGATGAGGTACAGAGCTGCGGACAGTAGTCACAGTACCCTATAAACAGATGGGGTACCAGCAGTCACAGTAACATATAAACAGATGAGGTACGGAGCTGCGGACAGCAGTCACAGTACCGTATAAACAGATGGGGTACCAGCAGTCACAGTACCGTATAAACAGATGGGGTACCAGCAGTCACAGTAACATATAAACAGATGAGGTACCAGCAGTCACAGTACCGTATAAACAGATGGGGTACCAGCAGTCACAGTAACATATAAACAGATGAGGTACAGAGCTGCGGACAGTAGTCACAGTACCCTATAAACAGATGGGGTACCAGCAGTCACAGTAACATATAAACAGATGAGGTACGGAGCTGCGGACAGCAGTCACAGTACCGTATAAACAGATGGGGTACCAGCAGTCACAGTACCGTATAAACAGATGGGGTACCAGCAGTCACAATAACATATAAACAGATGAGGTACCAGCAGTCACAGTACCGTATAAACAGATAAGGTACGGAGCTGCGGACAGTAGTCACAGTACCGTATAAACAGATGGGGTACCAGCAGTCACAGTAATGTATAAACAGATGAGGTACGGAGCTGCGGACAGTAGTCACAGTACCGAATAAACAGATGGGGTACCAGCAGTCACAGTAACGTATAAACAGATGGGGTACCAGCAGTCACAGTAATGTATAAACAGATGAGGTACGGAGCTATAGACGGCAGTCACAGTATCGGCATATACTACACACAGTGGATGTACAGTATGCAGTGCACTACACACACTGGGTTATGTGGAGTTATACACTTATAATACTGCTGGTGGTGCTACTAAACCTAAATACAATTAAAACCTGTGGCCACTGCCTAAAGTGCCTATGAAACAAAGCTGCCCACTGTAATGCTGCACTAAAGCTGCCCACTGTAATGCTGCACTAAAGCTGCCCACTGTAATGCTGCACTAAAGCTGCCCACTGTAATGCTGCACTAAAGCTGCCCACTGTAATGCTGCACTAAAGCTGCCCACTGTAATGCTGCACTAAAGCTGCTCACTGTAATGCTGCACTAAAGCTGCCCACTGTAATGCTGCACTAAAGCTGCTCACTGTAATGCTGCACTAAAGCTGCCCACTATGGCTCAGAGCTGCCCAAACTTGTTTGACTTTGCACTGAGCAGTGAGCACCCCAGCGGAGCTGTTTCCCCGTCTCTGGATCCCAGATAATGGCGACGAACCGCGGGCTCGGCGGCTTATATGGAATCCAGGTCTCGCGAGAATCCGACGGCGGGAAGGCGCCGTTCGGCCTCGCTTTGGGATCCGAGTCTGGCGGGAATTGCCGAGCCGCTACTCAGCTGATATGTATGTGTGTATACTGTATATATAACATGTCACAGAGATTGGTAGAACAGCTGATCACAGGTAAGACACACCCACCTGAGACACAGTGGGTGCCGCACAGAGCGCTCTGACAGGTGTGGACTTACAGAAAGCACAGCTTGGATCAGCGGCGTCCGTCCGTCCTCATCACTGCGCACCCAGTTGACATCTGCGCCATGCGCCAGGGCATCTGCCATGGTGGGTAGATAACGGTGTTCTGCAGCTCGGTATAAGAGGGCGCCGGGATGAAGTTGTGGAAGATCACTGATCCCTGCGTACAGAGGAAACCACACTCAGATAATGCCACACTCACCATTAATCAATTAGCGCAACACCAATGGATCCTGGGGATATTTGCACCCAATTCCCAGCGACCACTGCAGGGACCTGGGATCCCACAGGAAGGAGGCATCTAACTGGGGACATATCTTCTGATAGATTGTCCCCTTCATCGTATGCCTCCGACCTCTCTTCTTCTTCTCCTCCTCTCTTACACCTCCCACCTCTCTCCTTCTGCTCCTCTCTTACACCTCCCACCTCACTTCTCCTCCTCTCTTACACCTCCCACCTCTCTCCTTCTGCTCCTCTCTTACACATCCCACCTCACTTCTCCTCCTCTCTTACACCTCCCCCCTCTCTCCTTCTGCTCCTCTCTTACACCTCACACCTCACTTTTACTCCTCTCTTACACCTCCCACCTCTCTCCTTCTGCTCCTCTCTTACACATCCCACATCTCCTTCTCCTTTCTTACACCTCCCACCTCTCTCCTTCTCCTCCTCTCTTACACCTCCCACCTCTCTCCTTCTCCTCCCACCTCTCTCCTTCTTCTCCTCCTCTCTTACACCTCCCACCTCTCTCCTTCTGCTCCTCTCTTACACATCCCACATCTCCTTCTCCTTTCTTACACCTCCCACCTCTCTCCTTCTCCTCCCACCACTCTTCTTCTCCTCCTCTCTTACACCTCCCACCTCTCTCCTTTTCCTCCCACCTCTCTTCTTCTCCTCTCTTACACCTCCCACCTCTCTCCTTTTCCTCCCACCTCTCTTCTTCTTCTTCTCCTCCTCTCTTACACCTCCCACCTCACTTCTACTCCTCTCTTACACCTCCCACCTCTCTTCTCCTCTTATACCTTCCACCTCTCCTCCTCTTACGCCTCCCACCTCTCTTCTAATTCTCTTACACCTCCCACCTCTCCTCCTTCTCTCTTACACCTCCCATCTCTCTTCTCCACCTCTTACACCTCACATCTCTCTTCTCCTCCTCTCTTACACCTCCCACCTCTCTTCTTCTCCTCCTCTTACACCTCCCACCTCTCTTCTGCTTCTCTTATACCTTCCACCTCTCCTCCTCTTACGCCTCCCACCTCTCTTCTCCTTTCTATTACACTTCCCACCTCTCCTGCTTCTCTCTAACCTCCCACCTCTCCTCCTTCTCTTACACCTCCCACCTCTCTTCTCTTCTCTCTTATACCTCTCTTGTCCTTCTCTCTTACGCCTCCCACCTCTCCTCCCTCTTTTACACCTCTCTCCTCCCTCTTTCTTACACTTCCCACCTCTTCCCCATCTCTTACATCTCCCACCTCTCCTCCCTCTTTTACACCTCTCTCCTCCCTCTTTCTTACACTTCCCACCTCTTCCCCATCTCTTACATCTCCCACCTCTCTCCTTCTCTCTTAAACCACCACCTTTCCTTCTCTCTTACGCCTCCCACCTCTCCTCACTCTTTTTTTTTTAATATAATTTTTTATTCAGTATTTTCCACACATATAACAAACAATTATGTACATCACTTCTATAGTATAGTTACTTATGTATCTGCATTATTACATTTTCCATGTATTGACCAATAAATCCCTCTATCTCCTTAATGTCACGTTAATAATATTTATTCTCTTTCTTCTTGTCTTAACTATACTTACAAGCACTAACTTCACTTAACAAACACGTAAGGAAAGATAAAGATATTAGGAGTTTGCTCTTTTAACATTTTTAGGACATTTTCTCATATTCTGTTTCGCTCTCTCACCAACTGCATATTTCCTATTTTAAACCACATTTCTCACTTTGGGGGTTATTTTGGTTAACTCTCTTACAAATTCCTTCTTGGATGGACAAAACCATGTGCACTGCAGGTGGGGCAGATGTAACATGTGCAGAGAGAATTAGATTTGGGTGAGTTATTATGTTTCTGTGCAGGGTAAATACTGACTGCTTTATTTTTACACTGCAATATAGATCTCACTTTGAAGTAAAACCCCACCCAAATCTAATTCTCTCTGCACAAGTTACATCTGCCCCACCTGCAGTGCACATGGTTTTGTCCATCCAAGAAGGAATTTGTCAGAGTGAACCAAAATAACCCCCTTTATCCGAAAACCAATTGCATTTTTTTCAAATGGCTGTAAAAAATTCCTCTGAAACCGCTGATCTAAGCCCTTAATAAAGTAACCGCCAGCCTCCCTCTCCAGTATCCAATAAAATACATTGTTTCTCAAAATACATTGTTTTCATTACCAAGTTTCTAACTGTTTCCAACATTGGTGCTCTCTTATTAATCCAGTGTCACACTTTTAGAAGCACCAGCTGCAGAGTAACGTAGGCTGGGTGCTTTAACGTAAGGGGTTCCATCCACGACAGAATGGAGTGAAACAAGTAATATAAAATAGATTTAATAAAGGTATTGCAAGACAATGATACTGATGGCATGAAATATATATGGCAGATATGAAAGTACAAAGTCAATATTCCAATATATTATTGCAGAAGATGATGATGCTTGGTCTTGATATATAGCAATATATCCCCAGCAATCATATAGACCCGTGTGTACACAGCATTAATGTTCCAAGTCTGTGTGATAGAATCAGGCTGATCGGGGCTGGAGCCGATGTCGCACACCTTCCTTCTTACACCTGGGCATGCCTGCACTTTTCCTGACACTCCCAGAAAACAGCCGCGTGACACCCACAAATCTCAGCTTCCTGTCAATTACTTTGTGTATGGCCAGTAGCAGGATTGTATTACAGGAGAGCTTCACACAGGAGTACTACGGGCCGTGTGCGAATTCACAGCTGTACAATCAGGTCACAATTACCCGACAGTACCAGAGTGCCAAGAGCCACATTCCTGCCCTGAGTGCCAAGAGCCACATTCCTGCCCTGAGTGCCAAGAGCCACATTCCTGCCCTGAGTGCCAAGAGCCCCATTCCTGCCCTGAGTGCCAAGAGCCACATTCCTGCCCTGAGTGCCAAGAGCCACATTCCTGCCCTGAGTGCCAAGAGCCACATTCCTGCCCTGAGTGCCAAGAGCCACATTCCTGCCCTGAGTGCCAAGAGCCACATTCCTGCCCTGAGTGCCAGGAGCCACATTCCTGCCCTGAGTGCCAAGAGCCACATTCCTGCCCTGAGTGCCAAGAGCCACATTCCTGCCCTGAGTGCCAAGAGCCACATTCCTGCCCTGAGTGCCAAGAGCCACATTCCTGCCCTGAGTGCCAAGAGCCACATTCCTGCCCTGAGTGCCAAGAGCCACATTCCTGCCCTGAGTGCCAGGAGCCACATTCCTGCCCTGAGTGCCAAGAGCCACATTCCTGCCCTGAGTGCCAAGAGCCACATTCCTGCCCTGAGTGCCAAGAGCCCCATTCCTGCCCTGAGTGCCAAGAGCCCCATTCCTGCCCTGAGTGCCAAGAGCCACATTCCTGCCCTGAGTGCCAAGAGCCCCATTCCTGCCCTGAGTGCCAAGAGCCCCATTCCTGCCCTGAGTGCCAAGAGCCCACATTCCTGCCCTGAGTCCTGACAGCCAGAGGAAATAATACAGTATATTCTGCAGTACACCTACTTACCACCAGGGGGTGCGGGGGCAGTCCCAGGCTTAGGCCGGAGCACAGGTTTTGGTTTCAGTCGTCCCACAGGCCGGTTGCCTTTTGCTTCAGTCTCAGTGCTGCTCTTTCTACCTTCCAGCCAGTTGTTCTCCATCTGCCTGCTGGGGCTGCTGGTCGGCCATCTGCCGGGTCCACTTACTGGCCTGTTCCCCAGTGTCTGACTCTCTGGGGGGACTGCTGGCTGAGGCCGCTGGTTACCATGTGGGGATGGGCGTAGTGCGGTCTGGGGCAATTTGCTGATAAATTTCTTCTCCACATATTTAGCCCGAATCCAAATCTCCTTCTCGCTTCTGTGTAATAATATAACAGGGAACATATAAGGGACCTCACACAGGTCTGATACATGGGACGCACATGCCAATTCCTGCACACATATGTAGTATGTTCTATGGGTTTATCTCTGAGACAGTTACATGCCTATCGGCAAGCCGTGTCACTGCAGCCACATGCAGTAGCTGGTACACGGGTGCCTCCATCTTCCCAGTGATCTATCAATCTCTGATCTGACTCCCAGCTCATGACTACCAACCTATCAGCAGCCAGGGCACCCTATATAAGTATCTCCCTGGCCAGGGCCCTTTGCCAGAGCAACTTCAGCTGTAATGTATAGAAGTGGCCCCTGCACTGGAGGAATACGGCGGCTCTCCATGGGGTCTGTATCCACTATCTTTAATCATCTTCTCAAGTAATAGATTAAGGAACCTATGGGGCGATTCAGACCTGTTCCCTGTGCTCCCCCCGGCCAATGGTAAGAACACCTTCAGCGGGGCGTTCGCTCAATGACGGGCAGGCAGGGGGCGGTCGCTGGGGTCCGCCACACGTTTTATGGGCGTGCCCATGCCTGCTTGGGGCAGGTGGCTGATGTCACATGATCTCTGTCCAGGATATGTCCCCAGGTGATCTGTACCCGAGGGCTTGTTACAATAGAAGGTAATGGAGCACCTAGCACATTGGAATGCCTAAGGGGCATCATCAGCTTCTGCTGATTAAAATGATATGCAGCATGCCTATATTCTGTGTGTGAATGAGGCTGTATCTGCATATGAAATAGTGTATTCATGGAAATCACTGTAACATAGCATTCCGTATGCAGGTACAGTCACAGTCATACACAGAATATAGGCATGCTGCATATCATATTTATCATCGGAAGTTCCTTGTGTGTCCTGGTCATAACAATGCAAATAAGATGAATTTTCAGAAAAAAAAAGGCACCCAACGTTAGCAGAACTGGCCAGGAGCTGCATGGCCTATTGAGGCAAGGTGTATGAGGAAACATCTGTATCCAAGCAGAGGCAGAGGTCACAGTGTTAGCGGCCGTGCGAGTGCTGTCTGCGGGTGGGTGGGTTGTGCAATAGTGTGCAACATATGTGTAAGGGGCATTATGTGTGTCATGTATAAATGCATTAATAATGTGCGACATATGTGTAACAGGCATTATGTGTGTCATGTGTATAAGGGCATTAATAATGTGCAACATATGTGTAACAGGCATTATGTGTGTCATGTGTATAAGGGCATTAATAATGTGCAACATATGTGTAACAGCCATTACGTGTGTCATGTGTATAAGGGCATTAATAATGTGCGACATATGGGTAACAGGCATTATGTGTGTCATGTGTATAAGGGCATTAATAATGTGCGACATATGTGTAACAGGCATTATGTGTGTCATGGGTATAAGGACATTAATAATGCGTGACAGATGTGTAACAGGCATTATGTGTGTCATGGGTATAAGGGCATTAATAATGTGCAACATATGTGTAAGGGGCATTATGTGTGTCATGTGTATAAGGGCATTAATAATGTGCAACATATGTGTAAGGGGCATTATGTGTGTCATGTGTAACAGGCATTATGTGTGTCATGTATATAAGGGCATTAATAATGTGCGACATATGTGTAAGGGGCATTATGTGTGTCATGTGTATAAGGGCATTAATAATGTGCGACATATGTGTAAGGGGCATTATGTGTGTCATGTGTATAAGGGCATTAATAATGTGCAACATATGTGTAACAGGCATTATGTGTGTCATGGGTATAAGGACATTAATAATGTGCAACATATGTGTAAGGGGCATTATGTGTGTCATGTGTAACAGGCATTATGTGTGTCATGTATATAAGGGCATTAATAATGTGCGACATATGTGTAAGGGGCATTATGTGTGTCATGTGTATAAGGGCATTAATAATGTGCAACATATGTGTAACAGCCATTACGTGTGTCATGTGTATAAGGGCATTAATAGTGTTCGGCATATGTGTAAGGGGCATTATGTGTGTCATGTGTATAAGGGCATTAATAATATGCGACATATGTGTAACAGGCATTATGTGTGTCATGTGTATAAGGGCATTAATAATGTGCAACATATGTGTAACAGGCATTATGTGTATGAAGGGCATTAATAAAGGTTGGCATGATGTGTAAGGGGCATTATGTTTATAAGGACATTAATAATGTGTGTCATGTGTAAGGGGCATTACTGTGTGGTATTATCAGGGGTGCCGAGAGAAAGGGGTAGAGGGTACAAATTACCCAGGCCAAAGTCTGACGGAAGGGCCCAGTGATGGAAGGGCTGCAGGGTCAGAGGCGGAACTAGTGGCGGTGCTAGGGGGCACCAGCCAAGATCTTGCCTAGTGCGTCATTTGGGCTAGTGACGGCTCTGGTCATTGATTCATTGCTGAGTCCTAGGATTAATGACATCACCGTGTGCTGGAGGATGTTGGTATCTTTATGTTCATTTCTTCGATTCGAGCCTCATAGATCCCATTAATGGTGTTGTTTCCAAGTTCACACATCAGCTGTAGACAAATGACAATATTACATGTACACTGTATACCTCCTCCCAGATAGAGGAATCCATACACGCAACTCATCAACAGATGCCATAACCCCTCTTACTAGTACTGTATACTGTATACCTCCTCCCAAATAGAGGAATCCATACACGCAACTCATCAACAGATGCCATAACCCCTCTTATCAGACCCCATACACACAGCCACCTAGTTATCACACCCCATACACACACCGCCACCTAGTTATCACACCCCATACACACAGCCACCTAGTTATCACACCCCATACACACCTCCACCTAGTTATCAGACCCCATACACACAGCCACCTAGTTATCACACCCCATACACACACCGCCACCTAGTTATCACACCCCATACACACAGCCACCTAGTTATCACACCCCATACACACCGCCACCTAGTTATCACACCCCATACACACCGCCACCTAGTTATCACACCCCATATACACCTCCACCTAGTTATCACACCCCATACACACCGCCACCTAGTTATCAGACCCCATACACACAGCCACCTAGTTATCACACCCCATACACACACCGCCACCTAGTTATCACACCCCATACACACACCGCCACCTAGTTATCACACCCCATACACACCTCCACCTAGTTATCACACCCCATACACACCGCCACCTAGTTATCACACCCCATACACACCGCCACCTAGTTATCACACCCCATATACACCTCCACCTAGTTATCACACCCCATACACACCTCCACCTAGTTATCACACCCCATACACACCGCCACCTAGTTATCACACCCCATATACACCTCCACCTAGTTATCACACCCCATACACACCGCCACCTAGTTATCACACCCCATACACACAGCCACCTAGTTATCACACCCCATACACACCGCCACCTAGTTATCACACCCCATACACACAGCCACCTAGTTATCAGACCCCATACACACCTCCACCTAGTTATCAGACCCCATACACACAGCCACCTAGTTATCAGACCCCATACACACCTCCACCTAGTTATCACACCCCATACACACCTCCACCTAGTTATCACACCCCATACACACCTCCACCTAGTTATCACACCCCATACACACCGCCACCTAGTTATCACACCCCATACACACAGCCACCTAGTTATCAGACCCCATACACACCTCCACCTAGTAATCACACCCCATACACACCTCCACCTAGTTATCAGACCCCATACACACACCGCCACCTAGTTATCAGACCCCATACACACATCCACCTAGTTATCAGACCTCATACACACAGCCACCTAGTTATCACACCCCATACACACAGCCACCTAGTTATCACACCCCATACACACCTCCACCTAGTTATCACACCCCATACACACCTCCACCTAGTTATCACACCCCATACACACAGCCACCTAGTTATCACACCCCATACACACAGCCACCTAGTTATCACACCCCATACACACCTCCCCCTAGTTATCAGACCCCATACACACAGCCACCTAGTTATCACACCCCATACACACAGCCACCTAGTTATCACACCCCATACACACCTCCACCTAGTTATCAGACCCCATACACACCTCCACCTAGTTATCACACCCCATACACACCTCCACCTAGTTATCAGACCCCATACACACATCCACCTAGTTATCAGACCTCATACACACAGCCACCTAGTTATCACACCCCATACACACCTCCACCTAGTTATCACACCCCATACACACCTCCACCTAGTTATCAGACCCCATACACACATCCACCTAGTTATCACACCCCATACACACCTCCACCTAGTTATCACACCCCATACACACCTCCACCTAGTTATCAGACCCCATACACACCTCCACCTAGTTATCAGACCCCATACACACCTCCACCTAGTTATCAGACCCCATACACACCTCCACCTAGTTATCACACCCCATACACACCTCCACCTAGTTATCACACCCCATACACACAGCCACCTAGTTATCAGACCCCATACACACCTCCACCTAGTTATCAGACCCCATACACACCTCCACCTAGTTATCAGACCCCATACACACCTCCACCTAGTTATCACACCCCATACACACATCCACCTAGTTATCACACCCCATACACACAGCCACCTAGTTATTACACCCCATACACACCTCCACCTAGTTATCAGACCCCATACACACAGCCACCTAGTTATCACACCCCATACACACCTCCACCTAGTTATCACACCCCATACACACCTCCACCTAGTTATCAGACCCCATACACACCGCCACCCAGTTATCACACCCCATACACACAGCCACCTAGTTATCACACCCCATACACACATCCACCTAGTTATCAGACCCCATACACACCTCCACCTAGTTATCAGACCCCATACACACCTCCTCCTAGTTATCAGACCCCATACACACACCGCCACCTAGTTATCACACCCCATACACACCGCCACCTAGTTATCACACCCCATACACACAGCCACCTAGTTATCAGACCCCATACACACAGCCACCTAGTTATCACACCCCATACACACCTCCACCTAGTTATCACACCCCATACACACATCCACCTAGTTATCAGACCTCATACACACAGCCACCTAGTTATCACACCCCATACACACCTCCACCTAGTTATCACACCCCATACACACCTCCACCTAGTTATCACACCCCATACACACCTCCACCCAGTTATCAGTCCCCATACACACCTCCACCTAGTTATCACACCCCATACACACAGCCACCTAGTTATCACACCCCATACACACATCCACCCAGTTATCACACCCCATACACACACCGCCACCTAGTTATCACACCCCATACACACCTCCACCTAGTTATCAGACCCCATACACACACCGCCACCTAGTTATCACACCCCATACACACCGCCACCTAGTTATCAGACCCCATACACACAGCCACCTAGTTATCAGACCCCATACACACAGCCACCTAGTTATCACACCCCATACACACCTCCTCCTAGTTATCACACCCCATACACACCTCCACCTAGTTATCAGACCCCATACACACATCCACCTAGTTATCAGACCTCATACACACAGCCACCTAGTTATCACACCCCATACACACCTCCACCTAGTTATCACACCCCATACACACCTCCACCTAGTTATCACACCCCATACACACCTCCACCCAGTTATCAGTCCCCATACACACCTCCACCTAGTTATCACACCCCATACACACCTCCACCTAGTTATCACACCCCATACACACAGCCACCCAGTTATCACACCCCATACACACATCCACCCAGTTATCACACCCCATACACACCTCCACCTAGTTATCACACCCCATACACACACCGCCACCTAGTTATCACACCCCATACACACTGCCACCTAGTTATCAGACCCCATACACACAGCCACCTAGTTATCAGACCCCATACACACAGCCACCTAGTTATCACACCCCATACACACCTCCTCCTAGTTATCACACCCCATACACACCTCCACCTAGTTATCACACCCCATACACACAGCCACCTAGTTATCACACCCCATACACACCTCCACCTAGTTATCAGACCCCATACACACCTCCACCTAGTTATCACACCCCATACACACACCGCCACCTAGTTATCACACCCCATACACACCTCCTCCTAGTTATCAGACCCCATACACACATCCACCTAGTTATCACACCCCATACACACCTCCACCTAGTTATCACACCCCATACACACCGCCACCTAGTTATCAGACCCCATACACACCTCCACCTAGTTATCACACCCCATACACACAGCCACCTAGTTATCACACCCCATACACACCTCCACCTAGTTATCAGACCCCATACACACCTCCACCTAGTTATCACACCCCATACACACCTCCACCTAGTTATCACACCCCATACACACCTCCACCTAGTTATCACACCCCATACACACCTCCACCTAGTTATCAGACCCCATACACACATCCACCTAGTTATCAGACCCCATACACACCTCCACCTAGTTATCAGACCCCATACACACCTCCACCTAGTTATCAGGCCCCATACAAACCTCCCCCTAGTTATCACACCCCATACACACCTCCACCTAGTTATCAGACCCCATACACACCTCCACCTAGTTATCACACCCCATACACACCTCCACCTAGTTATCACACCCCATACACACCTCCACCTAGTTATCAGACCCCATACACACACCGCCACCTAGTTATCAGACCCCATACACACCGCCACCTAGTTATCAGACCCCATACACACCTCCTCCTAGTTATCAGACCCCATACACACAGCCACCTAGTTATCACACCCCATACACACAGCCACCTAGTTATCAGACCCCATACACACCTCCACCTAGTTATCAGACCCCATACACACAGCCACCTAGTTATCAGACCCCATACACACAGCAACCTAGTTATCACACCCCATACACACCTCCTCCTAGTTATCACACCCCATACACACCGCCACCTAGTTATCAGACCCCATACACACCTCCACCTAGTGATCAGACCCCATACACACCTCCACCTAGTTATCACACCCCATACACACCTCCACCTAGTTATCACACCCCATACACACATCCACCTAGTTATCACACCCCATACACACCTCCACCTAGTTATCAGACCCCATACACACATCCACCTAGTTATCACACCCCATACACACCGCCACCTAGTTATCACACCCCATACACACCTCCACCTAGTTATCAGACCCCATACACACCTCCACCTAGTTATCACACCCCATACACACCTCCACCTAGTTATCACACCCCATACACACCTCCACCTAGTTATCAGACCCCATACACACATCCACCTAGTTATCAGACCCCATACACACCTCCACCTAGTTATCAGACCCCATACACACCTCCACCTAGTTATCAGGCCCCATACAAACCTCCCCCTAGTTATCACACCCCATACACACCTCCACCTAGTTATCAGACCCCATACACACCTCCACCTAGTTATCACACCCCATACACACCTCCACCTAGTTATCACACCCCATACACACCTCCACCTAGTTATCAGACCCCATACACACATCCACCTAGTTATCAGACCCCATACACACCTCCACCTAGTAATCACACCCCATACACACCTCCACCTAGTTATCACACCCCATACACACAGCCACCTAGTTATCACACCCCATACACACAGCCACCTAGTTATCAGACCCCATACACACAGCCACCTAGTTATCAGACCCCATACACACCTCCACCTAGTTATCAGGCCCCATACACACCTCCACCTAGTTATCAGGCCCCATACAAACCTCCCCCTAGTTATCACACCCCATACACACATCCACCTAGTTATCAGACCCCATACACACAGCCACCTAGTTATCAGACCCCATACACACCTCCTCCTAGTTATCACACCCCATACACACATCCACCTAGTTATCA
Organism: Crinia signifera; assembly: GCF_055691185.1. Taxonomy (NCBI): domain Eukaryota; kingdom Metazoa; phylum Chordata; class Amphibia; order Anura; family Myobatrachidae; genus Crinia; species Crinia signifera. The sequence goes on along the minus strand of NC_139220.1, from coordinate 341,236,896 downwards.
GACCCCATACACACCTCCACCTAGTTATCAGACCCCATACACACCTCCACCTAGTTATCAGACCCCATACACACCTCCACCTAGTTATCAGGCCCCATACAAACCTCCCCCTAGTTATCACACCCCATACACACATCCACCTAGTTATCAGACCCCATACACACAGCCACCTAGTTATCAGACCCCATACACACCTCCACCTAGTTATCACACCCCATACACACCTCCACCTAGTTATCACACCCCATACACACCTCCACCTAGTTATCAGACCCCATACACACATCCACATAGTTATCAGACCCCATACACACAGCCACCTAGTTATCACACCCCATACACACCTCCACCTAGTTATCACACCCCATACACACAGCCACCTAGTTATCAGACCCCATACACACCTCCACCTAGTTATCACACCCCATACACACCTCCACCTAGTTATCAGACCCCATACACACCTCCACCTAGTTATCACACCCCATACACACCTCCACCTAGTTATCAGACCCCATACACACATCCACCTAGTTATCAGGCCCCATACACACATCCACCTAGTTATCAGACCCCATACACACCTCCACCTAGTTATCACACCCCATACACACAGCCACCTAGTTATCAGACCCCATACACACAGCCACCTAGTTATCACACCCCATACACACCTCCACCTAGTTATCACACCCCATACACACAGCCACCTAGTTATCAGACCCCATACACACCTCCACCTAGTTATCACACCCCATACACACCTCCACCTAGTTATCAGACCCCATACACACCTCCACCTAGTTATCACACCCCATACACACCTCCACCTAGTTATCAGACCCCATACACACATCCACCTAGTTATCAGGCCCCATACACACATCCACCTAGTTATCAGACCCCATACACACCTCCACCTAGTTATCAGACCCCATACACACAGCCACCTAGTTATCAGACCCCATACACACCTCCACCTAGTTATCAGACCCCATACACACATCCACCTAGTTATCAGACCCCATACACACCTCCACCTAGTTATCACACCCCATACACACATCCACCTAGTTATCACACCCCATACACACCTCCACCTAGTTATCAGACCCCATACACACCTCCACCTAGTTATCAGGCCCCATACACACCTCCACCTAGTTATCAGACCCCATGCACACCTCCACCTAGTTATCACACCCCATACACACCTCCACCTAGTTATCAGACCCCATACACACCTCCACCTAGTTATCAGACCCCATACACACCGCCACCTAGTTATCACACCCCATACACACCTCCACCTAGTTATCACACCCCATACACACAGCCACCTAGTTATCACACCCCATACACACCTCCACCTAGTTATCACACCCCATACACACCTCCACCTAGTTATCACACCCCATACACACCTCCACCTAGTTATCACACCCCATACACACCTCCACCTAGTTATCAGACCCCATACACACCTCCACCTAGTTATTAGACCCCATACACACCGCCACCTAGTTATCACACCCCATACACACCTCCACCTAGTTATCACACCCCATACACACCTCCACCTAGTTATCAGACCCCATACACACATCCACCTAGTTATCAGACCCCATACACACCTCCACCTAGTTATCACACCCCATACACACCTCCACCTAGTTATCAGACCCCATACACACACCGCCACCTAGTTATCAGACCCCATACACACCTCCACCTAGTTATCAGACCCCATACACACCTCCACCTAGTTATCAGACCCCATACACACCTCCACCTAGTTATCAGGCCCCATACAAACCTCCCCCTAGTTATCACACCCCATACACACATCCACCTAGTTATCAGACCCCATACACACAGCCACCTAGTTATCACACCCCATACACACCTCCACCTAGTTATCACACCCCATACACACCTCCACCTAGTTATCACACCCCATACACACCTCCACCTAGTTATCACACCCCATACACACCTCCACCTAGTTATCAGACCCCATACACACCTCCACCTAGTTATCAGACCCCATACACACCGCCACCTAGTTATCACACCCCATACACACCTCCACCTAGTTATCACACCCCATACACACAGCCACCTAGTTATAACACCCCCTACACACAGCCACCTAGTTATCAGACCCCATACACACCTCCACCTAGTTATCAGACCCCATACACACCTCCACCTAGTTATCAGACCCCATACACACATCCACCTAGTTATCAGACCCCATACACACCTCCACCTAGTTATCAGACCCCATACACACCTCCACCTAGTTATCAGACCCCATACACACCTCCACCTAGTTATCACACCCCATACACACCTCCACCTAGTTATCACACCCCATACACACCTCCACCTAGTTATCAGACCCCATACACACACCGCCACCTAGTTATCAGACCCCATACACACCTCCACCTAGTTATCAGACCCCATACACACCTCCACCTAGTTATCAGACCCCATACACACCTCCACCTAGTTATCACACCCCATACACACCTCCACCTAGTTATCAGACCCCATACACACCTCCACCTAGTTATCAGACCCCATACACACAGCCACCTAGTTATCACACCCCATACACACCTCCACCTAGTTATCACACCCCATACACACCTCCACCTAGTTATCAGACCCCATACACACCTCCACCTAGTTATCAGACCCCATACACACAGCCACCTAGTTATCACACCCCATACACACCTCCACCTAGTTATCACACCCCATACACACCTCCACCTAGTTATCACACCCCATACACACCTCCACCTAGTTATCACACCCCATACACACCTCCACCTAGTTATCAGACCCCATACACACATCCACCTAGTTATCACACCCCCTACACACATCCACCTAGTTATCACACCCCATACACACCTCCACCTAGTTATCACACCCCATACACACCTCCCCCTAGTTATCACACCCCATACACACATCCACCTAGTTATCAGACCCCATACACACAGCCACCTAGTTATCAGACCCCATACACACCTCCACCTAGTTATCACACCCCATACACACCTCCACCTAGTTATCACACCCCATACACACCTCCACCTAGTTATCAGACCCCATACACACCTCCACCTAGTTATCAGACCCCATACACACAGCCACCTAGTTATCACACCCCATACACACCTCCACCTAGTTATCACACCCCATACACACCTCCACCTAGTTATCACACCCCATACACACCTCCACCTAGTTATCACACCCCATACACACCTCCACCTAGTTATCAGACCCCATACACACAGCCACCTAGTTATCACACCCCATACACACCTCCACCTAGTTATCACACCCCATACACACCTCCACCTAGTTATCACACCCCCTACACACATCCACCTAGTTATCAGACCCCATACACACAGCCACCTAGTTATCAGACCCCATACACACCTCCACCTAGTTATCAGACCCCATACACACATCCACCTAGTTATCAGACCCCATACACACATCCACCTAGTTATCACACCCCATACACACCTCCACCTAGTTATCAGACCCCATACACACATCCACCTAGTTATCAGACCTCATACACGCCTCCTCCTAGTTATCACACCCCATACACACCTCCACCTAGTTATCAGACCCCATACACACCTCCACCTAGTTATCAGACCCCATACACACCTCCACCTAGTTATCACACCCCATACACACCTCCACCTAGTTATCAGACCCCATACACACCTCCACCTAGTTATCAGACCCCATACACACATCCACCTAGTTATCAGACCCCATACACACCTCCACCTAGTTATCACACCCCATACACACCTCCACCTAGTTATCAGACCCCATACACACCTCCACCTAGTTATCACACCCCATACACACCTCCACCTAGTTATCAGACCCCATACACACCTCCACCTAGTTATCACACCCCATACACACCTCCACCTAGTTATCACACCCCATACACACATCCACCTAGTTATCAGACCCCATACACACATCCACCTAGTTATCAGACCCCATACACACATCCACCTAGTTATCAGACCCCATACACACCTCCACCTAGTTATCACACCCCATACACACATCCACCTAGTTATCACACCCCCTACACACATCCACCTAGTTATCACACCCCCTACACACCTCCTCCTAGTTATCAGACCCCATACACACCTCCACCTAGTTATCACACCCCATACACACATCCACCTAGTTATCAGACCCCATACACGCCTCCACCTAGTTATCAGGCCCCATACAAACCTCCCCCTAGTTATCACACCCCATACACACCTCCCCCTAGTTATCACACCCCCTACACACATCCACCTAGTTATCAGACCCCATACACACCTCCACCTAGTTATCAGACCCCATACACACCTCCTCCTAGTTATCACACCCCATACACACCTCCACCTAGTTATCACACCCCATACACACATCCACCTAGTTATCAGACCCCATACACACATCCACCTAGTTATCAGACCCCATACACACCTCCACCTAGTTATCACACCCCATACACACCTCCACCTAGTTATCAGACCCCATACACACCTCCTCCTAGTTATCACAGTCCATACACACCTCCACCTAGTTATCACACCCCATACACACATCCACCTAGTTATCAGACCCCATACACACATCCACCTAGTTATCAGACCCCATACACACCGCCACCTAGTTATCACACCCCATACACACCTCCACCTAGTTATCACACCCCATACACACCTCCACCTAGTTATCACACCCCATACACACCTCCACCTAGTTATCAGACCCCATACACACATCCACCTAGTTATCACACCCCATACACACAGCCACCTAGTTATCACACCCCATACACACCTCCACCTAGTTATCACACCCCATACACACCTCCACCTAGTTATCACACCCCATACACACCTCCACCTAGTTATCACACCCCCTACACACATCCACCTAGTTATCAGACCCCATACACACATCCACCTAGTTATCACACCCCATACACACATCCACCTAGTTATCAGACCTCATACACACCTCCACCTAGTTATCACACCCCATACACACCTCCACCTAGTTATCAGACCCCATACACACCTCCACCTAGTTATCACACCCCATACACACATCCACCTAGTTATCAGACCCCATACACACATCCACCTAGTTATCACACCCCATACACACAGCCACCTAGTTATCAGACCCCATACACACCTCCACCTAGTTATCACACCCCATACACACATCCACCTAGTTATCACACCCCATACACACCTCCACCTAGTTATCACACCCCATACACACCTCCACCTAGTTATCAGACCCCATACACACCGCCACCTAGTTATCACACCCCATACACACCTCCACCTAGTTATCAGACCCCATACACACCTCCACCTAGTTATCAGACCCCATACACACCTCCACCTAGTTATCACACCCCATACACACCTCCACCTAGTTATCAGACCCCATACACACATCCACCTAGTTATCAGACCCCATACACACCTCCACCTAGTTATCAGACCCCATACACACATCCACCTAGTTATCAGACCCCATACACACCTCCCCCTAGTTATCAGACCCCATACACACATCCACCTAGTTATCAGACCTCATACACACCTCCTCCTAGTTATCAGACCCCATACACACCTCCACCTAGTTATCACACCCCATACACACATCCACCTAGTTATCAGACCCCATACACACCTCCACCTAGTTATCAGACCCCATACACACAGCCACCTAGTTATCACACCCCATACACACCTCCACCTAGTTATCACACCCCATACACACCTCCACCTAGTTATCAGACCCCATACACACCTCCACCTAGTTATCACACCCCATACACACCTCCACCTAGTTATCAGACCCCATACACACCTCCACCTAGTTATCAGACCCCATACACACCTCCACCTAGTTATCAGACCCCATACACACATCCACCTAGTTATCAGACCCCATACACACCTCCCCCTAGTTATCAGACCCCATACACACATCCACCTAGTTATCAGACCTCATACACACCTCCTCCTAGTTATCAGACCCCATACACACCTCCACCTAGTTATCACACCCCATACACACAGCCACCTAGTTATCAGACCCCATACACACCTCCACCTAGTTATCACACCCCATACACACAGCCACCTAGTTATCAGACCCCATACACACCTCCACCTAGTTATCACACCCCATACACACAGCCACCTAGTTATCAGACCCCATACACACAGCCACCTAGTTATCACACCCATACACACCTCCACCTAGTTATCACACCCATACACACAGCCACCTAGTTATCACACCCCATACACACAGCCACCTAGTTATCACACCCATACACACCTCCACCTAGTTATCACACCCCATACACACAGCCACCTAGTTATCAGACCCCATACACACATCCACCTAGTTATCACACCCCATACACACATCCACCTAGTTATCACACCCATACACACCGCCACCTAGTTATCACACCCCATACACACCTCCACCTAGTTATCACACCCCATACACACCTCCACCTAGTTATCAGACCCCATACACACCTCCACCTAGTTATCAGACCCCATACACACAGCCACCTAGTTATCACACCCCATACACACCTCCACCTAGTTATCACACCCCATACACACCTCCACCTAGTTATCACACCCCATACACACATCCACCTAGTTATCAGACCCCATACACACCTCCACCTAGTTATCACACCCCATACACACCTCCACCTAGTTATCAGACCCCATACACACCTCCACCTAGTTATCACACCCCATACACACCTCCACCTAGTTATCAGACCCCATACACACAGCCACCTAGTTATCACACCCCATACACACAGCCACCTAGTTATAACACCCCATACACACCTCCACCTAGTTATCACACCCCATACACACCTCCACCTAGTTATCACACCCCATACACACATCCACCTAGTTATCAGACCCCATACACACATCCACCTAGTTATCAGACCCCATACACACATCCACCTAGTTATCAGACCCCATACACACCTCCACCTAGTTATCACACCCCATACACACATCCACCTAGTTATCAGACCCCATACACACATCCACCTAGTTATCAGACCCCATACACACCGCCACCTAGTTATCAGACCCCATACACACATCCACCTAGTTATCAGACCCCATACACACCGCCACCTAGTTATCAGACCCCATACACACAGCCACCTAGTTATCAGACCCCATACACACCTCCACCTAGTTATCACACCCCATACACACCTCCACCTACAGATAGCGCCGGGCTTGTCGTTGCTGGGGATGGCGGAGGACTCGCCACCCGCCATCCCCCGCCCCTCGCCATCTGTATGTCGGAAGGGGACGCGCGTGCACGAGGTGCACGCGCGTCCCGTTCCGACGGTGCCTTTCCCCGGGTCCCCGCCGGCTTCCCCGGGTCCCCGCCGGTCCACACCGCCACCCCGCAGCCCCCCGCAGCCCTGCCCGTCTCCCTGAAGCTGGAGACGGGCAGGACTGCACCCGCCGCGCCGCCTCGCCGCCCGGCTATTGAGACGCTCGTGCGTGGGAGACGCACGAGCGTCTCATTCAGCCAGAGCGCCAGATTGCTGGCGGATCGCCAGGGACACGGTCCTGGCGCTCCGCCAGCAATAATAAGGCCAGCTCCATCTGTAGTTATCAGACCCCATACACACCTCCACCTAGTTATAACACCCCATACACACCTCCACCTAGTTATCACACCCCATACACACCTCCACCTAGTTATCACACCCCATACACACATCCACCTAGTTATCAGACCCCATACACACATCCACCTAGTTATCAGACCCCATACACACATCCACCTAGTTATCAGACCCCATACACACCTCCACCTAGTTATCACACCCCCTACACACCTCCTCCTAGTTATCAGACCCCATACACACCTCCACCTAGTTATCACACCCCATACACACATCCACCTAGTTATCAGACCCCATACACGCCTCCACCTAGTTATCAGGCCCCATACACACCTCCCCCTAGTTATCACACCCCATACACACATCCACCTAGTTATCAGACCCCATACACACAGCCACCTAGTTATCAGACCCCATACACACCTCCACCTAGTTATCACACCCCATACACACCTCCACCTAGTTATCACACCCCATACACACCTCCCCCTAGTTATCACACCCCATACACACATCCACCTAGTTATCAGACCCCATACACACCTCCCCCTAGTTATCACACCCCATACACACAGCCACCTAGTTATCAGACCCCATACACACAGCCACCTAGTTATCACACCCCATACACACAGCCACCTAGTTATCAGACCCCATACACACCTCCCCCTAGTTATCACACCCCCTACACACATCCACCTAGTTATCAGACCCCATACACACCTCCACCTAGTTATCAGACCCCATACACACCTCCTCCTAGTTATCACACCCCATACACACCTCCACCTAGTTATCACACCCCATACACACATCCACCTAGTTATCAGACCCCATACACACATCCACCTAGTTATCAGACCCCATACACACCTCCACCTAGTTATCACACCCCATACACACCTCCACCTAGTTATCAGACCCCATACACACCTCCTCCTAGTTATCACACCCCATACACACCTCCACCTAGTTATCACACCCCATACACACATCCACCTAGTTATCAGACCCCATACACACATCCACCTAGTTATCAGACCCCATACACACCGCCACCTAGTTATCAGACCCCATACACACCTCCACCTAGTTATCAGGCCCCATACAAACCTCCCCCTAGTTATCACACCCCATACACACCTCCCCCTAGTTATCACACCCCCTACACACATCCACCTAGTTATCAGACCCCATACACACATCCACCTAGTTATCAGACCCCATATACACCTCCACCTAGTTATCAGACCCCATACACACCTCCCCCTAGTTATCAGACCCCATACACACAGCCACCTAGTTATCAGACCCCATACACACTGCCACCTAGTTATCAGACCCCATACACACAGCCACCTAGTTATCAGACCCCATACACACAGCCACCTAGTTATCACACCCCATACACACCTCCTCCTAGTTATCACACCCCATACACACCTCCACCTAGTTATCACACCCCATACACACCTCCACCTAGTTATCACACCCCATACACACATCCACCTAGTTATCAGACCCCATACACACCTCCACCTAGTTATCAGACCCCATACACACCTCCACCTAGTTATCAGACCCCATACACACAGCCACCTAGTTATCAGACCCCATACACACCTCCTCCTAGTTATCAGACCCCATACACACCTCCACCTAGTTATCACACCCCATACACACAGCCACCTAGTTATCAGACCCCATACACACCTCCTCCTAGTTATCAGACCCCATACACACCTCCACCTAGTTATCACACCCCATACACACATCCACCTAGTTATCAGACCCCATACACACCGCCACCTAGTTATCAGACCCCATACACACCTCCACCTAGTTATCAGACCCCATACACACAGCCACCTAGTTATCAGACCCCATACACACCTCCACCTAGTTATCAGACCCCATACACACCTCCACCTAGTTATCAGACCCCATACACACCTCCACCTAGTTATCAGACCCCATACACACCTCCACCTAGTTATCAGACCCCATACACACAGCCACCTAGTTATCACACCCCATACACACAGCCACCTAGTTATCACACCCCATACACACCTCCACCTAGTTATCAGACCCCATACACACATCCACCTAGTTATCAGACCTCATACACACCTCCACCTAGTTATCACACCCCATACACACAGCCACCTAGTTATCAGACCCCATACACACCTCCACCTAGTTAGCAGACCCCATACACACCTCCACCTAGTTATCACACCCCATACACACAGCCACCTAGTTATCAGACCCCATACACACCTCCACCTAGTTATCAGATCCCATACACACCTCCCCCATAAACATGGTTCCATCCTATAACCCAAACCCCCTACAACCACCTGAATTTATAACAGCCATCATCCCCACAGTAGACATCACCTTCACAAGCTCCGGTTCCCAGGAATCTAGGGTGAGTGAGCGGACCTTGGAGAAGTGTACCCCGAGGCTCCTACATAGGAGAGATGAGATCAGGTAGTAAGTGCCCACTGCGTAATGTATATATCTATCCCTAACATGGTACATTGCAGTTACTGTGTAGGCCCAATCTCATGAAGGTTAGTAAATATGGAGATCCCCCCACCCCATCACTAATCCCACGGCCCACAATCTAATGCAACTGTTTGCAAGCATAAAGCATATGAGAATGCCGGTAATCAGATTACCCACATACTACACTGATGAACCCAATATGGCTGAGACAGGGGCGATTATGTCTCAGAACTGGCACTGTCACATACGTGTCATTGTGAGATCAGCAGTTGTGTATTGTCCTATATACAGTGACTGCATTAATTATTCCCACGTTCCTCAGCGCACGTAACATGTGCCACGTATTCCTCCAGGACGCCCCTGGGCTGCGGGTACTGGGGTAATAAGGAATACAATTAATGCCCTACAGGTCCCCATTACTCCAATCATGCTCAATTTAAATGGCAGCTGAAGCATGCTGGCACTTGGAGAACCACAAATACCAGCATGCCCTGGCAACCAGAAAAGATTGGCCCCTTCTAAATAATATCAATTCAATTATTATGACCACACGGTCCGTGCCTTAACAGGATGTGCCATGGGCTCTCCAGTGGCAGCTTCCCTGGCAAATGCCTACATGTGGCAAGGAGAGAGACCTGTTTTTCAAGGACAATTGTGATGTATTATCGATACATCGATGACCTGTTTATAATGTGGTCGAACACTAGCTTAGAGCTTGAGAGGCTGCTCCTGTGTCCGAATCAGTCTGACCATCCTATTAAATTAACTCTGAGCCATATCGCCACAGAAATTCATTTTTTGGATCTCAAAATTAACATCATGGGCGGATGCATTAATACCAGTCGGTATTCTAAACCCACAGACCGAAACACGCTACTTCGCTAAGATAGTTTCCACCCCATTCCATCTACCAGGGGTCTCCCCTACTCACAGTTTTACGGGTGTGTAGGGCTAATAGCACAGAGTCCATCCGAGAATCCCTGTTGGATGCAATGAACAAATTCCTGGAGCGGGGATACCCACATAACATGCAAACAGCAGTAGCTAGATCAGCTTAATTACAGTCATGCCCGAAAGAGAAACAGGGGTCAATGCTCACAACCCTAACAGCAAATTTGTTGCCAAAAAAGCAAAAGCACTCTGGCCAATCATCACACAGGATCCAGAACTTCACTCCCTAAAACAAACCCGTATTCTCCCCAGTTACACACAGGGTAAAAGTATTAGGGATTATGTGGTGAAAGAAAACGCCAGCAGCACGCTACCTAATATGTAGGAAGGGCTGTTTTCAATGTTTAGGGTGAACGACGTGCAATTATATGGCCATTGGTGACAACATTGCACACCCTCACAGGAAAGAAGTACACCATCAATTGGGCCCTGACCTGCACCTCTAAATTTGTAATTTATGTGGTCATTTGCCCTTTATTACGTCGTTAAGGCGGAGTGTACACTTAAGGTCAGGATGGCCCAACACAGACAGGCCATCAGAAATGCACTAACCTCGGGGACAGAAGAGCAGCCAGTAGCTCGACATTTTGCCGCGCACAAACATGGCATGGCAACCCTTCAACATGAAATCATAGACCATGTCCCCATGGCTCCGAGGGGTGGGAACAGGTCCAAGAAACTTCTACAGCTGGAATCCCGCTGGATTTTTCGGCTGGATACAGTAAAACCCAAGGGGTTAAATGATTCCGTGGGGAATCACCCATGATTGTCACTCCTTGTCACCCATGATTGGGTTTGAGGGGACCATGTGTGGCTGGGAGGGAGCCAGGAAGAAAACAGTCAGTGATTGGGTGAGGGAACCAGGAGTAAGGCAGTCCTTGATTGGGTGTGTGGGGACCACGTGGGTTGGGGAGGGAGCCAGGAGGAAGGCAATCAGGGATTGTGTGTGAGTGGACCACATGGGGTGGTGAGGGAGCCAGGAGGAAGGTAGCCAGTAATTGGGTGTAAGGGGACCACGTGTGGTGGGGAGGGAGCAAGGAGGAAGGTAGTCTGTGATTGGCTGTGAGGGGACCTCATGTGTTGGGGAGATAGTCGGGAGGAAAGCAGTCCATGATTGGGTTTGAGGAGAACTCATGTGGCTGGGAGGGAGCCAGGAGAAAGACAGTCCATGATTGGGTTTGAGGAGACCATGTGTGGCTGGGAGGGAGCCAGGAAGAAAACAGTCAGTGATTGGGTGCGAGGGGATCACGTGTGGTGGGTAGGGAGCCAGGAGGAAGGCATTCCGTGAATGGGTGTGAGGGGACCAAGTGTGGTGGGGAGGGAGCGAGGAATAAGGCAGTCCTTGATTTGGTGTGAGGGGACCTCATATGGCTGGGAGGGAGCCAGGAGGAAGACAGTCCGTGGTTGGATGTGAGGGGACCTCATGTTGTTGGGAGGGAGCCAGGAGGAAGGAAATCCGTGATTGGGTGTGAGGGGACCAAGTGTGGTGGGGAGGGAGCGAGGAATAAGGCAGTCCTTGATTTGGTGTGAGGGGACCTCATATGGCTGGGAGGGAGCCAGGAGAAAGACAGTCCATGATTGGGTTTGAGGAGACCATGTGTGGCTGGGAGGGAGCCAGGAAGAAAACAGTCAGTGATTGGGTGCGAGGGGATCACGTGTGGTGGGTAGGGAGCCAGGAGGAAGGCATTCCGTGAATGGGTGTGAGGGAACCATGTGTGGTGGGGAGGGAGCCGGGCAGTCATTGATTGGGTGTGAGGGGACCACGTGTGGTGGGGAGGGAGCCAGGAGTAAGGCAGTCCATGATTGAGCGTGAAGGGACCATGTGTGTTGGGGAGAGAGCCAGGAGGAAGGAAGTCTGTGATTGGGTGTGAGGGGACCATGTTTGGTGGGGAGGAATCCAGGAGGAAGACAGTAAGTGATTGGGTGTGAGGGGACTTCGTGTGGTGGGGAAGGAGCCAGGAGGAAGGCAGTCGATGATTGGGTGTGAGGGGACCATGTGTGTTGGGGAGAGAGCCAGGAGGAAGGAAGTCCGTGATTGGGTGTTAGGGGACCATGTTTGGTGGGGAGGGATCCAGGAGGAAGACAGTAAGTGATTGGGTATGAGGGGACTTCGTGTGGTGGGGAGGGAGCCAGGAGGAAGGCAGTCCATGATTGGGTGTGAGGGGACCTTATATTGCTGGAAGGGAGCCAGGAGGAAGGAAATCCGTGATTGGGTGTGAGGGGAACAAGTGTGGTGGGGAGGGAGCGAGGAATAAGGCAGTCCTTGATATGGTGTGAGGGGACCTCCTGTGGCTGGGAGGGAGCAAGGAGGAAGGCACTCCGTGATTGGGTGTGGTGGGGAGGGAGCCAGAAGGAAGGTAGCCAGTGATTGGGTGTGAGGGGACAACGTGAGGTGGGGAGGGAGCCAGGAGGAAGGCAGTCTATGATTGGGTTTGAGGGGACTACCTGTGGCTAGGAGGGAGCCAGGAATAAAACAGTCACTGATTGGTGTGAGGGGACCACGTGTGGTGGGGAGGGAACCAGGGGGAAGGCAGTCCTTGATTGGGTGTGAGGGGACCACGTGTGGTGAGGAGGGAGCCAGGAGTAAGGCAATTAGTGTATGGGTGTGAGGGGACCATGTGTAGAGGGGAAGGAGCCAGGAGTAAGGCAGTCCATGATTGGGCGTAAAGGGACCATGTGTGTTGGGGAGGGAGCCAGGAGGAAGGTAGTCCGTGGTTGGATGTGAGGGGACCTCATGTTGTTGGGAGGGAGCCAGGAGGAAGGAAATCCGTGATTGGGTGTGAGGGGACCAAGTGTGGTGGGGAGGGAGCGAGGAATAAGGCAGTCCTTGATTTGGTGTGAGGGGACCTCATATGGCTGGGAGGGAGCCAGGAGGAAGACAGTCCGTGGTTGGATGTGAGGGGACCTCATGTTGTTGGGAGGGAGCCAGGAGGAAGGAAATCCGTGATTGGGTGTGAGGGGACCAAGTGTGGTGGGGAGGGAGCGAGGAATAAGACAGTCCTTGATTTGGTGTAAGGGGACCTCATATGGCTGGGAGGGAGCCAGGAGGAAGACAGTCCGTGGTTTGATGTGAGGGGACCTCATGTTGTTGGGAGGGAGCCAGGAGGAAGGAAATCCGTGATTGGGTGTGAGGGGACCAAGTGTGGTGGGGAGGGAGCGAGGAATAAGACAGTCCTTGATTTGGTGTGAGGGGACCTCATATGGCTGGGAGGGAGCCAGGAGGAAGACAGTCCGTGGTTTGATGTGAGGGGACCTCATGTTGTTGGGAGGGAGCCAGGAGGAAGGAAATCCGTGATTGGGTGTGAGGGGACCAAGTGTGGTGGGGAGGGAGCGAGGAATATGGCAGTCCTTGATTTGGTGTGAGGGGACCTCATATGGCTGGGAGGGAGCCAGGAGGAAGACAGTGCGTGATTGGGTGTGAGGGGACCTCATGTGGCTGGGAGGGAGCAAGGAGGAAGGCAGTCCGTGATTGGGTGTGGTGGGGAGGGATCCAGGAGGAAGGCAATCAGTGACTGTGTTTGAGCGGACCACATGTGGTGGTGAGGGAGCCAGGAGGAAGGTAGTCAGTGATTGGTTGTGAGGGGACCAAGTGTGGTGAGGAGGGAGCCAGGTGGAAGGCAGTGCGTGATTGGGTGTGAGGGGACCTCATGTGGCTGGGAGGGAGCAAGGAGGAAGGTAGTCCGTGATTGGGTGTGGTGGGGAGGGAGCCAGGAGGAAGGCAATCAGGGATTGTGTGTGAGGGGACCACGTGTGGTGGGGAGGGAGCCAGGAGGAAGGCAGTCAGTGATTGGTGTGAGGGGACCACATGTGGTGAGGAGGGAACCAGGAGGAAGGCAGTCAGTGATTGGTGTGAGGGGACCACGTGTGGTGGGGAGGGAACCAGGAGGAAGGCGGTCCTTGATTGGATGTTAGGGGACCACGTGTGGTGGGGAGGGAGCGTGGAATGAGGCACTCTGTGTGGTCCCTTCACGCCCAATCATGGGCGTGAAGGGACTTCCCTCCTCACCACACATGGTCCCTTCACGCCCAATCATGGACTGCCTTACTCCTGGCTCCCTTACCACCACACATGGTCCCCTCACACCAATCACTGACTGTTTTATTCCTTGCTCCCTCCCTGCCACAGGTAGTCCCCTCAAACCCAATCATGGTCCCCTACCTCATGTGGCTGGGAGGGAGCGTGGAATGAGGCAGTCTGTGTGGTTGGGAGGGGGCAGTGCATAAGACATGAAAGTAGGGGACTTTCGGAATGCCTCCTGTAGGTGGTCGTAGCCTGGTTCCAGCAATAATGCAGCATGTACCTATAATCGCTTACCCACAAGGTTTGACCTCTTCCCTTTTCATTGCCCTGCAATTGGTTTGGTTGTAATAATGAAAATAATAAAGCTGTGATTGAGTTAATTTTGCCCAAAGATACAGTGTCGCGTCTCAGTTATTAGGCTGCAGTAAGAAGTCAGCTCCCCCTGGCATGTGTGTCAGTAAGAAGTCAGCTCCCCCATGCCAGTGTGTCAGTAAGAAGTCAGCTCCCCCTGGCATGTGTGTCAGTAAGAAGTCAGCTCCCCCTGGCATGTGTGTCAGTAAGAAGTCAGCTCCCCCTGGCATGTGTGTCAGTAAGAAGTCAGCTCCCCCTTTCATGTGTGTCAGTAAGAAGTCAGCTCCCCCTGGCCAGTGTGTCAGAAAGAAGTCAGCTCCCCCTGGCCAGTGTGTCAGAAAGAAGTCAGCTCCCCCTGGCATGTGTGTCAGAAAGAAGTCAGCTCCCCCTGGCATGTGTGTCAGAAAGAAGTCAGCTCCCCCTGGCCAGTGTGTCAGAAAGAAGTCAGCTCCCCCTGGCATGTGTGTCAGAAAGAAGTCAGCTCCCCCTGGCATGTGTGTCAGTAAGAAGTCAGCTCCCCCTGGCCAGTGTGTCAGTAAGAAGTCAGCTCCCCCATGCCAGTGTGTCAGTAAGAAGTCAGCTCCCCCTGGCCAGTGTGTCAGCTCCCCCTGGCCAGTGTGTCAGTAAGACGTCAGCTCCCCCTGGCCAGTGTGTCAGTAAGACGTCAGCTCCCCCTGGCCAGTGTGTCAGTAAGAAGTCAGCTCCCCCTGGCCAGTGTGTCAGTAAGAAGTCAGCTCCCCCTGGTCAGTGTGTCAGTAAGAAGTCAGCTCCCCCTGGTCAGTGTGTCAGTAAGAAGTCAGCTCCCCCTGGCCAGTGTGTCAGTAAGAAGTCAGCTCCCCATGCCAGTGTGTCAGTAAGAAGTCAGCTCCCCCTGGCCAGTGTGTCAGTAAGAAGTCAGCTCCCCCTGGCCAGTGTGTCAGTAAGAAGTCAGCTCCCCCTGGCCAGTGTGTCAGTAAGAAGTCAGCTCCCCCATGCCAGTGTGTCAGTAAGAAGTCAGCTCCCCCATGCCAGTGTGTCAGTAAGAAGCCATCTCCCCCTGGTCAGTGTGTCAGTAAGAAGCCATCTCCCCCTGGTCAGTGTGTCAGTAAGAAGTCATCTCCCCCTGGTCAGTGTGTCAGTAAGAAGTCATCTCCCCCTGGTCAGTGTGTCAGTAAGAAGTCAGCTCCCCCTGGCATGTGTGTCAGAAAGAAGTCCGCTCCCCCTGGCATGTGTGTCAGAAAGAAGTCAGCTCCCCCTGGCATGTGTGTGTCAGAAAGAAGTCAGCTCCCCCTGGCCAGTGTGTCAGAAAGAAGTCAGCTCCCCCTGGCATGTGTGTCAGTAAGAAGTCAGCTCCCCCATGCCAGTGTGTCAGTAAGAAGTCAGCTCCCCCTGGTCAGTGTGTCAGTAAGAAGCCATCTCCCCCTGGTCAGTGTGTCAGTAAGAAGTCATCTCCCCCTGGCCTGTGTGTCAGTAAGAAGTCATCTCCCCCTGGCCAGTGTGTCAGAAAGAAGTCCGCTCCCCCTGGCATGTGTGTCAGAAAGAAGTCAGCTCCCCCTGGCATGTGTGTCAGAAAGAAGTCAGCTCCCCCTGGCATGTGTGTCAGAAAGAAGTCAGCTCCCCCTGGCATGTGTGTCACTAAGAAGTCAGCTCCCCCTGGCCAGTGTGTCAGTAAGAAGTCAGCTCCCCCTGGCCAGTGTGTCAGTAAGAAGTCAGCTCCCCCATGCCAGTGTGTCAGTAAGAAGTCAGCTCCCCCTGGCCAGTGTGTCAGCTCCCCCTGGCCAGTGTGTCAGTAAGACGTCAGCTCCCCCTGGCCAGTGTGTCAGTAAGACGTCAGCTCCCCCTGGCCAGTGTGTCAGTAAGAAGTCAGCTCCCCCTGGCCAGTGTGTCAGTAAGAAGTCAGCTCCCCATGCCAGTGTGTCAGTAAGAAGTCAGCTCCCCCTGGCCAGTGTGTCAGTAAGAAGTCAGCTCCCCCTGGCCAGTGTGTCAGTAAGAAGTCAGCTCCCCCATGCCAGTGTGTCAGTAAGAAGTCAGCTCCCCCATGCCAGTGTGTCAGTAAGAAGTCAGCTCCCCCATGCCAGTGTGTCAGTAAGAAGTCAGCTCCCCCATGCCAGTGTGTCAGTAAGAAGCCATCTCCCCCTGGTCAGTGTGTCAGTAAGAAGCCATCTCCCCCTGGTCAGTGTGTCAGTAAGAAGTCAGCTCCCCCTGGCCAGTGTGTCAGTAAGAAGTCAGCTCCCCCTGGTCAGTGTGTCAGTAAGAAGTCATCTCCCCCTGGCCTGTGTGTCAGTAAGAAGTCAGCTCCCCCTGGTCAGTGTGTCAGTAAGAAGTCAGCTCCCCCTGGCCAGTGTGTCAGTAAGAAGTCAGCTCCCCCTGGCCAGTGTGTCAGTAAGAAGTCATCTCCCCCTGGCCTGTGTGTCAGTAAGAAGTCAGCTCCCCCTGGCATGTGTGTCAGTAAGAAGTCAGCTCCCCCTGGCCAGTGTGTCAGTAAGAAGTCAGCTCCCCCTGGCCAGTGTGTCAGTAAGAAGTCAGCTCCCCGTGGTCAGTGTGTCAGTAAGAAGTCATCTCCCCCTGGCCTGTGTGTCAGTAAGAAGTCATCTCCCCCTGGTCAGTGTGTCAGTTAGAAGTCATCTCCCCCTGGTCAGTGTGTCAGTAAGAAGTCAGCTCCCCCTGGCCAGTGTGTCAGTAAGAAGTCAGCTCCCCCTGGTCAGTGTGTCAGTAAGAAGTCAGCTCCCCCTGGTCAGTGTGTCAGTAAGAAGTCATCTCCCCCTGGCCTGTGTGTCAGTAAGAAGTCATCTCCCCCTGGCCTGTGTGTCAGTAAGAAGTCATCTCCCCCTGGTCAGTGTGTCAGTAAGAAGTCATCTCCCCCTGGCCTGTGTGTCAGTAAGAAGTCATCTCCTCCTGGTCAGTGTGTCAGTAAGAAGTCATCTCCCCCTGGCCTGTGTGTCAGTAAGAAGTCGGCTCACCTGTGAATTCCGCTACACTCGATGCACAGGGTCACTCCCAGGTTGATGCTGGCCCACTCTGGTTCTGCGGCCCGGCAGTCACAGCAGGCTGCATTCCCTGGGACTCTCAGCACAGAATCCTGAGCACTCACATCTGCTCCCTTCTGCAGGGCTGGTGCGTCGGAGCGGGGCAGTCGCTGGAGAGAGGACACAATCCCATGTCAGCAGCTGCCCGACGGTCACTACTGCCCTATGTGTGTGTCACTTACCAGACTACCGCTGTCTCTTTTATTCTCACTGTACGCTGTGGTAATGCTTCTCTGAACAGCACTAACCCATAGCTCTAAGACACGCTCCGACTCTGCCTGCAGCATACATGACCTGTAACACGCAAATCACATGTATAAGACACGCTCTGACTCTGCCTGCAGTATACAGGACCTGTAACACGCAAATCACATGTATAAGACACGCTCAGACTCTGCCTAAAGCATACAGGACCTGTAACACGCAAATAACATGTATAAGACACGCTCTGACTCTGGCTGCAGCATACAGGACCTGTAACACGCAAATAACATGTATAAGACACGCTCTGACTCTGCCTGCAGCATACAGGACCTGTAACACGCAAATCACATGTATAAGACACGCTCAGACTCTGCCTAAAGCATACAGGACCTGTAACACGCAAATCACATGTATAAGACACGCTCTGACTCTGGCTGCAGCATACAGGACCTGTAACACGCAAATAACATGTATAAGACACGCTCTGACTCTGCCTGCAGCATACAGGACCTGTAACACGCAAATCACATGTATAAGACACGCTCTGACTCTGGCTGCAGCATACAGGACCTGTAACACACAAATAACATGTATAAGACACGCTCCGACTCTGCTTGCAGCATACATGACCTGTAACACGCAAATCACATGTATAAGACACGCTTTGACTCTGCCTGCAGTATACAGGACCTGTAACACGCAAATCACATGTATAACACACGCTCCGACTCTGCCTGCAGTATACAGGACCTGTAACATGCAAATAACATGTATAAGACACGCTTTGACTCTGCCTGCAGTATACAGGACCTGTAACACGCAAATCACATGTATAAGACATGCTCCGACTCTGTCTGAAGCATACAGGACCTGTAACACGCAAATAACATGTATAAGACACGCTCTGACTCTGCTTGTAGTATACATGAACTGAACTTCTAATCTTCTATCCCCCGAACATCCCCTCTTCTCCCACTATCTCCATCAGCATTGGTGAAACCGAGATCACGTCCACCGACCAAACGCGCTGCCTCGGTGTCATCATTGACTCCTCTCTCTCTTTCACCCCCCACATTCGTGCTCTCTCACAGTCTTGCCGCTTTCACCTACGCAACATCTCACGCATCAGACCATTCCTCTCCACTGACGCGACCAAAATTCTCATTTACTCTCTTGTCATCTCCCGCCTTGACTACTGCAACATCCTTCTCTCTGGGCTACCTCTCACCCGCCTCGCACCTCTCCAATCTATTCTTAACGCTGCTGCTAGGCTCATCTTCCTCTCCCGCCGCTCTACCTCCGCCTCCCCCCTCTGTCTATCTCTTCACTGGCTCCCCATTCCTTTCCGGGTTCTCTTTAAACTCCTCACCACCACCTACAAGGCTCTCTCCTCCTCCACAGCTCCCTACCTCTCTTCACTGATCTCTATCCACACTCCCTCCCGTCCTCTTCGCTCCATCGCTGGCCGCCGACTGACCTCTCACCTAATCACCTCCTCCCACTCCCGTGTCCAAGATTTCTCTCGCGCTGCCCCCCTGTACTGGAACAACCTCCCGCCACCCATCAGGCTTTCTGACTCCCTTACCTCCTTCAAGCGCTCCCTCAAAACCCACTTTTTTCGACTAGCCTATCCCTCCTCCTAACCCCTTTTTGATCCTCCTATCCTGCCTCCGTTCCCCTCAGTTCCTACTTATCCTATTGTATTTCGTTCGTCCACCCACCTATTTTTAGTATGTTAACTCTTATGAGCAGGGCCCTCCTTCCTCACGTACTCACCCTACCTCATTACCTCACCAGCGCTCCTGTCCTGTTCTTCCCTTCCTCTACTTCATCTTCAGTCTCCTTGACAATTTTGACACCTACTTCTGAACTGATGCTGATTTTAGTTCTACCAGCTATACCCCTATTTATACTGTATCTTTCAACACACCCTGTACGTTACCTTGTAATTTGTTTTTTTTTGTTTGCTATGTACGGCGCTGCGGACACCTTGCGGCGCCTTATAAATAAACATACTACTACTACTACTACTACTACATGACCTGTAACTCGTAAATCACATGTATAAGATACGCTCCAACTGTCTGCAGCATACATGACCTGTAACACGCAAATCACATGTATAAGACACGCTCCGACTCTGCCTGCAGTATACAGGACCTGTAACACGCAAATAACATGTATAAGACACGCTCTGACTCTGCTTGTAGTATACATGACCTGTAACACGTAAATCACATGTATAAGACACGCTCCAACTGTCTGCAGCATACATGACCTGTAACACGCAAATCACATGTATAAGACACGCTCCGACTCTGCCTGCAATATACATGAGCTGTAACACACAAATCACATGCCTGCAGCATACATGACCTGTAACAAACATATCACATGTGTAAGACACGCTCTGACTGCCTGCAGCATACATGACCTATAACACAGAAGTCACATGTGTAAGACATGCTCCACTCTACCTGCAGTATACATGACCTGAAACATGCAAATCACATGTATAAGACACGTTCTGATTGCCTGCAGTATACATGACCTGTAACACACATATCACATGTATAACACACGCTCTGACTCTGCCTGCAGCATACATGACCTGTAACACGCAAATCACATGTATAAGTCACGCTCTTACTCTGCCTGCAGCATAAATGAGCTGTAACACACAAATCACATGTATAAGACACGCTCTGACTGCCTGCAGTGTATATGCCCTGTAAAACACATATCACATGTATAAGACACGCTCCGACTCTGCCTGCAGCATACATGACCTATAACACACAAATCACATGTATAAGACACGCTTTGACTGCCTGCAGTATACATGCCCTATAACACGCAAATCACATGGGTAAGACATGCTCCGCTCTGCCTGCAGCATACATGACCTATAACATGCAAATTACACGTATAAGACATGCTCTGACTGTCTGCGGCATACATGACCAGTAAAATGGTCATGTGCAAAATGGGGAGATGTTAGCAAAAATGGGGAGCTGTTTAAGCGACTCATTAGCGGATTGGAGGAACTTGAAAGGAGTGCAGGAGAGGTGGAAAAAATTAAAAAGTGCAATACTAAAGGCAACAGACCTTTGTATCAAAAGGGTTAAGAAAAGTACCAGGAAAAGGAAGCCAGTGTGGTTTACTAAAGAGGTATCAACTAGTGTAAAAGCAAAAAAAATGGCCTTTAGGACATACAAGCAGACTCAAAATAATAATAACGACAAAGAAGTGTATCTTGCCAGACGCAAAGAGGCTAAGAAAGTGATCAGGCGTGCCAAGGCACAAGCTGAGGAGAAAATGGCTCAGTCAGTAGATAAAGGAAGCAAAACTTTTTTTAAGTATACAAGTGAAAGGAGAAAATCAAATGGAGGAATAATAAGACTGCGGACAGACACTGAGAATTTGGTGGAGGGAGAAAAGGCAATTGCAGATCATCTAAATAATTACTTTTGCTCCGTATTCACTATAGAAGGAGAAGGGAAGGGACCACAGTTAAGTTGCGAGGACAGTCGTAAAAATAAGGTAGATGGAAGTACATTTACTATGGAGAAAGTCCTAACAGAACTCTCAAGACTGAAAGTGAATAAATCAATGGGGCCAGACGGAGTGCATCCAAGGATACTAAAAGAACTAAAAGATGTGTTGGTAGCGCCATTAACAGATTTATTCAACCAGTCACTAGATACAGGTGCAGTTCCAGAGGACTGGAAAAGAGCAAATGTAGTTCCACTGCACAAAAGCGGAAGCAAAGAAGAAGCAAGTAACTACAGACCAGTGAGCCTTACATCAGTAGTAGGGAAAATAATGGAAACTCTATTAAAAGAAAGAATAGTGGAATATCTTAAATTAAACAACTTACAGGATCCAAAACAGCATGGTTTTACTGCAGGGAGATCATGCCAAACAAGTCTCATTGACTTTTTTGACTCCGTGACCAAAACACTAGATGAAGGGGGGGCTGTAGATGTGGCATATCTAGACTTTAGTAAGGCATTTGAAGTGTGGGATTGAATTATAAAACAATTAAATGGATAAGAACCTGGTTGCAGGATAGGAAACAGACAGTTGTAGTAAATGGAGTGCATTCTATGGAGGGACATGTTACCAGTGGAGTACCCCAGGGATCTGTACTTGGACCAGTGCTCTTTAATATCTTTGTTAGTGACATTGCAAATGGTATTGAAGGGAATGTATGCCTTGTTGCAGATGACACAAAGATGTGCAACAGAGTAGACACACCAGGAGGGGTAAATCAAATGACTGATGATCTAAGTAAACTTGAGAATTGGTCAAGAGAATGGCAACTACAGTTTAATGCTAAAAAATGCAAAATTATGGACTTGGGACTCAAAAAACCCAAAGGCTCAATATAGTATCAAGGGTACTATAATGGAAACTACTGAGGAGGAAAGAGATCTAGGAGTCACTATTTCAAGTGACTTAAAGGCAGGGAGGCAATGTAACAAAGCAATGAGGAAGGCAAGTCAGATGCTTGGTTGCATAGGGAGAGGTATCAGCAGTAGAAAGAAAGAAGTAATAATGCCACTGTATAGGTCATTGGTACGACCTCATCTGGAATACTGTGTCCAGTTCTGGAGGCCATATCTCCAGAAGGATATAAATACATTAGAGACTGTACAAAGAAGAGCAACTAAAATGGTGCATGGCCTACATCACAAAACGCACCAGGAAAGACTAAAAGATCTTAACATGTATAGTTTGGAGCAGAGAAGGGAAAGGGGGGACATGATAGAAACTTTCACATATATCAAGGGTTTTAACATAGTACAGGTGGGAGACATTCTTCACAGGAAGAGGAGCAACAGAACACGAGAACATGCACTGACACTAGAGGGAGGAAGGTACAGGTGGGAGACATTAGTCACAGGAGAGGAGCAGCAGAACACGAGGACATGCACTGACACTAGAGGGAGGAAGGTACAGGTGGGAGACATAAGTCACAGGAAGAGGAGCAGCAGAACACGAGGACATGCACTGACACTAGCGGGAGGAAGGTACAGGTGGGAGACATTAGTCACAGGAAGAGGAGCAGCAGAACACGAGGACACGCACTGACACTAGAGGGAGGAAGGTACAGGTGGGAGACATTAGTCACAGGAAGAGGAGCAGCACAACACGGAGACATGCACTGACACTAGAGGGAGGAGGGTACAGGTGGGAGACATTAGTCACAGGAGGAGGAGCAGCAGAACACGAGGACATGCACTGACACTAGGGGGAGGAAGGTACAGGTGGGAGACATTAGTCACAGGAAGAGGAGCAGCAGAACACGAGGACATGCACTGACACTAGGGGGAGGAAGGTACAGGTGGGAGACATTAGTCACAGGAAGAGGAGCAGCAGAACACGAGGACATGCACTGACACTAGAGGGAGGAAGGTACAGGTGGGAGACATTCTTCACAGGAAGAGGCGCAGCAGAACACGAGGACACGCACCGACACTAGAGGGAGGAAGGTACAGGTGGGAGACATTCTTCACAGGAAGAGGCGCAGCAGAACACGAGGACACGCACCGACACTAGAGGGAGGAAGGTACAGGTGGGAGACATTAGTCACAGGAAGAGGAGCAGCAGAACACGAGGACATGCACTGACACTAGAGGGAGGAAGGTACAGGTGGGAGACATTAGTCACAGGAAGAGGAGCAGCAGAACACGAGGACATGCACTGACACTAGGGGGAGGAAGGTACAGGTGGGAGACATTAGTCACAGGAAGAGGAGCAGCAGAACACGAGGACATGCACTGACACTAGAGGGAGGAAGGTACAGTTGGGAGACATTAGTCACAGGAAGAGGAGCAGCAGAACACGAGGACATGCACTGACACTAGGGGGAGGAAGGTACAGGTGGGAGATATTAGTCACAGGAAGAGGAGCAGCAGAACACGATGACACGCACTGACACTAGGGGGAGGAAGGTACAGGTGGGAGACATTAGTCACAGGAAGAGGAGCAACAGAACACGAGGACATGCACTGACACTAGAGGGAGGAAGGTACAGGTGGGAGACATTAGTCACAGGAAGAGGAGCAGCAGAACACGAGGACATGCACTGACACTAGAGGGAGGAAGGTACAGGTGGGAGACATTAGTCACAGGAAGAGGAGCAGCACAACACGGAGACATGCACTGACACTAGAGGGAGGAGGGTACAGGTGGGAGACATTAGTCACAGGAGGAGGAGCAGCAGAACACGAGGACATGCACTGACACTAGGGGGAGGAAGGTACAGGTGGGAGACATTAGTCACAGGAAGAGGAGCAGCAGAACACGAGGACATGCACTGACACTAGGGGGAGGAAGGTACAGGTGGGAGACATTAGTCACAGGAAGAGGAGCAGCAGAACACGAGGACATGCACTGACACTAGAGGGAGGAAGGTACAGGTGGGAGACATTAGTCACAGGAAGAGGAGCAGCAGAACACGGGGACATGCACTGACACTAGGGGGAGGAAGGTACAGGTGGGAGACATTAGTCACAGGAAGAGGAGCAGCAGAACACGGGGACATGCACTGACACTAGGGGGAGGAAGGTACAGGTGGGAGACATTAGTCACAGGAAGAGGAGCAGCAGAACACGAGGACATGCACTGACACTAGGGTGGGAGATATTAGTCACAGGAAGAGGAGCAGCAGAACACGATGACACGCACTGACACTAGGGGGAGGAAGGTACAGGTGGGAGACATTAGTCACAGGAAGAGGAGCAACAGAACACGAGGACAGGCACTGACACTAGAGGGAGAAAGGTACAGGTGGGAGACATTCGTCACAGGAAGAGGAGCAACAGAACACGAGGACATGCACTGACACTAGAGGGAGGAAGGTACAGGTGGGAGACATTAGTCACAGGAGAGGAGCAGCAGAACACGAGGACATGCACTGACACTAGAGGGAGGAAGGTACAGGTGGGAGACATTAGTCACAGGAAGAGGAGCAGCAGAACACGAGGACATGCACTGACACTAGGGGGAAGAAGGTACAGGTGGGAGACATTCTTCACAGGAAGAGGAGCAGCAGAACACGAGGACATGCACTGACACTAGAGGGAGGAAGGTACAGGTGGGAGACATTAGTCACAGGAAGAGGAGCAGCAGAACACGAGGACATGCACTGACACTAGGGGGAAGAAGGTACAGGTGGGAGACATTCTTCACAGGAAGAGGAGCAGCAGAACACGAGGACATGCACTGACACTAGAGGGAGGAAGGTACAGGTGGGAGACATTCTTCACAGGAAGAGGAGCAGTAGAACACGAGGACATGCACTGACACTAGAGGGAGGAAGGTACAGGTGGGAGACATTAGTCACAGGAAGAGGAGCAGCAGAACACGGAGACATGCACTGACACTAGAGGGAGGAGGGTACAGGTGGGAGACATTCTTCACAGGAAGAGGAGCAGCAGAACACGAGGACATGCACCGACACTAGGGGGAGGAAGGTACAGGTGGGAGACATTAGTCACAGGAAGAGGAGCAACAGAACACGAGGACACGCACTGACACTAGAGGGAGGAAGGTACAGGTGGGAGACATTAGTCACAGGAAGAGGAGCAGCAGAACACGAGGACATGCACCGACACTAGGGGGAGGAAGGTACAGGTGGGAGACATTAGTCACAGGAAGAGGAGCAACAGAACACGAGGACACGCACTGACACTAGAGGGAGGAAGGTACAGGTGGGAGACAGGTGGGAGACATTCTTCACAGGAAGAGGAGCAGCAGAACACGAGGACATGCACTGACACTAGGGGGAGGAAGGTACAGGTGGGAGACATTAGTCACAGGAAGAGGAGCAGCAGAACACGAGGACATGCACTGACACTAGAGGGAGGAAGGTACAGGTGGGGGACATTATTCACAGGAAGAGGAGCAGCAGAACACGAGGACATGCACTGACACTAGAGGGAGGAAGGTACAGGTGGGAGACAATAGTCACAGGAAGAGGAGCAGCAGAACACGAGGACATGCACTGACACTAGAGGGAGAAAGATTCAGGGGAAATGTGAGGAAGAATTACTTCACAGAAAGAGTAGTGGATAAGTGGAATAGCCTCCCATCAGAGCTGGTAGAAGCAAATACAGTAGTACAATGTAAACATGCTTGGGATAGGCATATTGATATCCTTACAAAGAAATAAGGATTAAAAAGGGCTGAGATTACCTGAAGGGTAAAAGGGGCAGATTAGATGGGCCAAATGGTTCTTATCTGCCGTCACGTTCTGTGTTTCTATGTAACATGCAAATTACACGTATAAGACATGCTCTGACTGTCTGCGGCATACATGACCAGTAACATGCAATTCCCCCGCAAACAGTTTCTTGGTACTTGGTGTAAGTTCAGATTCTGGATTTTCATTCCTTTTATTTTGTTTGAGTTTGTAATCATCTTTGTAACCATTTTGTATGTAAAGCTCTGACGTATTCTTATTTATTTATTTACAGTTTCTTATATAGCGCAGACAGATTCCGCAGCGCTGTACAGAGCATAGTTATAATCAAAAACACATAACAAATTACATTACAAGACAGTTTAGGACAAGTACATGGTTAATATGGATAGTTACATCAGGGGACAGGACACTGAAGCAATTATCAGGGTGGCAGTGGTTTATATATTCTAAGAAAGGCACATGAGGAGAGAGGGCCCTGCCAACGAGAGCTTACATTCTAAAGGGGAGGGTTAGACAGACAGGGGTAACACAGAAGGGGGAGAGGTGAGCATAAACAGTAGGTTAGGATGAGAGATGGTCAGAGGGTTGGAGGAGGTCAGCTTAGTCTTTAATATTTTAAGTCTAAAAGAGCGCTGGGTCATCCAGGAGTAGACATCAGAGAGACAGTTGGAGATATGAGTGAGGATAGGGGGAGAGAGATCAGGAGAGGATCGGTAGATTTTAGTATTATCAGCATAGAGGTGGTAGTGGAAGTTAAGTGAGCAAATAAGCTCACCCAGAGAGGACATGTAGAGATAGAGAAGAAGAGGGCCAAGAATAAAATGTTGGGGGACACCTATTATCAATGGAAGAGCAGGAGAGGTGAAGTCATTAGAGGTACAGATGGGCATCTTCAAAACAGACAGGGCAAGTACAGTATTCTTGGAATAAATCATTAATAATTCCAGTTCTGTATCTGTGTTCTCAGGATCAATGCCTAGAGCGGCCTTCTGCTACAGCCTTTGTATACCTTGTATTGTGTGTCTGGGGCGAACGCAAGCCGTGTGTCCACAGTGAACCTCAGATTGACGTATGTGGTGGAGCGACCGGTGGGTCCGTGACAATAATAATAACATAATGTCACTTATCTCTAAGAACAGACATCAGCTATTTACTCACTTTGCTGGCGACACAACTTCAAAGCAAAAACGCCTGTCCGCATCTGGGCACAACTTCACGGCGCAAAGTCGGAGGTCAACAACAACAATGGTGACAACGTTCTGGAAGAGGAAAGTCTTAGTGTTAGGCCTCCAACATACAGAACACAGTGGGGTAGACATATTCTGTGCGAGCTCAGCACCTGTGCTTCCGGATGAAGAGGTGGAATGGAGTCCTACTGGGGGTGTTCACATTTATACAAAGGGGCGTTTGGGTTATGAATTTAGATTTTGGCTTAGTTTTCACCTGATTGTCACCTGCCAAGTGTTGAATCTCATGTGTTTTGGACGGTATAAAGTGCGTCTGGAGGAGGGAGACAGTGTGGGACACACACATGCAACAAACTGACAAAACACATGACACACCAGTGGCAGTGACCAGTAGGAGTGCGCATGGGACTGTAGGCTCGGACATCTCTTATATATTTGGCTACATCTGTCACTCAAAATGTGTGAGTGTGTCTATAACGCTGGGTGATGCCCACACACACTCACATAGGCCCTTATTCTGATTCGAGCGGTACGGCCCGCGTGCGGCCGTACCGCCGATGTTTTCCGTCTGCACATGCGCAGAGGTCAATCTGCGCATGTGCAGGCGAATTCGCCGCACATAACGTTACTACGCCGCAAAGGGGGCGTATAGGGGAGTGAGGGGCTTCATGCCCTCATTTCCCTATGTATACGCCCCGCGTTTCATGGGCGTTCCCATGCAAACGCGGGGCGTATGCATGCTAATGAGGGTATGACGCCACTGATGGGGGCGGAAAGCTGACGTCGCCGGATGTCAGCTCTCAGCCCCCATACAAGCTTTCACACGGACGATTGTCCGTGTGGTCTCAGCTTGCGGGAGCTGCTGGGGCGTGCGGACCTGCCTTCGATGGTCGACGACCATCGAATGCAGGGGGCAGCTCCCACCATGGTGGAGGCGTACGCCCCACCATTTTTATGCGGATCGCCAGCCGTCCGTGTACGGACGGCCGTGGCGATCCGTCTCGTGGGCGGGGATTGGTTTGTGCGGCCGGAGCACCGTGTGCGGCTCTGGCCGCACCAACCAGAATAAGGGCCATAGTGACAGAGAACCAGCCCAGTGAGCCCACAGTGCCAGACACCCTCTGCCTCCCCATGCTGCCCAGCAAAGACACTGCTACCCCACAACCACCAGGTGAGCCCCCCAGCGATTCGCGGCACACACACCCCCCCTGCGACACCCCCGCCTCCTGCGATTCGCAACACCCCCCCCCGCGCAATTTGCGGATCCTCCCTTCCCGCGATTCACACCCCCTCTCCCTTGATTTGCCGACCCCCACACTCTCCCGCAATTCGCGGACCCCGGCGCCCCCCCCTCTGGCAATTTGCAGACCCCCCTGACCCCCTTCCGGCAATTCCACTCCCCTGCGGACCCCCGCGACCCCGCTCCCGCATTTCACGTACCCCGTGAGAATGGGGAATCCTGTACCGCCACAAGCAGGTGCCGCCCCTAGATGGGAAATCTGGCCCTAGCTGCCGCGCTGCAGGTTCCCCCACTGCCAGAAGTGACCCCACGGTCCTCTGCACCAGCGCCACAACTTTTATCAATGTCTTGCCCACATACCACTATTATACAGCCTCCTGCTCTCATACACCCCCTTACTCCCTCCCAGTGGGAGGAGACGCTCACCCACTGCCAGGAGCTGCATACTGTCCCCCACCCTTCTCCAGTTCTAGGGATGCCCATTGACCATCAATGATTTCAAATCATCGATGGTTTATGGCCGATGTTGAATACTTTTGCCATCGATGTGGGAGGACCAGATGGCTTCCCTACATCGATGGCAAAGGAGAACCGATCAAGTTTCAAATTTTTGTATGGTGCCACGACACGGAGCATAGCTCCGCCCCCCCCCCCCCCCCACACACACACACCCGACAGTTCCGCCACCGAGTTCTGATTGTCCCACGGCCTATTCAGTCACATATAATCACGGCGCTGCGAAACACTTGTGGCGCCTTATAAATAAAATTATAATAATAATAATAATAATAATGGATGACCATCGATAGCTACAACAATCGATGGTTATCCAAGTAATATTTTACTATTATCGATGGCAGGGTGCAAAATCGCCATCAATGCCAACCATCGATGGCGTCTGCACCAATGCCCATCCCTACTCTGCAACAGGCAAAAACCTTTACTACCCCTCATGCCCACACACCTCTATCACTGCCCTGCCTCCTGTTCTCCTGCCCCGTAACTTCCGCCAGTGGGGACCCGCTCACCCTGTGTTGCCCACATTCCCCTATCATGCTTTACCACCCAGCCTCCTCCTCTCATGCACCGTAACTCCCACCCAGTAGGAGGAGACACTGACTCAGGGCCACCGTCCTGTGCTGCCACGCTGGACCCTCACCCACTGGCAGAAGCTGCACAGTGTCCCCCACCCTCCTCTTTAGTCCCCCTTATGCCCACACACCCCTATCACTACCCAGCCTCCTGTTTTCCTGTGTCGTGACCTCCGCCAGTGGGGAGCTGTTGACTCAAAAACACCCTACTATACTATTGCACACACACACACACACACACACACCTAAACAACACGCACCCCCCCCCCCCACACACACACACACACTCACACAAATGTCATGGTACCCTCCACACTATCAATGTACATCTTACTCTGTAACTGCTTTTTAATTAAACAAAACAATACACACCCCCTTCCACATCATATGCTCTCTATTTAACACATTTCACCTATAACTCAAGTTGCAATACAGGCCATCTTTCATACAATTCTAACCATATTTCTCACAATACAAATGTTCACAAATTAAGGGGGCGCAGCCCCTTACGCCGGTGTGAAGAGCGCCCGTAGGGCGCGATGAATCACCTAGTGATAATATATGTATGGTATACTGTAATATAATGTTCAGTGCATCTGGTACACGTCTGTGATGTGTGATATGATAATATATGTATAGGATACTGTAATATAATGTTCGGTGTATCTGGTACACGTCTGTTATGTGTGATATAATATATGTATGGTATACTGTAATAATATAATGTACGGTGTAACTGGTACACGTCTGTGATGTGTGGTATGATAATATATGTATGGTATACTGTAATAATATAATGTTCGGTGTATCTGGTACACGTCTGTGATGTGTGGTATGATAGTATATGTATGGAATACTGTAATAATATAATGTACGGTGTAACTGGTACACGTCTGTGTTGTGTGGTATGATAATATATGTATGGTATACTGTAATAATATAATGTACGGTGTAACTGGTACACGTCTGTGATGTGTGGAATGATAATATATGTATGGTATACTGTAATAATATAATGTTCGGTGTAACTGGTACACGTCTGACGTGTGACATGATAGTATATGTATGGTATACTGTAATAATATAATGTTCGGTGTATCTGGTACACGTCTGTGATGTGTGGTATGATAATATATGTATGGTATACTGTAATATAATGTTCGGTTTATCTGGTACACGTCTGTTATGTGTGATATAATATATGTATGGTATACTGTAATAATATAATGTACGGTGTAACTGGTACACGTCTGATGTGTGGTATGATAATATATGTATGGTATATTGTAATAATATAATGTGCGATGTAACTGGTACACGTCTGTGATGTGTGGTATGATAGTATATGTATGGTATACTGTAATAATATAATGTATGGTGTATCTGGTACACGTCTGTGATGTGTGGTATGATAATATATGTATGGTTTACTGTAATAATATAATGTATGGTGTATCTGGTACACGTCTGTGATGTGTGGTATGATAATACTGTATATGTATGGTATAATGTAATAATATAATGTACGGTGTAACTGGTACATGTCTGTGATGTGTGGTATGATAATATATGTATGGTATACTGTAATAATATAATGTACAGTGTAACTGGTACACGTCTGTGATGTGTGGTATGATAGTATATGTATGGTATACTCTAATAATATAATGCACGGTGTAACTGGTACACGTCTGTGATGTGTGGTATGATAGTAGATGTATGGTATACTGTAATAATATAATGTATGGTGTAACTGGTACACCTCTGTGATGTGTGGTATGATAATATATGTATGGTATACTGTAATAATATAATGTTCGGTGTATCTGGTACACGTCTGTTATGTGTGATATAATATATGTATGGAATACTGTAATAATATAATGTACGGTGTAACTGGTACATGTCTGTGATGTGTGGTATGATAGTATATGTATGGTATACTGTAATAATATAATGTACGGTGTAACTGGTACACGTCTGTGATGTGTGGTATAATAATATATGTATGGTATACTGTAATAATATAATGTGCGGTGTATCTGGTACACGTCTGTGATGTGTGGTATGATAATATATGTATGGTATACTGTAATAATATAATGTGCGGTGTAACTGGTACACGTCTGTGATGTGTGGTATGATAATATATGTATGGTATACTGTAATAATATAATGTACGGTGTAACTGGTACACGTCTGTGATGTGTGGTATGAGAATACTGTATATGTATGGTATAATGAGATTTATGTCTTACCTGGTAAATCTCTTTCTTCGAGGACATCAGGGGCCACAGCTTTACTTTGGTAATAGGAGTGGGAGTGAGCTCCAGCACCCTAGAGGATAACTTTAACTGCCTCCCAGGCAGTCAGGCTCCTCCCCTCCTATACCCCGCCTCCAGGCCACGGACCTCAGTTTTTTAACAAGCCATGGCAGGAGACAGGAGAGAAGGAAGAGAAGCACCACACAGAGACACATTCTGAAACATGTTAGTACCCTCAACAGAGGAGTAATATATATATAACCAGTGAAACGTAACTTGTAACGTAACTGAAGCAGGCGCGGCAGGGAGGGATCCCTGTGGCCCCTGATGTCCTCGAAGAAAGAGATTTACCAGGTAAGACATAAATCTCATTTTCTCCTTCGGGAGACATCAGGGGCCACAGCTTTACTTTGGGACGTCCTAAAGCAGCCACCTATGGGTGGGGACGCGCCTGCGCCGCAGCCAACACGCTCTGCCCGAAGGCAGAGTCCTGGGAGGCAAAAGTATCAAAAGCGTAAAAACGCACAAAAGTAGCAGCTGACGACCATGTCGCAGCTCTGCAAACTTGCTCAGCTGTAGCACCGCCCCGAACAGCCCAAGACGCTCCCACAGACCTAGTGGAATGTGCCCGGATACCAGCCGGAACCGGGAGAGAGGCACCCAGGTATGCCTGCCGGATGACAGAACGAAGCCAGCGGGCAATAGTCTGTTTAGTGGCCGGCCATCCCCTCTTTTGAAAGCCATACAGCACAAAGAGGGAGTCCGTCTTGCGAAAGGACCGGGAGCGGCGCACATAGATGCGCAGCGCCCGTACAACATCCAAGGATGATTGATCCAAAGATGCATCTGGCCCTTGAAAGGCCGGAACCACGATTTCCTGGTTAACGTGGAAACTGGACACCACTTTTGGTAAGTGAGAAGGGACAGTACGAAGAACCGCCCGGTCATTGTGTAAGACCAGGAAGGGGGACTTACAAGACAGGGCAGACAGATCGGACACCCTCCGAGCTGATGCTATTGCCAACAAGAAAACCGTTTTCCAGGTAAGCCAACACAGGTCCACTGACCGCAAAGGCTCAAACGGTGGTTTCTGGAGTGCAGATAGCACAAGGGAAAGGTCCCACGGAGCAACCGGGGGGACAAAGGGAGGCTGGATACGCAGAACCCCCTGCATGAATGTGCGGACATCCCGCAACAGTGCTAATCGTCGGCGAAACAAGATGGACAAAGCCGAGACTTGAACCTTCAAGGTAGATAAGCGCAATCCAGCCTCCAGGCCCTTCTGCAAGAAGGATAGAATCCGAGCCAAGCGGTAAGACTTAGGATTGAAGTGGCGAGTCCTACACCAAACGAAGTAAGCCCTCCAAACCCGATGATAAGCTCTCGCAGAGGAAGCCTTTCTTGCTCTAAGCATAGTGGAAATTACTCGAGCATTAAACCCCCTAGATCTCAAGAGGGAGGTCTCAACAGCCACCCCGTCAAAGCCAGACGCCTCAGGTCTGGATGCAGACACGGACCCTGAGAGAGAAGGTCCCGACGCAGAGGCAAGCGGATCGGGGGGGCCACCGACAGAGCCTGGAGGTCTGAGAACCAGACTCGTCTGGGCCAATACGGGGCCACGAGGATCAATGTGCCTCCCTCCGCCTTCAGCTTGCGAATCAGTCGCAAGAGGAGGGAGAATGGCGGGAAGGCATACATCAGCCTGAACGGCCACGGAGCGGACAGAGCATCCACCAAGATGGCGGCCGGGTCGCGGGCCCTGGCTCCGTAAGAGGGAACCTTGTGGTTGTGTTGAGAGGCCATCAAGTCCACCTCGGGTAAGCCCCACCGATGTACCAGCATCTGGAAAACCTCCTGATGGAGGGACCATTCGCCGGCATTCAGTGTTTGACGGCTTAGGTAGTCCGCTTCCCAATTCTGGACTCCCGGAATAAAGACCGCCGATAGAGCTGGAATCTTCTTTTCCGCCCACTGAAAGATGCGGGATGTTTCCATCATTGCCGCCCTGCTTCGGGTGCCCCCCTGGTGGTTGATATAAGCCACTGTGGTGGAATTGTCCGACTGGACCTGCACCGGACGACCCCTCAGCCAGGGTTCTGCCAGGCAAAGGGCTCGGAAGACCGCCCTCAGTTCGAGGACATTGATTTGGAGCTTGGCCTCCGATGCAGACCAAAGGCCCTGGAAAGACCTCTGGCAAGTGACCGCTCCCCACCCGCGGAGACTGGCGTCCGTAGTGAGAAGGGTCCACTGATGGATCCAGAATGGGCGTCCCAACGAGAGGTTCTGGTCTAGGAGCCACCACGAAAGAGAGAGACGGGTTGTCGGTGATAAGGTTATCACCTGAGATCGGAGAGAGAGGTAGGATCCCGACCACTTGGAGAGGATCTCCTTCTGAAGGGGGCGGGAATGGAACTGGGCATATTCTGCCATGTCGAAAGTCGACACCATGGAACCCAGTACCTTCATGCAGGCATGTATGGACACCCGTCGAGGATGGAGGAGCCGACGGACTCTGGACTGTAGAATCAGACGACGGTCCTCCGGCAGGTAGATCCTCTGATGGATGGTGTCCAACCTGGCCCCTAGGTGAACCATCGACTGTGCCGGAATCAATGAGGACTTGACCCAATTGATGATCCAGCCGTGTCGCTCCAGAAGCTGTATTACCACCCTCAGGTGGTCCTGGAGGAGTTCTGCAGACGGAGCAAGAATCAACAGGTCGTCCAGATATGGGAGTATCCGGATCCCCTGGTTGCGCAGACTGCTGCCCATTACTGCCATCACCTTTGTGAACACCCGGGGAGCAGTAGATAGACCGAATGGTAGGGCTCGGAACTGGAAATGTTGGTCCAGGATGGCAAAGCGCAGGAACCGCTGGTGTTCTGGGCGAATGGGGATGTGTAAGTACGCATCCTGAATATCCAGGGATGCCATGAAGTCTCCTGGCTGAAGGGCCAGGACAATGGAGCGCAGAGTCTCCATCCTGAATTTTGGGACCCGTACAAACTTGTTTAACTTCTTCAGGTTGAGAATGGGCCTGTAGGAACCGTTTGGTTTCCTGACCAAGAAGAGGCTGGCGTAAAACCCCGAACCCCTTTGGGACAAGGGGACGGGTATGATGACCCCTGTTTGAAGCAAACGTTGGACTGCCAGTTCTAGCGCTTTGCGCTTTTCCGGGTCTGATGGAAGACTCGTGGAAAAGAACGATGTTGGTGGGCGATGCCAAAAAGTTAATGAGTAGCCCCGAGAGACCACCTCCTGAACCCACGCGTCTGTGGTGGATTCCAACCAGATGGGGGAAAACTCCGCCAGGCGACCGCCCACCCTGGGGTCCTCCTGGTGGGGGCCCCCCCCGTCATGCAGCGGGCTTGTCCGCCGGCTTAGGGTCAGGGCGTCTTGTGGCCCAGGGACGTCTGCCCCTAGCACGGGAGGATCTGCCTCCCTGGGAAGATCTGGAGGAGAAGGACTGTCCTCTACCACGGCCCTGAAACCGAAAGGACTGAAAGGCCGGCCGGGGCCGTGTAGTCGGGGTGGATGGTAGGAAGGCAGTCTTTGATGCTGCCACCGTAGCCACCATCCTGTCCAGCTCAGGACCAAACAAGAGGGAACCATCGAATGGAAGGGCTTCCAAGGCCCTCTTCGAATCCGTGTCCGCCTTCCAGGAGCGCAACCAAAGTGATCTGCGAGCAGCCACTGCTGAAGCGGACACCCTGGAAGAGAGAGTAGCGGAATCAAGCGCCGCTTCGCCTAAGTAGAGGGCAGCCTGATGTATCAATTCTATAGTCGGCAGAAGGGTATCTGCTGGGGCCCCCTCAGACACCCCTGTTTTGAGGGCAGCGGTCCATTTAGTTAGAGCCATAGCCACCCAGGCTGACGCCAGGGCCGGCCTGCCCGCTGCCCCTGCCGTGGTGTATATCAGCTTCAGGAAGTTTTCCAACTTCCTATCCGCCGTATCCTTAAGAGACGCTGTAGGTATGGGCAACAAGGAGGCTTTAACCAGTTTTGCCACATGAGCGTCTACCCTGGGGGCTGTCTCCCAGGGGATCCTGTCCTCCTGGGGGAGAGGATAGAGGAAGGAGAAACGTTTGTGAATGATAAACTTCCTATTAGGGACCTCCCAAGCTTCCTTAATGACCGAGTCCAGGTTATCGGACTTGGGAAAGCGACTGAAGGAGCGTTTAGGGCGCTTAAAGATAGGGCCCGACTCCGCAGGCGGGTCAGCCTGGTCGTCTACTAGCAGGACCTTCTTAACCGCTGTAATCAGGCCTGGTACATCAAGGCGAGACGGGGGGTCCTCTCCAACACAGGCATCCCCTATGTCAGCGGCGACGTCAATGGCGTCATCGACTGCCTCCTCCACATAGTCATCATCATCATCGACATCGTCTTGCTCCTCCTCCTCATCGTCAGTATCCTGCCCGAGGAGGGGGCGGAGTGGCGACGGTCTTCTAACTAAAAGCCTGCGTGTATCTGCGGGCAGTGGACCCTCCCCCTGGGCATCCAATGTTGGGGGGGCTGCACTCGCTGCCGATGAGGACGGCATGGACCGCTGGGGCAGCGCAGCCGAGACTTTATCAACTAGCTGCGCCATCATCTGCACAAGGGATGAGGCCCAAGCAGGCTCCTGAGAGGGGGCCGGAGGCGTGGGCAGCGCCTGCGCATTGTAGCAGCCTGCGCATACGCCGTCCTGTACATAGTCCAGGGGAGATAGGCCCGCATTACAGGCTGTGCATGACAGCAATGCTGGGGCGTCCCCCTTTTTGGACTTGCTCTTTGGCATAACTACTGTAAGTACAGGAGGGCTGAGTACAAAAAGACACCAAATACACTACTGCAGCAGCTATTGGGTTAATAAGCACACATATACAGCAAGCATACAGAGGCATACAATGCAAATAGAAAGTCAATGGCACTAGGCTCTTGCAGCAGCTATGGCTGACTGGAGCACTAAATAACTGTGACCTGTGTCCCGCAGGAGAGGTACAGGGGGGACTTGCCCAAGCCTCCTGGCAGTGAAAGAGTGGAACCCCGGGTGGCACTGGAGCTTCTCCGTGTCCCTCCTCACGTGCAGCCAGGCAGACAGGAAGGGATGTCAGTGGCGGGAACTCTCTGTGCGCCAAGCACAGTTCCCTGCCTACTGTCCCCGGGGGAGGGGCTGATGTGGGGGGAGCCTCCTCCCCCTGCTAACAAATGGCCATAGGGAAGGTGTCCACATGCAGCGCTGGTAAAATGGCGGGGATCCGGCGCGCGCCGGGCGGCCCCGCATACCAGCGCTGCTGCCCACAAACTAGTTTCCCTGGTGGTCCAGCGGGACGGGCGGCGAGCCGGCCGACCGCTTGCTAGCACAGCCGGCGGTCACCCCTCGCCGGCTGTAGCAGCCATCTCTATGCGCCTCGCTGCGCTATCGCACACGCTCCCGGCGGGGAGCGTGTCTTACCCACAGTGCCGTCCCGGTTCTCTGAAGCGGGCGCCTGTGGTCCCCGGCGTCCGGCTGTGGCTGTAGGCTCCCCAGTGCCCGGGGGCCGCTGCAGGTCCCCACCCGCGGGTGGCGATGCAGCGCCGGACCCGGGTGTTGGAGCCAGCAGTGCAGGGGTCTATTCAGACCCCCAGCGCTGCTGCTCTGACACTTACAGTGCAAAAAAAAAAAAAAAAAATTAAAGTTATGGCTGCTAAATAGCAGCCCCTCTTTTGGGTGCATCTGGCTCCTGCCAGCACCCTAGAAAAACTGAGGTCCGTGGCCTGGAGGCGGGGTATAGGAGGGGAGGAGCCTGACTGCCTGGGAGGCAGTTAAAGTTATCCTCTAGGGTGCTGGAGCTCACTCCCACTCCTATTACCAAAGTAAAGCTGTGGCCCCTGATGTCTCCCGAAGGAGAAAATGTAATAATATAATGTACGGTGTAACTGGTACATGTCTGTGATGTGTGGTATGATAATATATGTATGGTATACTCTAATAATATAATGCACGGTGTAACTGGTACACGTCTGTGATGTGTGGTATGATAGTATATGTATGGTATACTGTAATAATATAATGTACGGTGTAACTGGTACACGTCTGTGATGTGTGGTATGATAATATATGTATGGTATACTGTAATAATATAATGTACGGTGTAACTGGTACACGTCTGTGATGTGTGGTATGATAATACTGTATATGTATGGTATAATGTAATAATATAATGTAAGGTGTAACTGGTACATGTCTGTGATGTGTGGTATGATAGTATATGTATGGAATACTGTAATAATATAATGTGCGGTGTAACTGGTACACGTCTGTGATGTGTGGTATGATAATATATGTATGGTATACTGTAATAATATAATGTTCAGTGTATCTGGTACACGTCTTTGATGTGTGATTTGATAGTATATGTATGGTATACTGTAATAATATAATGTACAGTGTAACTGGTACATGTCTGTGATGTGTGGTATGATAGTATATGTATGGAATACTGTAATAATATAATGTGCGGTGTAACTGGTACACGTCTGTGATGTGTGGTATGATAGTATATGTATGGAATACTGTAATAATATAATGTGCGGTGTAACTGGTACACGTCTGTGATGTGTGGTATGATAATATATGTATGGTATACTGTAATAATATAATGTTCAGTGTATCTGGTACACGTCTTTGATGTGTGATTTGATAGTATATGTATGGTATACTGTAATAATATAATGCACGGTGTAACTGGTACACGTCTGTGATGTGTGGTATGATAGTATATGTATGGTATACTGTAATAATATAATGTATGGTGCAACTGGTACACGTCTGTGATATGTGATATGATAGTATATGTATGGTATACTGTAATAATATAATGTACGGTGTAACTGGTACACGTCTGTGATGTGTGGTATGATAATATATGTATGGTATACTGTAATAATATAATGTGCGGTGTAACTGGTACACGTCTGTGATGTGTGGTATGATAATATATGTATGGTATACTGTAATAATATAATGTACGGTGTAACTGGTACACGTCTGTGATGTGTGGTATGATAATATTGTATATGTATGTATGGTATACTGTAATAATATAATGTTCAGTGTATCTGGTACACGTCTGTGATGTGTGATATAATAATATATGTATGGTATACTGTAATAATATAATGTACGGTGTAACTGGTACACGTCTGTGATGTGTGGTATGATAATATTGTATATGTATGGAATACTGTAATAATATAATGTACGGTGTAACTGGTACACGTTTGTGATGTGTGGTATGATAATATATGTATGGTATACTGTAATAATATAATGTACAGTGTAACTGGTACACGTCTGTGATGTGTGGTATGATAGTAGATGTATGGTATACTGTAATAATATAATGTACGGTGTAACTGGTACACGTCTGTGGTGTGTGATATGATAGTATATGTATGGTATACTGTAATATAATGTACGGTGTAACTGGTACACGTCTGTGATGTGTGGTATGATAGTATATGTATGGTATACTGTAATAATATAATGTACGGTGTAACTGGTACATGTCTGTGATGTGTGGTATGATAGTATATGTATGGTATACTGTAATAATATAATGTACAGTGTAACTGGTACACGTCTGTGATGTGTGGTATGATAGTAGATGTATGGTATACTGTAATAATATAATGTACGGTGTAACTGGTACATGTCTGTGATGTGTGGTATGATAGTATATGTATGGTATACTGTAATATAATGTACGGTGTAACTGGTACACGTCTGTGATGTGTGGTATGATAGTATATGTATGGTATACTGTAATATAATGTACGGTGTAACTGGTACACGTCTGTGATGTGTGGTATGATAATATTGTATATGTATGTATGGTGTACTGTAATAATATAATGTACGGTGTAACTGGTACACGTCTGTGATGTGTGGTATGATAGTATATGTATGGTATACTGTAATATAATGTGCGGTGTAACTGGTACACGTCTGTGATGTGTGGTATGATAATATATGTATGGTATACTGTAATAATATAATGTACGGTGTAACTGGTACACGTCTGTGGTGTGTGGTATGATAATATTGTATATGTATGTATGGTGTACTGTAATAATATAATGTTACTACCTGACAGCTGTAGGTGCAGTCCCATCACCTTCCAGTGGGCCATAAGCCTACATTTGGGAGCAGGTTATTCGATGCCCCAACGTTCTTGGTCGTAGCTGTTTACAGCTATTATTGGGGCATTTCTGGAAACCAGTTACTGGGGTAAATATCTTGGTACTCACCAGTTTCTTCTGATAGACCAGTTGATTATTCTGAATAGAAAACCAGCGACTGCAAGAATGGAGAGAAGTACGAGATATCACTACTGTAGGACCCAGAAATACCTCTGTCTCTAGTCTCCTACCACCCACACCTTGCTCTGCACCCTGCACCCATCAACCCAAAAGCTCACCCTGATCCAAATAAGAAGATTTATATTTCCCCAACTATAGACTTTCTCTCCCTTCCCTGATACACTGATTTGTCTTCTCAGTCCTCTCTTCAGTTCTCCATGGACCCCCCTCCACCCTTTCTCCGAATCTCTGCCTTTCCTCAATCTTTCAGCTTCTTACTCACCGGCTCCAGGTCTTGAATGTGTTACTGGCCCGCTTGAAGAGGTAACCTTCAATCACAACCTCTGAGGTGTCTCCTTCACTTTGATGGATGGCATCCTCGTCTGATACTTCCTGGAGAGAGTGAGAAGACTTCTATGTCAGTAAGTGAGGAGAAGTCCTCTATGTCAGTAAGTGAGGAGAAGTCCTCTATGTCAGTAAGTGAGGAGAAGTCCTCTATGTCAGTAAGTGAGGAGAAGTCCTCTATGTCAGTAAGTGAGGAGAAGTCCTCTATGTCAGTAAGTGACAAGACCTCCATGTCAGTAAGTGAGGAGAAGTCCTCTGTGTCAGTAAGTGAGGAGAAGTCCTCTATGTCAGTAAGTGAGAAGACCTCTATGTCACCTTCTATGGAGGGATTGTCACTGAGATTCATGATCCGAGAAAGCAACCAAGGGCATAAAGGCTTTTTCGTTTATACAAAAGTCAGTGGGAAGACCCTAGGTCCTAGTGCTAGAGCACAACAGTAACCTACCATAGACTTAGTTGTGAGAAGTGCTGGGGGTCCAGCTAGGGCACATGGTATTTGTGAATAGAGGAGCTTGATACCACACCAATACTCACAGCCTCAGTCAATGCCCAGTTCTCATCAATGTAGGCCAGTTCCACAGTACACATGTACAGCTATATAGTATTATATACAATAAGGGCTAATAAGGTTACCCCCCTGAGCCCACCTAAGCAATATATAAAGCTGTATTCCAGGTCATTTATACTGCCAAATAAAAAGGTGGGAACATATACAGAACCGGGCACAGTATATAGATGAGGCCGCACCAGTGACCTATACAGAACTGGGCACAGTATCTAGATGAGGCTGCACCAGTGACCTATACAGAACTGGGCACAGTATCTAGATGAGGCCGTACCAGTGACCTATACAGGACTAGGCACAGTATCTAGATGAGGCCGCACCAGTGACCTATACAGAACTGGGCACAGTATCTAGATGAGGCCGCACCAGTGACCTATACAGAACCGGGCACAGTATATAGATGAGGCCGTACCAGTGACCTATACAGGACTAGGCACAGTATATAGATGAGGCCGTACCAGTGACCTATACATCCTCCCATTCTATCCTTTCTAAAAAGTGTATATC
Source organism: Crinia signifera (assembly GCF_055691185.1). Classification (NCBI taxonomy): domain Eukaryota; kingdom Metazoa; phylum Chordata; class Amphibia; order Anura; family Myobatrachidae; genus Crinia; species Crinia signifera. The sequence goes on along the minus strand of NC_139220.1, from coordinate 341,194,322 downwards.
CTAGTGTAGCTAGTCTCGTTGCATATTCATATTTAGTTGAGTTCATGCTTTGTCATTATTGCAATTATCCTAAGTTGCTGGCAGAGACCGCCCTTGTTAATTTGATGCCTTTGGAAATATTTTAGTTGGAGGCCCTGAGCGCCGTTGCTATTTCTGCCCCAACTCATTGCAGCTTATTCACATTACACCACACCAAATTGTTCCTTATTCACACTGCACCACACAGTAGTGTCCTTTATACCCAGTATGCCACATACTCTTACGCACTTAATGCAACACAGTTATACCCCTTACACATTATGCCACACATTAATAATGTCCTTATACACACAATGCCATATAGAATTGCCACTTACACATATTACAACTCAATCCCTGCCCACCTACACCCCGTGCGCAGCATTCCCGCGGCCTGGACTATGCAGATACTGAAGCCTGAGCTGGCTGCATGGAGTCCGTCAATGCAATCTTATTCTGTAGGACTCCGCAAAGGCACATTGGAGTAGGAGGGCATGCACAGCATCCCTTCTCATAGGAGGTGGCCATTTGTGTTACTGCCCATGGCTGCCTCCACTGTCTCTGCTCCCCGCACTGGCAATCCCGCTGCTGTTGGCTCAGTTACATAAGCTGCATGCATCTAGGCCAGTGATTTTCAACATTTTTTACCTTGCGGCACACGAAATATGATTTTACAATTGCCCAGACACCATGAGATCCCCACAGGGCAAACCACATTGGCCCCCACTGGAAAAACACAAACCTATTGGCCCCATATAAAAAACAAACACACTGGTAGCAAAATAAAATACATTGGCCCTTTACATGAAAAGAAGAGACCAGTAAATACCAGTTGAACTGGTGGTGGCTGTAGACTGGTCTGGGCATCTCTAGATCTGGGGCACACCGGAGAACAGCTGAGGGCACGCTAGTGTAACACGGCAGAGTGGTTGCAAAACCCTGATCTAGGCATTCTGCCAACAGAGCCGGCCCTAGTCATAGGCATACTAGGCAAATGCCTAGGGCGGCAGCCTATGCAGAGAGGCGACCTTGTTAGAGAGGTGCTCTAGGCAACCATCTCCATGGCAACCGGCAACAGGCTGTCTTGTCCCCTGCAGCCACTGTCCCTAGAGGAAGAGTGCGTCCTGAAGTCCCGGTCAGTGGGTCCCCGCTGCTGAAAGGAGCCTGGCGCTGTGTTAGTGTGCCAAAGGGAGCTGGCAATCACTGACCTGCTCCATCGGAGTGCCTGCAGCACTAGAGCCACGTGCATTTTGGAGGGGGCACCCAGGCACGTGCCCCACCTTTCATTTCTGTCACTTTTAAACACCTCCTCTTAATGCTGCTGCCACCTGCTGGGGCTTAATGTCATGATCATCATCTATTGACTGCCCCGGCGTGAGAAACAGAAGACAGGAGGAGCGGACTGTGACCCGCTGCTGAGTGTCCGGCCAGTACCCTGCTGCAACCTCCGCCATGGGACCACAGCCACTGCTGCCTCCATGGGACCCATTGTTTCCTGGCACTAGCCATCAGAAACCCTTCTGCCTTAGGTACAATTGTAGTAAAGAAGGGGAGGGTTCAGCACAACAAGCGTGGGTGGGGGACACACATACCTGTATCAACCCTCTCCTCTCCCTCTCCCCCCACTCTCTTTCCCTGTCTCTCTGCACTCTCCTCCTCTCTCTCTGTTCTGTTCTGTCCTCCTTTCCCTGTCTCTCTGCACTCTCCTCCTTTCTTTCTCTCTCTCTCTCTCTCTGCACTCTCCTCCACACTCTCTGCTGTATTCTCTCTCTCTCCTACTTTCTTTAATGTAGTGTAGTGTAATTTCTCAGTAATATAGTGTAGGGTATAGAGGGGTCAGTAATGTAGTGTAGGGTATAGAGGGGTCAGTAATATAGTGTAGGGTATAGAGGGGTCAGTAGTGTAGTGTAGGGTATAGAGGGGTCAGTAATACAGTGTAGGGTATAGAGGGGTCAGTAGTGTAGTGTATGGTATAGAGGGGTCAGTAATATAGTGTAGGGTATAGAGGGGTCAGTAATATAGTGTAGGGTATAGAGGGGTCAGTAATGTAGTGTAGGGTATAGAGGGGTCAGTAATATAGTGTAGGGTATAGAGGGGTCAGTAGTGTAGTGTAGGGTATAGAGGGGTCAGTAATATAGTGTATGGTATAGAGGGGTCAGTAATATAGTGTAAGGTATAGAGGGGTCAGTAATATAGTGTAGGGTATAGAGGGGTCAGTAATATAGTGTAGGGTATAGAGGGGTCAGTAATATAGTGTAGGGTATAGAGGGGTCAGTAGTGTAGTGTAGGGTATAGAGGGGTCAGTAGTATAGTGTAGGGTATAGAGGGGTCAGTGATGTAGTGTAGGGTATAGAGGGGTCAGTGATGTAGTGTAGGGTATAGAGGGGTCAGTAATATAGTGTATGGTATAGAGGGGTCAGTAATATAGTGTAAGGTATAGAGGGGTCAGTAATATAGTGTAGGGTATAGAGGGGTCAGTAATATAGTGTAGGGTATAGAGGGGTCAGTAATATAGTGTAGGGTATAGAGGGGTCAGTAGTGTAGTGTAGGGTATAGAGGGGTCAGTAGTATAGTGTAGGGTATAGAGGGGTCAGTAGTGTAGTGTAGGGTATAGAGGGGTCAGTAGTGTAGTGTAAGGTATAGAGGGGTCAGTAGTACAGTGTATGGTATAGAGGGGTCAGTAATATAGTGTAGGGTATAGAGGGGTCAGTAGTGTAGTGTATGGTATAGAGGGGTCAGTAGTGTAGTGTAGGGTATAGAGGGGTCAGTAATGTAGTGTAGGGTATAGAGGGGTCAGTAGTATAGTGTAGGGTATAGAGGGGTCAGTAATATAGTGTAGGGTATAGAGGGTCAGTAATATAGTGTTGGGTATAGAGGGGTCAGTAATGTAGTGTAGGGTATAGAGGGTCAGTAGTGTAGTGTAGGGTATAGAGGGGTCAGTAATATAGTGTATGATATAGAGGGTCAGTAATATAGTGTAGGGTATAGAGGGTCAGTAATATAGTGTAGGGTATAGAGGGGTCAGTAATGTAGTGTAGGGTATAGAGGGCTCAGTAGTGTAGTGTATAGAGGGGTCAGTAATATAGTATATGGTATAGAGGGGTCAGTAGTATAGTGTAGGGTATAGAGGGGTCAGTAGTATAGTGTAGGGTATAGAGGGCTCAGTAGTGTAGTGTATAGAGGGGTCAGTAATATAGTATATGGTATAGAGGGGTCAGTAATATAGTGTAGGGTATAGAGGGGTCAGTAGTATAGTGGTGGGTATAGAGGGGTCAGTAATATAGTGTATGGTATAGAGGGTCAGTAGTGTAGTGTAGGGTATAGAGGGGTCAGTAATATAGTGTAGGGTATAGAGGGGTCAGTAGTATAGTGTAGGGTATAGAGGGGTCAGTAGTGTAGTGTAGGGTATAGAGGGGTCAGTAATATAGTGTAAGGTATAGAGGGGTCAGTAATATAGTGTAGGTTATAGAGGGGTCAGTAATATAGTGTATGGTATAGAGGGGTCAGTAGTATAGTGTAGGGTATAGAGGGGTCAGTAATGTAGTGTAGGGTATAGAGGGGTCAGTAGTATAGTGTAGGGTATAGAGGGGTCAGTAGTGTAGTGTATGGTATAGAGGGGTCAGTAATATAGTGTAGGGTATAGAGGGGTCAGTAATATAGTGTAGGGTATAGAGGGTCAGTAATATAGTGTAGGGTATAGAGGGGTCAGTAATATAGTGTAGGGTATAGAGGGGTCAGTAATATAGTGTAGGGTATAGAGGGTCAGTAGTATAGTGTATGGTATAGAGGGGTCAGTAATATAGTGTATGGTATAGAGGGGTCAGTAGTATAGTGTAGGGTATAGAGGGGTCAGTAGTACAGTGTATGGTATAGAGGGGTCAGTAATGTAGTGTAGGGTATAGAGGGGTCAGTAGTGTAGTGTTGGGTATAGAGGGGTCAGTAGTACAGTGTAGGGTATAGAGGGGTCAGTAATGTAGTGTAGGGTATAGAGGGGTCAGTAGTATAGTGTAGGGTATAGAGGGGTCAGTAGTACAGTGTATGGTATAGAGGGGTCAGTAATGTAGTGTAGGGTATAGAGGGGTCAGTAGTGTAGTGTTGGGTATAGAGGGGTCAGTAATGTAGTGTAGGGTATAGAGGGGTCAGTAATGTAGTGTATTGTAGGGTATAGAGGGGTCAGTAATGTAGTGTATGGTATAGAGGGGTCAGTAGTATAGTGTAGGATATAGAGGGGTCAGTAGTGTAGTGTATGGTATAGAGGGGTCAGTAGTGTAGTGTAGGGTATAGAGGGGTCAGTAATGTAGGGTATAGAGGGGTCAGTAGTGTATTGTAGGGTATAGAGGGGTCAGTAATGTATTGTAGGGTATAGAGGGGTCAGTAATATAGTGTAGGGTATAGAGGGGTCAGTACTGTATTGTAGGGTATAGAGGGGTCAGTAATGTAGTGTATGGTATAGAGGGGTCAGTAGTGTATTGTAGGGTATAGAGGGGTCAGTAATGTAGTGTATGGTATAGAGGGGTCAGTAGTGTATTGTAGGGTATAGAGGGGTCAGTAATGTAGTGTATGGTATAGAGGGGTCAGTAGTGTATTGTAGGGTATAGAGGGGTCAGTAATGTAGTGTAGGGTATAGAGGGGTCAGTAATATAGTGTAGGGTATAGAGGGGTCAGTAGTGTATTGTAGGGTATAGAGGGGTCAGTAGTGTATTGTAGGGTATAGAGGGGTCAGTAATATAGTGTAGGGTATAGAGGGTCAGTAATATAGTGTAGGGTATAGAGGGGTCAGTAGTGTAGTGTAGGATATAGAGGGGTCAGTAGTGTATTGTAGGGTATAGAGGGGTCAGTAGTGTAGTGTAGGATATAGAGGGGTCAGTAGTGTATTGTAGGGTATAGAGGGGTCAGTAGTGTATTGTAGGGTATAGAGGGGTCAGTAATATAGTGTAGGGTATAGAGGGTCAGTAATATAGTGTAGGGTATAGAGGGGTCAGTAGTGTAGTGTAGGATATAGAGGGGTCAGTAGTGTATTGTAGGGTATAGAGGGGTCAGTAGTGTATTGTAGGGTATAGAGGGGTCAGTAGTGTATTGTAGGGTATAGAGGGGTCAGTAGTGTATTGTAGGGTATAGAGGGGTCAGTAATGTAGTGTAGGGTATAGAGAGGTCAGTAATATAGTGTAGGGTATAGAGGGGTCAGTAGTGTAGTGTAGGGTATAGAGGGGTCAGTAGTGTAGTGTAGGGTATAGAGAGGTCAGTAGTGTATTGTAGGGTATAGAGGGGTCAGTAATGTAGTGTATGGTATAGAGGGGTCAGTAGTATAGTGTAGGATATAGAGGGGTCAGTAGTGTAGTGTATGGTATAGAGGGGTCAGTAGTGTAGTGTAGGGTATAGAGGGGTCAGTAATGTAGGGTATAGAGGGGTCAGTAGTGTATTGTAGGGTATAGAGGGGTCAGTAATGTATTGTAGGGTATAGAGGGGTCAGTAATATAGTGTAGGGTATAGAGGGGTCAGTACTGTATTGTAGGGTATAGAGGGGTCAGTAATGTAGTGTATGGTATAGAGGGGTCAGTAGTGTATTGTAGGGTATAGAGGGGTCAGTAATGTAGTGTATGGTATAGAGGGGTCAGTAGTGTATTGTAGGGTATAGAGGGGTCAGTAATGTAGTGTATGGTATAGAGGGGTCAGTAGTGTATTGTAGGGTATAGAGGGGTCAGTAATGTAGTGTAGGGTATAGAGGGGTCAGTAATATAGTGTAGGGTATAGAGGGGTCAGTAGTGTATTGTAGGGTATAGAGGGGTCAGTAGTGTATTGTAGGGTATAGAGGGGTCAGTAATATAGTGTAGGGTATAGAGGGTCAGTAATATAGTGTAGGGTATAGAGAGGTCAGTAGTGTAGTGTAGGATATAGAGGGGTCAGTAGTGTATTGTAGGGTATAGAGGGGTCAGTAGTGTAGTGTAGGATATAGAGGGGTCAGTAGTGTATTGTAGGGTATAGAGGGGTCAGTAGTGTATTGTAGGGTATAGAGGGGTCAGTAATATAGTGTAGGGTATAGAGGGTCAGTAATATAGTGTAGGGTATAGAGGGGTCAGTAGTGTAGTGTAGGATATAGAGGGGTCAGTAGTGTATTGTAGGGTATAGAGGGGTCAGTAGTGTATTGTAGGGTATAGAGGGGTCAGTAGTGTATTGTAGGGTATAGAGGGGTCAGTAGTGTATTGTAGGGTATAGAGGGGTCAGTAATATAGTGTAGGGTATAGAGGGTCAGTAATATAGTGTAGGGTATAGAGGGGTCAGTAGTGTAGTGTAGGATATAGAGGGGTCAGTAGTGTATTGTAGGGTATAGAGGGGTCAGTAGTGTATTGTAGGGTATAGAGGGGTCAGTAGTGTATTGTAGGGTATAGAGGGGTCAGTAGTGTATTGTAGGGTATAGAGGGGTCAGTAATGTAGTGTAGGGTATAGAGAGGTCAGTAATATAGTGTAGGGTATAGAGGGGTCAGTAGTGTAGTGTAGGGTATAGAGGGGTCAGTAGTGTAGGGTATAGAGGGGTCAGTAGTGTAGGGTATAGAGGGGTCAGTAGTATAGTGTAGGTTATAGAGGGGTCTGGGATATATTGTAGGGTATAGAGGGGTCAGTAATATAGTGTATGGTATAGAGGGGTCAGTAGTATAGTGTAGGGTATAGAGGGGTCAGTAGTATAGTGTAGGGTATAGAGGCGTCAGTAATATAGTGTAGGGTATAGAGGGGTCAGTAGTATAGTGTATGGTATAGAGGGGTCAGTAGTGTAGTGTAGGGTATAGAGGGGTCAGTAGTATAGTGTAAGGTATAGAGGGGTCAGTAGTGTAGTGTATGGTATAGAGGGGTCAGTAATATAGTGTATGGTATAGAGGGGTCAGTAATATAGTGTAGGGTATAGAGGGGTCAGTAGTGTATGGTATAGAGAGGTCAGTAATATAGTGTAAGGTATAGAGGGGTCAGTAATATAGTGTATGGTATAGAGGGGTCAGTAATGTAGTGTAGGGTATAGAGGGGTCAGTAATATAGTGTAGGGTATAGAGGGGTCAGTAATATAGTGTAGGGTATAGAGGGGTCAGTAATATAGTGTAGGGTATAGAGGGGTCAGTAATGTAGTGTAGGGTATAGAGGGGTCAGTAGTGTAGTGTAGGGTATAGAGGGTCAGTAGTGTAGTGTAGGGTATAGAGGGGTCAGTAATATAGTGTAGGTTAGAGAGGGGTCAGTAGTATAGTGTAGGGTATAGAGGGTCAGTAGTATAGTGTAAGGTATAGAGGGGTCAGTAATATAGTGTAGGGTATAGAGGGGTCAGTAATGTAGTGTAGGGTATAGAGGGGTCAGTAGTGTAGTGTAGGGTATAGAGGGGTCAGTAATATAGTGTAGGGTATAGAGGGGTCAGTAGTATAGTGTAGGGTATAGAGGGGTCAGTAATATAGTGTAGGGTATAGAGGGGTCAGTAATGTAGTGTAGGGTATAGAGGGGTCAGTAATATAGTGTATGGTATAGAGAGGTCAGTAGTATAGTGTAGGGTATAGAGGGGTCTGTAATACAGTGTAGGGTATAGAGGGGTCAGTAGTATAGTGTAGGGTATAGAGGGGTCAGTAGTATAGTGTAGGGTATAGAGGGGTCAGTAGTATAGTGTAGGGTATAGAGGGGTCAGTAGTATAGTGTAGGGTATAGAGGGGTCAGTAATATAGTGTAGGGTATAGAGGGGTCAGTAGTATAGTGTATGGTATAGAGGGGTCAGTAGTATAGTGTAGGGTATAGAGGGGTCAGTAGTGTAGTGTAGGGTATAGAGGGGTCAGTAATATAGTGTAGGGTATAGAGGGGTCAGTAGTATAGTGTAAGGTATAGAGGGGTCAGTAGTGTAGTGTATGGTATAGAGGGGTCAGTAATATAGTGTATGGTATAGAGGGGTCAGTAGTATAGTGTAGGGTATAGAGGGGTCAGTAGTATAGTGTAGGGTATAGAGGGGTCAGTAATATAGTGTAGGGTATAGAGGGGTCAGTGGTATAGTGTAAGATATAGAGGGGTCAGTAGTATAGTGTATGGTATAGAGGGTCAGTAATATAGTGTAATGTATAGAGGGGTCAGTAGTGTAGTGTAGGGTATAGAAGGGTCAGTAGTATAGTGCAGGGTATAGAGGGTCAGTAGTATAGTGTATGGTATAGAGGGGTCAGTAGTGTAGTGTAGGGTATAGAGGGGTCAGTAATATAGTGTAGGGTATAGAAGGGTCAGTAGTATAGTGCAGGGTATAGAGGGTCAGTAGTATAGTGTAGGGTATAGAGGGATCAGTAGTATAGGGTAAGGTATAGAGGGGTCAGTAGTATAGTGTAGGGTATAGAGGGTCAGTAATATAGTGTAGGGTATAGAGGGGTCAGTAATATAGTGTAGGGTATAGAGGGTCAGTAGTATAGTGTAGGGTATAGAGGGGTCAGTAATATAATGTAGGGTATAGAGGGGTCAGTAATATAGTGTAGGGTATAGAGGGGTCAGTAATATAGTGTAGGGTATAGAGGGTCAGTAGTATAGTGTAGGGTATAGAGGGGTCAGTAGTATAGTGTAGGGTATAGAGAGGTCAGTAGTATAGTGTAGGGTATAGAGGGTCAGTAATATAGTGTAGGGTATAGAGGGGTCAGTAATATAGTGTAGGGTATAGAGGGGTCAGTAATATAGTGTAGGGTATAGAGGGGTCAGTAATATAATGTAGGGTATAGAGGGGTCAGTAATATAGTGTAGGGTATAGAGGGGTCAGTAATATAGTGTAGGGTATAGAGAGGTCAGTAGTATAGTGTATGGTATAGAGGGGTCAGTAGTGTAGTGTAGGGTATAGAGGGGTCAGTAGTATAGTGTAGGGTATAGAGGGATCAGTAGTATAGGGTAAGGTATAGAGGGGTCAGTAGTATAGTGTAGGGTATAGAGGGGTCAGTAATGTAGTGTATGGTATAGAGGGGTCAGTAATATAGTGTTGGGTATAGAGGGGTCAGTAGTGTAGTGTAGGGTATAGAGGGGTCAGTAATATAGTGCAGGGTATAGAGGGGTCAGTAATGTAGTGTATGGTATAGAGGGGTCAGTAATGTAGTGTAGGGTATAGAGGGGTCAGTAATGTAGTGTAGGGTATAGAGGGGTCAGTGATGTAGTGTAGGGTATAGAGGGGTCAGTAATATAGTGTATGGTATAGAGGGGTCAGTAATATAGTGTAGGGTATAGAGGGGTCAGTAATATAGTGTATGGTATAGAGGGGTCAGTAGTATAGTGTATGGTATAGAGGGGTCAGTAATGTAGTGTATGGTATAGAGGGGGTCAGTAATATAGTGTATGGTATAGAGGGGTCAGTAATATAGTGTATGGTATAGAGGGGTCAGTAATATAGTGTATGGTATAGAGGGTCAGTAGTATAGTGTATGGTATAGAGGGGTCAGTAATATAGTGTAGGATATAGAGGGGTCAGTAATATAGTGTAGGGTATAGAGGGGTCAGTAGTATAGTGTAGGATATAGAGGGGTCAGTAGTGTATTGTAGGGTATAGAGGGGTCAGTAATATAGTGTAGGGTATAGAGGGGTCAGTAATATAGTGTAGGGTATAGAGAGGTCAGTAATGTAGTGTAGGGTATAGAGGGGTCAGTAATATAGTGTATGGTATAGAGGGGTCAGTAGTGTAGTGTAGGGTATAGAGGGGTCAGTAGTGTAGTGTAAGGTATAGAGAGGTCAGTAATATAGTGTAGGGTATAGAGGGGTCAGTAATATAGTGTAGGGTATAGAGGGGTCAGTAGTATAGTGTAGGGTATAGAGGGGTCAGTAATATAGTGTATGGTATAGAGTGGTCAGTAGTGTAGTGTAGGGTATAGAGGGGTCAGTAATGTAGTGTAGGGTATAGAGGGGTCAGTAATGTAGTGTAGGGTATAGAGGTGTCAGTAATATAGTGTAGGTTATAGAGGAGTCAGTAATATAGTGTAGGGTATAGAGGGGTCAGTAATATAGTGTATGGTATAGAGGGGTCAGTAATATATTGTAGGGTATAGAGGGGTCAGAAATATAGTGTAGGGTATAGAGGGGTCAGTAGTACAGTGTAGGGTATAGAGGGGTCAGTAGTATAGTGTAAGGTATAGAGGGGTCAGTAATATAGTGTAGGGTATAGAGGGGTCAGTAATGTAGTGTAGGGTATAGAGGGGTCAGTAATATAGTGTAGGGTATAGAGGGGTCAGTAATATAGTGTAGGGTATAGAGGGGTCAGTAATATAGTGTAGGGTATAGAGGGGTCAGAAATATAGTGTAGGGTATAGAGGGGTCAGTAGTACAGTGTAGGGTATAGAGGGGTCAGTAATATAGTGTAGGGTATAGAGGGGTCAGTAGTGTAGTGTAGGGTATAGAGGGGTCAGTAATATAGTGTAGGGTATAGAGGGGTCAGTAATGTAGTGTAGGGTATAGAGGGGTCAGTAGTATAGTGTATGGTATAGAGGGGTCAGTAATATAGTGTAGGGTATAGAGGGTCAGTAATATAGTGTATGGTATAGAGGGGTCAGTAATATAGTGTAGGGTATAGAGGGTCAGTAATATAGTGTAGGGTATAGAGGGGTCAGTAATATAGTGTAGGGTATAGAGGGGTCAGTAGTATAGTGTAGGGTATAGAGGGGTCAGTAATATAGTGTAGGGTATAGAGGGGTCAGTAGTGTAGTGTAGGGTATAGAGGGGTCAGTAGTGTAGTGTATGGTATAGAGGGGTCAGTAATATAGTGTATGGTATAGAGGGGTCAGTAGTATAGTGTAGGGTATAGAGGGGTCAGTAGTGTATTGTAGGGTATAGAGGGGTCAGTAATGTATTGTAGGGTATAGAGGGGTCAGTAATATAGTGTAGGGTATAGAGGGGTCAGTAGTGTAGTGTAGGGTATAGAGAGGTCAGTAATATAGTGTAGGGTATAGAGGGGTCAGTAATATAATGTAGGGTATAGAGGGGTCAGTAATGTAGTGTAGGGTATAGAGGGGTCAGTAATATAGTGTTGGGTATAGAGGGGTCAGTAGTGTAGTGTAGGGTATAGAGGGGTCAGTAATATAGTGCAGGGTATAGAGGGGTCAGTAATGTAGTGTATGGTATAGAGGGGTCAGTAATGTAGTGTAGGGTATAGAGGGGTCAGTAATGTACTGTAGGGTATAGAGGGGTCAGTGATGTAGTGTAGGGTATAGAGGGGTCAGTAATATAGTGTATGGTATAGAGGGGTCAGTAATATAGTGTAGGGTATAGAGGGGTCAGTAATATAGTGTATGGTATAGAGGGGTCAGTAGTGTATTGTATGGTATAGAGGGGTCAGTAATATAGTGTAGGGTATAGAGGGGTCAGTAATATAGTGTAGGGTATAGAGAGGTCAGAAATGTAGTGTAGGGTATAGAGGGGTCAGTAATATAGTGTATGGTATAGAGGGGTCAGTAGTGTAGTGTAGGGTATAGAGGGGTCAGTAGTGTAGTGTAAGGTATAGAGAGGTCAGTAATATAGTGTAGGGTATAGAGGGGTCAGTAATATAGTGTATGGTATAGAGGGGTCAGTAATATAGTGTAGGGTATAGAGGGGTCAGTAGTATAGTGTAGGGTATAGAGGGGTCAGTAATATAGTGTATGGTATAGAGGGGTCAGTAGTGTAGTGTAGGGTATAGAGGGGTCAGTAATGTAGTGTAGGGTATAGAGGGGTCAGTAATGTAGTGTAGGGTATAGAGGTGTCAGTAATATAGTGTAGGGTATAGAGGGGTCAGTAATATAGTGTAGGGTATAGAGGGTCAGTAATATAGTGTAGGGTATAGAGGGGTCAGTAATATAGTGTACGGTATAGAGGGGTCAGTAGTGTAGTGTAGGTTATAGAGAGGTCAGTAATATAGTGTAGGTTATAGAGGGGTCAGTGATGTAGTGTAGGGTATAGAGGGGTCAGTAGTATAGTGTAGGGTATAGAGGGGTCAGTAGTATAGTGTAGGGTATAGAGGGGTCAGTAGTGTAGTGTAGGGTATAGAGGGGTCAGTAGTGTAGTGTATGGTATAGAGGGGTCAGTAGTATAGTGTAGGGTATAGAGGGGTCAGTAATATAGTGTATGGTATAGAGGGGTCAGTAGTGTAGTGTAGGATATAGAGAGGTCAGTAATATAGGGTATGGTATAGAGGGTCAGTAATGTAGTGTAGGGTATAGAGGGGTCAGTAGTATAGTGTAGGGTATAGAGGGGTCAGTAATGTAGTGTAGGGTATAGAGGGGTCAGTAATATAGTGTAGGGTATAGAGGGGTCAGTAATATAGTGTATGATATAGAGGGGTCAGTAGTATAGTGTAGGGTATAGAGGGGTCAGTAGTATAGTGTAGGGTGTAGAGGGGTCAGTGATGTAGTGTATGGTATAGAGGGTCAGTAATATAGTGTAGGGTATAGAGGGGTCAGTAGTATAGTGTAGGGTATAGAGGGGTCAGTAATATAGTGTATGATATAGAGGGGTCAGTAGTATAGTGTATGGTATAGAGGGTCAGTAATATAGTGTAGGGTATAGAGGGGTCAGTAGTATAGTGTAGGGTATAGAGGGGTCAGTAATGTAGTGTAGGGTATAGAGGGGTCAGTAATGTAGTGTAGGGTATAGAGGGTCAGTAGTATAGTGTAGGGTATAGAGGGGTCAGTAATGTAGTGTAGGGTATAGAGGGGTCAGTAATGTAGTGTAGGGTATAGAGGGGTCAGTAATATAGTGTAGGGTATAGAGGGGTCAGTAGAATAGTGTAGGGTATAGAGGGGTCAGTAATATAGTGTAAGGTATAGAGGGGTCAGTAATATAGTGTAGGGTATAGAGGGGTCAGTAATATAGTGTAGGGTATAGAGGGGTCAGTAATATAGTGTATGATATAGAGGGGTCAGTAGTATAGTGTATGGTATAGAGGGGTCAGTAGTATAGTGTATGGTATAGAGGGGTCAGTAGTATAGTGTAGGGTATAGAGGGGTCAGTAATATAGTGTATGGTATAGAGGGGTCAGTAGTATAGTGTAGGGTATAGAGGGGTCAGTAATATAGTGTAGGGTATAGAGGGTCAGTAGTACAGTGTATGGTATAGAGGGGTCAGTAGTATAGTGTAGGGTATAGAGGGGTCAGTAATATAGTGTATGATATAGAGGGGTCAGTAGTGTAGTGTAGGGTATAGAGGGGTCAGTAATATAGTGTATGATATAGAGGGGTCAGTAGTATAGTGTAGGGTATAGAGGGGTCAGTAGTATAGTGTAGGGTGTAGAGGGGTCAGTGATGTAGTGTATGGTATAGAGGGTCAGTAATATAGTGTAGGGTATAGAGGGGTCAGTAGTATAGTGTAGGGTATAGAGGGGTCAGTAATATAGTGTATGATATAGAGGGGTCAGTAGTATAGTGTAGGGTATAGAGGGGTCAGTAGTATAGTGTAGGGTGTAGAGGGGTCAGTGATGTAGTGTATGGTATAGAGGGTCAGTAATATAGTGTAGGGTATAGAGGGGTCAGTAGTATAGTGTAGGGTATAGAGGGGTCAGTAATATAGTGTATGATATAGAGGGGTCAGTAGTATAGTGTATGGTATAGAGGGTCAGTAATATAGTGTAGGGTATAGAGGGGTCAGTAGTATAGTGTAGGGTATAGAGGGGTCAGTAATGTAGTGTAGGGTATAGAGGGGTCAGTAATGTAGTGTAGGGTATAGAGGGTCAGTAGTATAGTGTAGGGTATAGAGGGGTCAGTAATGTAGTGTAGGGTATAGAGGGGTCAGTAATGTAGTGTAGGGTATAGAGGGGTCAGTAATATAGTGTAGGGTATAGAGGGGTCAGTAGAATAGTGTAGGGTATAGAGGGGTCAGTAATATAGTGTAAGGTATAGAGGGGTCAGTAATATAGTGTAGGGTATAGAGGGGTCAGTAGTATAGTGTAGGGTATAGAGGGGTCAGTAATATAGTGTAGGGTATAGAGGGTCAGTAGTACAGTGTATGGTATAGAGGGGTCAGTAGTATAGTGTAGGGTATAGAGGGGTCAGTAGTATAGTGTAGGGTATAGAGGGGTCAGTAATATAGTGTAGGGTATAGAGGGGTCAGTAGTATAGTGTAGGGTATAGAGGGGTCAGTAGTGTAGTGTAGGGTATAGAGGGGTCAGTAGTATAGTGTAGGGTATAGAGGGGTCAGTAATATAGTGTATGATATAGAGGGGTCAGTAGTGTAGTGTAGGGTATAGAGGGGTCAGTAATATAGTGTATGGTACAGAGGGGTCAGTAGTATAGTGTATGGTATAGAGGGTCAGTAGTATAGTGTAGGGTATAGAGGGGTCAGTAGTGTAGTGTAGGGTATAGAGGGGTCAGTGATATAGTGTAGGGTATAGAGGGGTCAGTAATATAGTGTTGGGTATAGAGGGGTCAGTAGTATAGGGTAAGATATAGAGGGGTCAGTAGTATAGTGTAGGGTATAGAGAGGTCAGTAATATAGTGTAGGGTATAGAGGGTCAGTAATATAGTGTAGGGTATAGAGGGGTCAGTAATATAGTGTACGGTATAGAGGGGTCAGTAGTGTAGTGTAGGTTATAGAGAGGTCAGTAATATAGTGTAGGTTATAGAGGGGTCAGTGATGTAGTGTAGGGTATAGAGGGGTCAGTAGTATAGTGTAGGGTATAGAGGGGTCAGTAGTATAGTGTAGGGTATAGAGGGGTCAGTAGTGTAGTGTAGGGTATAGAGGGGTCAGTAGTGTAGTGTATGGTATAGAGGGGTCAGTAGTATAGTGTAGGGTATAGAGGGGTCAGTAATATAGTGTAGGGTATAGAGGGGTCAGTAATATAGTGTAGGGTATAGAGGGGTCAGTAATATAGTGTACGGTATAGAGGGGTCAGTAGTGTAGTGTAGGTTATAGAGAGGTCAGTAATATAGTGTAGGTTATAGAGGGGTCAGTGATGTAGTGTAGGGTATAGAGGGGTCAGTAATATAGTGTAGGGTATAGAGGGGTCAGTAATATAGTGTAGGGTATAGAGGGGTCAGTAATATAGTGTAGGGTATAGAGAGGTCAGTAGTATAGTGTAGGGTATAGAGGGGTCAGTAATATAGTGTAGGGTATAGAGGGGTCAGTAATATAGTGTATGGTATAGAGGGGTCAGTAGTGTAGTGTAGGGTATAGAGGGGTCAGTAATATAGTGTAGGGTATAGAGGGGTCAGTAATATAGTGTAGGGTATAGAGGGGTCAGTAATATAGTGTATGATATAGAGAGGTCAGTAGTATAGTGTAGGGTATAGAGGGGTCAGTAATATAGTGTATGATATAGAGAGGTCAGTAGTATAGTGTAGGGTATAGAGGGGTCAGTAATATAGTGTAGGGTATAGAGGGGTCAGTAGTATAGTGTAGGGTATAGAGGGGTCAGTAATATAGTGTATGGTATAGAGGGGTCAGTAATGTAGTGTAGGGTATAGAGGGGTCAGTAATATAGTGTAGGCTATAGAGGGGTCAGTAATATAGTGTAGGGTATAGAGGGGTCAGTAATGTAGTGTAGGGTATAGAGGGGTCAGTAATAT
Source organism: Crinia signifera (assembly GCF_055691185.1). NCBI lineage: Eukaryota > Metazoa > Chordata > Amphibia > Anura > Myobatrachidae > Crinia > Crinia signifera. Next base: position 341,178,807 of record NC_139220.1, on the reverse strand, counting down.
AGTGTAGGGTATAGAGGGGTCAGTAATATAGAGTAGGGTATAGAGGAGTCAGTAATATAGTGTAGGGTATAGAGGGGTCAGTAGTGTAGTGTAGGGTATAGAGGGGTCAGTAATATAGTGTAGGCTATAGAGGGGTCAGTAATATAGTGTAGGGTATAGAGGGGTCAGTAATGTAGTGTAGGGTATAGAGGGGTCAGTAGTATAGTGTAGGGTATAGAGGGGTCAGTAATGTAGTGTAGGGTATAGAGGGTCAGTAGTATAGTGTAGGGTATAGTGGGTCAGTAGTATAGTGTAGGGTATAGAGGGGTCAGTAATATAGTGTAGGGTATAGAGGGGTCAGTAGTACAGTGTATGGTATAGAGGGGTCAGTAATGTAGTGTATGGTATAGAGGGGTCAGTAGTATAGTGTAGGGTATAGAGGGGTCAGTAATATAGTGTATGGTATAGAGGGGTCAGTAGTATAGTGTAGGGTATAGAGGGGTCAGTAATATAGTGTAGGGTATAGAGGGGTCAGTAATATAGTGTAGGGTATAGAGGGGTCAGTAGTATAGTGTAGGGTATAGAGGGGTCAGTAATATAGTGTAGGGTATAGAGGGGTCAGTAGTATAGTGTAGGGTATAGAGGGGTCAGTAGTATAGTGTAGGGTATAGAGGGGTCAGTAATGTAGTGTAGGGTGTGAGGTTATCAGATTCACTGTAAATCTGTAATTACTATATTTTATTAGGTGTAGTAATTAATGTACTATTTTAGTCCGTCGGTACCCTCTTGTTCTCCATATATGTCTATATACTCCCTATATGTGTGTGTAGTTCCAGATCATATATTATTAGGCTGTATAATCCCACCTCAAATGTAATGTCTGTATTTCCCAGGACTTTATTCATGTAAGCACTGTACCATTGGCAATCTCCCCAGGGGGGTTTACAATTCTTTGTAAACCTCTGGGCTCTAGCAGACTTTGTGGAACCGGCCACCACAGGGGGTGATCAGCCCATAATGTAATCAGCCGATTATTGTTCCTGCTGTTTACATGAGGGGGATAGCTGAAGGACAATCACCACAGGGGGTGATCAAATTCCCCTACTATCAACAGGAGGGTTGTCCACAGGGGGTGACCACCACATAATGTAATCAGACTGTGTTTTATATCTTGTGTTGACTCTGCTATGCATATCTTGACCACTTCCAGACTTTCTGGAACCGACCCCAGCAGGGGGCAGAAGCAGATGGGCAGCAGCAGTACCTGGGAGGGGGGATAAACCTGACTTGAATCCACCAATAGGGATTGAGTGCAAGCCCACTGATGGTATGGAGAAGCGTGGGAAATTGGAAGTTTTTAAAATGACTGGCACACAAGCCAGGAGAGATTTTGATGGACTGTCCTGGACTAAGAGGTTATGCTCTGTCTAGGTATCCTGTGGACTTATATGCTATCACTGCGGTGTGGGATAAGTGATAGTTTGCCCTGTGGAACTGATCTGGGACTGTGACTATACAAGGACTGTCTGTTTGGGCCTGCTACCTGAATATCTTTCTACTCTGCAATTTACCTTTGCCACTGTTTATTGTCTATTTGTGCGTGCTGTGGAAAATAAACCATTCTTTTGGTTTCATCTGCTCGGTGTCTGAGTGATTGAGGAACTCGTACCCTCACATTTGGCGGCAGCGACAGTGGGATCATTCAGACACCAACCTTCGAGCACAGAAAGCACAGAGAACAGAGGATCAGACCATATGTAAGGAAACGGAAAATGCAATAAGGTGATGTTCAGCAAGTGAGCAGGTGTCATTCCTGTGGAAAGGGAAAATGTTTCCAAGGAAAGAAAATCGATGCCTCAAGACCCCTGTAGCAGAGGAGCTCAGGGATGGAGGTTCTTCAGTGTATCGGCAGGCTGGGAAGCCGGATCTGTTATTTATTGTCAGGAAAATGCAGTATATCTGGAAGTACTGGGAAGACGCTCAGCAGATGGTCAGCGGGTGGAGAGTATCCAGCATACAGGACAAGTTGTGTTACCTGGGGGATGCATTTCTGCACTGTAAAGGTGAGGCCACCTCTTGGAATCTGCTGGGAGAGCCAGAGTTTGTAGAATTTACAGAGGAAGTGATTGCTACAGTTACCCAGATGCTACAAAGAGGACAATATTCTGAGGCTGAAGGACAAGTCCAGAATACATTGATGCCCCAGATAGAACCAGAGGAAAGGTCTAGAAGGGGGCTACTGCAATCTGGGCAGACAACCGAGGGGTCTGCCACAGAATTAATTGTTACTGCAAGAGAAGGGTCGTTGTCAGGGGGGCCCCTAACTGCCCTTGAAGAAATGAGTATGGAGGAGCTGATAGCAGAATGTCAGCTGCGAGGGATACCCATCCGATCCTGCACTCGCGGGGAAATCCTTCAGCAGATCCTTCACGATCAGGGAGATCCTACAAATGCATTTGCTGATTACCGAGCATGGATTCTCCATTTCGGTGCACAGTTGAGTGTGTGGGAACAATTGCAGTGTCTGGAGGAGTGCTTCGTGGTGGCAGAGGAAGAGGCGATTGATCGGGGGCTCCTGGATACCCCAGCATGGCAAGATCAGTGTCGCAGGGGGCGTGATGAAAGGCACCGTTTGCAATTGCTTCTCCCCCATCCTAGGGAGGAAGCTGCTCAGTGTTCTCTGCAGGGGGAGGTTATCCCCAAAGTGAAGGAGGTTATTCAGGAGGAGCTGCGCTACAGCTTCCCTTTTGCTGAGGTGGGAGATGCAGAATTATTAACCTGCTGCCAGGGGATCTATGAGGACTGCGTCCAGGAGGAGATCACCGTGGTTAGAGGAGTATCCGACAACATCCAGGCCACCAGCACACCAGTCACAGATGACGTCGTGTTTCGGGCTGCCCAGCATACTCAGCTGGGGAAGGAGGCTATCGCGGAGAAGGAGGTGTGCGCAGAAGTAGCTGCAGGTGAGCATCTGGCTTTTAAGGGGACAGAGCTGACACAGCCTGTCCTGCAGCCACCAGCGGAATTGTTTGTGATGGAGGGTCCCTCCTCAGCCCTGGACATTGAGACCAAATGCTGGACTGAAATTTGCCATGCCCCTAGTTTGGGTTTGGGGGAGGAAGGACAGGACGGGGTGGTGGAAGTGCCAGGGCCAGAGCCCCTATATTGGCCTGCTGTTTGGCCCCTGTTCCTTGGGCAAGAGGGGGAGGTGGAAAGTGGTCCCTGCCCCATTGTGCCCGAGGCAAAAGTATTAGTAGGTTACAATGTTGCAGAGGGGGGGTACCCAGAATCCGAAGAAGAGGAATCGCTACATCCCTTGTTAGTTCCAATGTATGACTTAGACTGTAATCATGCCCTTGCTGGTTCTGCAAACCAGCCGCCTCTTCCAAGATAGGTTTGGTATGATGTCACTCTGTGGGACTCAGGTGGTGCGCCTCTAGCCCAGATTCTCTGCTCTGAATCACACTACAGGTTGTTATTGGTTCCAGAACAGCTTGGTACCGGGACTACAATAGTAGGGGAAGGAATGTGAGGTTATCAGATTCACTGTAAATCTGTAATTACTATATTTTATTAGGTGTAGTAATTAATGTACTATTTTAGTCCGTCGGTACCCTCTTGTTCTCCATATATGTCTATATACTCCCTATATGTGTGTGTAGTTCCAGATCATATATTATTAGGCTGTATAATCCCACCTCAAATGTAATGTCTGTATTTCCCAGGACTTTATTCATGTAAGCATTGTACCATTGGCAATCTCCCCAGGGGGGTTTACAATTCTTTGTAAACCTCTGGGCTCTAGCAGACTTTGTGGAACCGGCCACCACAGGGGGTGATCAGCCCATAATGTAATCAGCCGATTATTGTTCCTGCTGTTTACATGAGGGGGATAGCTGAAGGACAATCACCACAGGGGGTGATCAAATTCCCCTACTATCAACAGGAGGGTTGTCCACAGGGGGTGACCACCACATAATGTAATCAGACTGTGTTTTATATCTTGTGTTGACTCTGCTATGCATATCTTGGCTACTTCCAGACTTTCTGGAACCGACCCCAGCAGGGGGCAGAAGCAGATGGGCAGCAGCAGTACCTGGGAGGGGGGATAAACCTGACTTGAATCCACCAATAGGGATTGAGTGCAAGCCCACTGATGGTATGGAGAAGCGTGGGAAATTGGAAGTTTTTAAAATGACTGGCACACAAGCCAGGAGAGATTTTGATGGACTGTCCTGGACTAAGAGGTTATGCTCTGTCTGGGTATCGTGTGGACTTATATGCTATCACTGCTGTGTGGACAAGTGATAGTTTGCCCTGTGGAACTGATCTGGGACTGTGACTATACAAGGACTGTCTGTTTGGGCCTGCTACCTGAATATCTTTCTACTCTGCAATTTACCTTTGCCACTGTTTATTGTCTATTTGTGCGTGCTGTGGAAAATAAACCATTCTTCTGGTTCATCTGCTCGGTGTCTGAGTGATTGAGGAACTCGTACCCTCACATAGGGTATAGAGGGGTCAGTAATATAGTGTAGGGTATAGAGGGGTCAGTAATATAGAGTAGGGTATAGAGGAGTCAGTAATATAGTGTAGGGTATAGAGGGGTCAGTAGTGTAGTGTAGGGTATAGAGGGGTCAGTAGTATAGTGTAGGGTATAGAGGGGTCAGTAATATAGTGTAGGGTATAGAGGGGTCAGTAATATAGTGTAAGGTATAGAGGGTCAGTAATACAGTGTAGGGTATAGAGGGGTCAGTAATGTAGTGTAGGGTATAGAGGGGTCAGTAATATAGAGTAGGGTATAGAGGAGTCAGTAATATAGTGTAGGGTATAGAGGGGTCAGTAGTGTAGTGTATGGTATAGAGGGGTCAGTAGTATAGTGTAGGGTATAGAGGGGTCAGTAATATAGTGTAGGGTATAGAGGGGTCAGTAATATAGTGTAGGGTATAGAGGGGTCAGTAATATAGTGTACGGTATAGAGGGGTCAGTAATATAGTGTACGGTATAGAGGGTTCAGTAGTGTAGTGTAGGTTATAGAGAGGTCAGTAATATAGTGTAGGTTATAGAGGGGTCAGTGATGTAGTGTAGGGTATAGAGGGGTCAGTAATATAGTGTAGGGTATAGAGGGGTCAGTAATATAGTGTAGGGTATAGAGGGGTCAGTAATATAGTGTAGGGTATAGAGGGGTCAGTAGTGTAGTGTAGGGTATAGAGGGGTCAGTAGTATAGTGTAGGGTATAGAGGGGTCAGTAATATAGTGTATGATATAGAGAGGTCAGTAGTATAGTGTAAGGTATAGAGGGGTCAGTAATATAGTGTATGGTATAGAGGGGTCAGTAGTATAGTGTAGGGTATAGAGGGGTCAGTAATATAGTGTAGGGTATAGAGGGGTCAGTAGTATAGTGTAGGGTATAGAGGGGTCAGTAATATAGTGTAGGGTATAGAGGGGTCAGTAGTATAGTGTAGGGTATAGAGGGGTCAGTAATATAATGTAGGGTATAGAGGGGTCAGTAATGTAGTGTAGGGTATAGAGGGGTCAGTAATGTAGTGTAGGCTATAGAGGGGTCAGTAATGTAGTGTAGGGTATAGAGGGGTCAGTAATGTAGTGTAGGGTATAGAGGGGTCAGTAATATAGTGTAGGGTATAGAGAGGTCAGTAATATAGTGTAGGGTATAGAGGGGTCAGTAATATAGTGTACGGTATAGAGGGGTCAGTAGTGTAGTGTAGGTTATAGAGAGGTCAGTAATATAGTGTAGGTTATAGAGGGGTCAGTGATGTAGTGTAGGGTATAGAGGGGTCAGTAATATAGTGTAGGGTATAGAGGGGTCAGTAATATAGTGTAGGGTATAGAGGGGTCAGTAATATAGTGTAGGGTATAGAGGGGTCAGTAGTGTAGTGTAGGGTATAGAGGGGTCAGTAGTATAGTGTAGGGTATAGAGGGGTCAGTAATATAGTGTATGATATAGAGAGGTCAGTAGTATAGTGTAGGGTATAGAGGGGTCAGTAATATAGTGTAGGGTATAGAGGGGTCAGTAGTATAGTGTAGGGTATAGAGGGGTCAGTAATGTAGTGTAGGGTATAGAGGGTCAGTAGTATAGTGTAGGGTATAGTGGGTCAGTAGTATAGTGTAGGGTATAGAGGGGTCAGTAATATAGTGTATGGTATAGAGGGGTCAGTAATGTAGTGTATGGTATAGAGGGGTCAGTAGTATAGTGTAGGGTATAGAGGGGTCAGTAATATAGTGTATGGTATAGAGGGGTCAGTAGTATAGTGTAGGGTATAGAGGGGTCAGTAGTATAGTGTAGGGTATAGAGGGGTCAGTAATATAGTGTATGGTATAGAGGGGTCAGTAATGTAGTGTATGGTATAGAGGGGTCAGTAGTATAGTGTAGGGTATAGAGGGGTCAGTAATATAGTGTATGGTATAGAGGGGTCAGTAGTATAGTGTAGGGTATAGAGGGGTCAGTAATGTAGTGTAGGGTATAGAGGGTCAGTAGTATAGTGTAGGGTATAGAGGGTCAGTAATATAGTGTAGGGTATAGAGGGGTCAGTAATATAGTGTAGGGTATAGAGGGGTCAGTAATATAGTGTAGGGTATAGAGGGGTCAGTAATATAGTGTAGGGTATAGAGGGGTCAGTAATATAGTGTAGGGTATAGAGGGGTCAGTAGTATAGTGTAGGGTATAGAGGGGTCAGTAGTATAGTGTAGGGTATAGAGGGGTCAGTAATGTAGTGTAGGGTATAGAGGGGTCAGTAATATAGTGTAGGGTATAGAGGGGTCAGTAATATAGAGTAGGGTATAGAGGGTCAGTAATATAGTGTAGGGTATAGAGGGGTCAGTAATATAGTGTATGGTATAGAGGGGTCAGTAATATAGTGTATGGTATAGAGGGGTCAGTAGTGTATTGTAGGGTATAGAGGGGTCAGTAATATAGTGTAGGGTATAGAGGGGTCAGTAATATAGTGTAGGGTATAGAGGGGTCAGTAGTGTAGTGTAGGGTATAGAGAGGTCAGTAGTATAGTGTATGGTATAGAGAGGACAGTAATATAGTGTAGGGTATAGAGGGGTCAGTGATATAGTGTAGGGTATAGAGGGGTCAGTAGTATAGTGTAGGGTATAGAGGGGTCAGTGATGTAGTGTAGGGTATAGAGGGGTCAGTAATATAGTGTAGGGTATAGAGGGGTCAGTAATATAGTGTAGGGTATAGAGGGGTCAGTAATATAGTGTAGGGTATAGAGGGGTCAGTAGTGTAGTGTAGGGTATAGAGGGGTCAGTAGTATAGTGTAGGGTATAGAGGGGTCAGTAATATAGTGTATGATATAGAGAGGTCAGTAGTATAGTGTAGGGTATAGAGGGGTCAGTAATATAGTGTAGGGTATAGAGGGGTCAGTAGTATAGTGTAGGGTATAGAGGGGTCAGTAATGTAGTGTAGGGTATAGAGGGTCAGTAGTATAGTGTAGGGTATAGTGGGTCAGTAGTATAGTGTAGGGTATAGAGGGGTCAGTAATATAGTGTATGGTATAGAGGGGTCAGTAATGTAGTGTATGGTATAGAGGGGTCAGTAGTATAGTGTAGGGTATAGAGGGGTCAGTAATATAGTGTATGGTATAGAGGGGTCAGTAGTATAGTGTAGGGTATAGAGGGGTCAGTAGTATAGTGTAGGGTATAGAGGGGTCAGTAATATAGTGTATGGTATAGAGGGGTCAGTAATGTAGTGTATGGTATAGAGGGGTCAGTAGTATAGTGTAGGGTATAGAGGGGTCAGTAATATAGTGTATGGTATAGAGGGGTCAGTAGTATAGTGTAGGGTATAGAGGGGTCAGTAATGTAGTGTAGGGTATAGAGGGTCAGTAGTATAGTGTAGGGTATAGAGGGTCAGTAATATAGTGTAGGGTATAGAGGGGTCAGTAATATAGTGTAGGGTATAGAGGGGTCAGTAATATAGTGTAGGGTATAGAGGGGTCAGTAATATAGTGTAGGGTATAGAGGGGTCAGTAGTATAGTGTAGGGTATAGAGGGGTCAGTAATATAGTGTAGGGTATAGAGGGGTCAGTAGTATAGTGTAGGGTATAGAGGGGTCAGTAGTATAGTGTAGGGTATAGAGGGGTCAGTAATGTAGTGTAGGGTATAGAGGGGTCAGTAATATAGTGTAGGGTATAGAGGGGTCAGTAATATAGAGTAGGGTATAGAGGAGTCAGTAATATAGTGTAGGGTATAGAGGGGTCAGTAGTGTAGTGTAGGGTATAGAGGGGTCAGTAATATAGTGTAGGGTATAGAGGGGTCAGTAATATAGTGTAGGGTATAGAGGGGTCAGTAATATAGTGTAGGGTATAGAGGGGTCAGTAGTGTAGTGTATGGTATAGAGGGGTCAGTAATGTAGTGTAGGGTATAGAGGGGTCAGTAATATAGTGTATGGTATAGAGGGGTCAGTAATATAGTGTATGGTATAGAGGGGTCAGTAGTGTAGTGTAGGGTATAGAGGGGTCAGTAGTATAGTGTAGGGTATAGAGGGGTCAGTAATGTAGTGTAGGGTATAGAGGGTCAGTAGTATAGTGTAGGGTATAGTGGGTCAGTAGTATAGTGTAGGGTATAGAGGGGTCAGTAATATAGTGTAGGGTATAGAGGGGTCAGTAGTACAGTGTATGGTATAGAGGGGTCAGTAATGTAGTGTATGGTATAGAGGGGTCAGTAGTATAGTGTAGGGTATAGAGGGGTCAGTAATATAGTGTATGGTATAGAGGGGTCAGTAGTATAGTGTATGGTATAGAGGGGTCAGTAATATAGTGTAGGGTATAGAGGGGTCAGTAGTACAGTGTATGGTATAGAGGGGTCAGTAATGTAGTGTAGGATATAGAGGGGTCAGTAATATAGTGTAGGGTATATAGAGGTCAGTAGTGTAGTGTAGGGTATAGAGGGGTCAGTAATATAGTGTAGGATATAGAGGGGTCAGTAATATAGTGTAGGGTATAGAGGGGTCAGTAATATAGTGTATGGTATAGAGGGGTCAGTAATATAGTGTAGGGTATAGAGGGGTCAGTAATATAGTGTATGGTATAGAGGGTCAGTAATATAGTGTAAGGTATAGAGGGTCAGTAATACAGTGTAGGGTATAGAGGGGTCAGTAATGTAGTGTAGGGTATAGAGGGGTCAGTAATATAGTGTAGGGTATAGAGGGGTCAGTAATATAGAGTAGGGTATAGAGGAGTCAGTAATATAGTGTAGGGTATAGAGGGGTCAGTAGTGTAGTGTAGGGTATAGAGGGGTCAGTAGTATAGTGTAGGGTATAGAGGGGTCAGTAATGTAGTGTAGGGTATAGAGGGTCAGTAGTATAGTGTAGGGTATAGTGGGTCAGTAGTATAGTGTAGGGTATAGAGGGGTCAGTAATATAGTGTAGGGTATAGAGGGGTCAGTAGTACAGTGTATGGTATAGAGGGGTCAGTAATGTAGTGTATGGTATAGAGGGGTCAGTAGTATAGTGTAGGGTATAGAGGGGTCAGTAATATAGTGTATGGTATAGAGGGGTCAGTAGTATAGTGTATGGTATAGAGGGGTCAGTAATATAGTGTAGGGTATAGAGGGGTCAGTAGTACAGTGTATGGTATAGAGGGGTCAGTAATGTAGTGTAGGGTATAGAGGGGTCAGTAATATAGTGTAGGATATAGAGGGGTCAGTAATATAGTGTAGGGTATAGAGGGGTCAGTAATATAGTGTATGGTATAGAGGGGTCAGTAATGTAGTGTAGGGTATAGAGGGGTCAGTAATATAGTGTATGGTATAGAGGGTCAGTAATATAGTGTAAGGTATAGAGGGTCAGTAATACAGTGTAGGTTATAGAGGGGTCAGTAATGTAGTGTAGGGTATAGAGGGGTCAGTAATATAGTGTAGGGTATAGAGGGGTCAGTAGTGTAGTGTAGGGTATAGAGGGGTCAGTAATATAGTGTAGGGTATAGAGGGGTCAGTAATATAGTGTAGGGTATAGAGGGGTCAGTAATATAGTGTAAGGTATAGAGGGTCAGTAATATAGTGTAGGGTATAGAGGGGTCAGTAATGTAGTGTAGGGTATAGAGGGGTCAGTAATATAGTGTAGGGTATAGAGGGGTCAGTAGTGTAGTGTAGGGTATAGAGGGGTCAGTGATATAGTGTAGGGTATAGAGGGGTCAGTAATATAGTGTTGGGTATAGAGAGGTCAGTAATATAGTGTAGGGTATAGAGGGGTCAGTAATATAGTGTAGGGTATAGAGGGGTCAGTAGTGTAGTGTAGGGTATAGAGGGGTCAGTAATATAGTGTATGGTATAGAGGGGTCAGTAATATAGTGTAGGGTATAGAGGGGTCAGTAGTATAGTGTAGGGTATAGAGGGTCAGTAGTATAGTGTAGGGTATAGAGGGGTCAGTAGTATAGTGTATGGTATAGAGGGGTCAGTAATATAGTGTAGGGTATAGTGGGTCAGTAGTATAGTGTAGGGTATAGTGGGTCAGTAGTATAGTGTAGGGTATAGAGGGGTCAGTAATATAGTGTATGGTATAGAGGGGTCAGTAATGTAGTGTATGGTATAGAGGGGTCAGTAGTATAGTGTAGGGTATAGAGGGTCAGTAATGTAGTGTATGGTATAGAGGGGTCAGTAATGTAGTGTATGGTATAGAGGGGTCAGTAGTATAGTGTAGGGTATAGAGGGGTCAGTAGTATAGTGTAGGGTAGAGAGGGGTCAGTAATATAGTGTAGGGTATAGAGAGGTCAGTAGTATAGTGTAGGGTATAGAGGGGTCAGTAATATAGTGTATGGTATAGAGGGTCAGTAATATAGTGTATGGTATAGAGGGGTCAGTAATGTAGTGTAAGGTATAGAGGGGTCAGTAATGTAGTGTAGGGTATAGAGGGGTCAGTAATATAGTGTAGGGTATAGAGGGGTCAGTAATATAGTGTATGGTATAGAGGGGTCAGTAATGTAGTGTAGGGTATAGAGGGGTCAGTAGTATAGTGTAGGCTATAGAGGGGTCAGTAATATAGTGTAGGGTATAGAGGGGTCAGTAATATAGTGTAAGGTATAGAGGGGTCAGTAGTATAGTGTAGGGTATAGAGGGGTCAGTAGTATAGTGTAGGGTATAGAGGGGTCAGTAATATAGTGTATGGTATAGAGGGGTCAGTAGTATAGTGTAAGGTATAGAGGGGTCAGTAATATAGTGTAGGGTATAGAGGGGTCAGTAATGTAGTGTATGGTATAGAGGGGTCAGTAATGTAGTGTAGGTTATAGAGGGGTCAGTAATGTAGTGTAGGATACATAGGGGTCAGTAATGTAGTGTAGGGTACAGAGGGGTCAGTAATGTAGTGTAGGGTAAAGAGGGGTCAGTAGTGTAGTGTATGGTATAGAGGGGTCAGTAGTGTAGTGTAAGGTATAGAGGGGTCAGTAATGTAGTGTAGGGTATAGAGGGTCAGTAATATAGTGTAGGGTATAGAGGGTCAGTAATATAGTGTAGGGTATAGAGGGGTCAGTAATATAGTGTAGGGTATAGAGGGGTCAGTAATATAGTGTAGGGTATAGAGGGTCAGTAATATAGTGTAGGGTATAGAGGGGTCAGTAATATAGTGTAGGGTATAGAGGGTCAGTAATATAGTGTAGGGTATAGAGGGGTCAGTAATATAGTGTAGGGTATAGAGGGTCAGTAGTATAGTGTAGGGTATAGAGGGGTCAGTAGTGTAGTGTAGGGTATAGAGGGGTCAGTGGTATAGTGCAGGGTATAGAGGGGTCAGTAATATAGTGTAGGATATAGAGGGGTCAGTAATATAGTGTAGGGTATAGAGGGTCAGTAATATAGTGTAGGGTATAGAGGGGTCAGTAGTGTAGTGTAGGGTATAGAGGGGTCAGTAGTGTAGTGTAGGTTATAGAGAGGTCAGTAATATAGTGTAGGGTATAGAGGGGTCAGTAATATAGTGTATGGTATAGAGGGGTCAGTAATATAGTGTAGGGTATAGAGGGGTCAGTAGTGTAGTGTAGGGTATAGAGGGGTCAGTAATATAGTGTAGGGTATAGAGGGGTCAGTAGTATAGTGTAGGGTATAGAGGGGTCAGTAGTGTAGTGTTGGGTATAGAGGGTCAGTAATATAGTGTAGGGTATAGAGGGGTCAGTAGTGTAGTGTAGGGTATAGAGGGGTCAGTAATATAGTGTAGGATATAGAGGGGTCAGTAATATAGTGTAGGGTATAGAGGGGTCAGTATTATAGTGTATGGTATAGAGGGGTCAGTAATATAGTGTAGGGTATAGAGGGGTCAGTAGTGTAGTGTAGGATATAGAGGGGTCAGTAATATAGTGTAGGGTATAGAGGGGTCAGTAATATAGTGTAGGGTATAGAGGGGTCAGTAGTATAGTGTAGGGTATAGAGGGGTCAGTAGTATAGTGTATGGTATAGAGGGGTCAGTAATATAGTGTATGGTATAGAGGGGTCAGTAATATAGTGTATGGTATAGAGGGGTCAGTAATATAGTGTAGGGTATAGAGGGGTCAGTAATATAGTGTATGGTATAGAGGGGTCAGTAGTATAGTGTAAGGTATAGAGGGGTCAGTAATATAGTGTAGGGTATAGAGGGGTCAGTAATATAGTGTAGGGTATAGAGGGGTCAGTAATATAGTGTATGGTATAGAGGGGTCAGTAATATAGTGTATGGTATAGAGGGGTCAGTAATATAGTGTATGGTATAGAGGGGTCAGTAATATAGTGCAGGGTATAGAGGGGTCAGTAATGTAGTGTAGGGTATAGAGGGGTCAGTAATATAGTGTAGGGTATAGAGGGGTCAGTAATATAGTGTAGGGTATAGAGAGGTCAGTAATATAGTGTAGGGTATAGAGGGGTCAGTAGTATAGTGTAGGGTATAGAGTGGTCAGTAGTATATTGGTGGGTATAGAGGGGTCAGTAGTGCAGGGTATAGAGGGGTCAGTAATATAGAGTAGGGTATAGAGGGGTCAGTAATATAGTGTAGGGTATAGAGGGGTCAGTAATATAGTGTAGGGTATAGAGGGGTCAGTAATGTAGTGTAGGGTATAGAGGGGTCAGTAGTATAGTGTAAGGTATAGAGGGGTCAGTAATATAGTGTAGGGTATAGAGGGGTCAGTAATATAATGTAGGGTATAGAGGGGTCAGTAATATAGTGTAGGGTATAGAGGGGTCAGTAGTATAGTGTAAGGTATAGAGGGGTCAGTAGTATAGTGTAGTGTATAGAGGGGTCAGTAGTATAATGTAGGGTATAGAGGGGTCAGTAATGTAGTGTAGGGTATAGAGGGGTCAGTAGTATAGTGTAGGGTATAGAGGGGTCAGTAATATAGTGTAGGGTATAGAGGGGTCAGTAATGTAGTGTAGGGTATAGAGGGGTCAGTAATATAGTGTAGGGTATAGAGGGGTCAGTAATATAGTGTATGGTATAGAGGGGTCAGTAATATAGTGTAGGGTATAGAGGGGTCAGTAATATAGTGTAGGGTATAGAGGGGTCAGTAATATAGTGTATGGTATAGAGGGGTCAGTAGTGTAGTGTAGGGTATAGAGAGGTCAGTAGTATAGTGTATGGTATAGAGAGGTCAGTAATATAGTGTATGGTATAGAGGGGTCAGTAATATAGTGTAGGGTATAGAGAGGTCAGTAGTATAGTGTAAGGTATAGAGGGGTCAGTAATATAGTGTAGGGTATAGAGGGGTCAGTAATATAATGTAGGGTATAGAGGGGTCAGTAATATAGTGTAGGGTATAGAGGGGTCAGTAATGTAGTGTAGGGTATAGAGGGGTCAGTAATGTAGTGTAGGGTATAGAGGGGTCAGTAATATAGTGTAGGGTATAGAGGGGTCAGTAGTATAGTGCAGGGTATAGAGGGGTCAGTAGTGTAGTGTAGGGTATAGAGGGGTCAGTAGTGTAGTGTATGGTATAGAGGGTCAGTAGTATAGTGTAGGGTATAGAGGGGTCAGTAATATAGTGTAGGGTATAGAGGGGTCAGTAATATAGTGTAGGGTATAGAGGGGTCAGTAATATAGTGTAGGGTATAGAGGGGTCAGTAATATAGTGTAGGGTATAGAGGGGTCAGTAGTATAGTGTATGGTATAGAGGGGTCAGTAATATAGTGTATGGTATAGAGGGTCAGTAGTATAGTGTATGGTATAGAGGGGTCAGTAATATAGTGTAGGGTATAGAGGGGTCAGTAGTGTAGTGTATGGTATAGAGGGTCAGTAGTATAGTGTAGGGTATAGAGGGGTCAGTAATATAGTGTAGGGTATAGAGGGGTCAGTAATATAGTGTAGGGTATAGAGGGGTCAGTAATATAGTGTAGGGTATAGAGGGGTCAGTAGTATAGTGTATGGTATAGAGGGGTCAGTAATATAGTGTATGGTATAGAGGGGTCAGTAATATAGTGTATGGTATAGAGGGGTCAGTAGTGTAGTGTAGGGTATAGAGGGGTCAGTAGTGTAGTGTAAGGTATAGAGAGGTCAGTAATATAGTGTAGGGTATAGAGGGGTCAGTAGTATAGTGTATGGTATAGAGGGGTCAGTAATATAGTGTATGGTATAGAGGGGTCAGTAGTATAGTGTAAGGTATAGAGGGTCAGTAGTATAGTGTAGGGTATAGAGGGGTCAGTAATATAGTGTAGGGTATAGAGGGGTCAGTAGTGTAGTGTATGGTATAGAGGGGTCAGTAATGTAGTGTATGGTATAGAGGGGTCAGTAGTATAGTGTATGGTATAGAGGGTCAGTAATATAGTGCAGGATATAGAGGGGTCAGTAATGTAGTGTATGGTATAGAGGGGTCAGTAATATAGTGTATGGTATAGAGAGGTCAGTAGTATAGTGTAGGATATAGAGGGGTCAGTAATATAGTGTAGGATATAGAGAGGTCAGTAATATAGTGTAGGGTATAGAGGGGTCAGTAATATAGTGTATGGTATAGAGGGGTCAGTAGTGTAGGGTATAGAGGGGTCAGTAATATAGTGTAGGGTATAGAGGGGTCAGTAGTGTAGGGTATAGAGGGGTCAGTAATGTAGTGTAGGGTATAGAGGGGTCAGTAGTATAGTGTAGGGTATAGAGGGGTCAGTAATATAGTGTATGGTATAGAGGGGTCAGTAGTATAGTGTAGGGTATAGAGGGGTCAGTAATATAGTGTAGGGTATAGAGGGGTCAGTAATGTAGTGGTGGGTATAGAGGGGTCAGTAATATAGTGTATGGTATAGAGGGGTCAGTAATGTAGTGTAGGGTATAGAGGGGTCAGTAATGTAGTGTAGGGTATAGAGGGTCAGTAATATAGTGTATGGTATAGAGGGTCAGTAATATAGTGTAGGGTATAGAGGGGTCAGTAATATAGTGTAGGGTATAGAGGGGTCAGTAGTATAGTGTAGGGTATAGAGGGGTCAGTATTGTAGTGTAGGGTATAGATGGGTCAGTATTGTAGTGTAGGGTATAGAGGGGTCAGTAATATAGTGTAAGGTATAGAGGGGTCAGTAGTATAGTGTAGGGTATAGAGGGATCAGTAATATAGTGTAGGGTATAGAGGGGTCAGTAATATAGTGTAGGTTATAGAGGGTCAGTAATATAGTGTATGGTATAGAGGGGTCAGTAATGTAGTGTAGGGTATAGAGGGGTCAGTAATATAGTGTAGGCTATAGAGGGGTCAGTAATATAGTGTAGGGTATAGAGGGGTCAGTAGTGTAGGGTATAGAGGGGTCAGTAATATAGTGTAGGATATAGAGGGTCAGTAATGTAGTGTAGGGTGTAGAGGGGTCAGTAATGTAGTGTAAGGTATAGAGGGGTCAGTAATATAGTGTATGGTATAGAGGGGTCAGTAGTGTAGTGTAGGGTATAGAGGGTCAGTAATATAGTGTAGGATATAGAGGGTCAGTAATGTAGTGTAGGGTGTAGAGGGGTCAGTAATGTAGTGTAAGGTATAGAGGGGTCAGTAATATAGTGTATGGTATAGAGGGGTCAGTAGTGTAGTGTAGGGTATAGAGGGGTCAGTAATATAGTATAGGGTATAGAGGGGTCAGTAGTATAGTGTAGGGTATAGAGGGGTCAGTAATATAGTGTAGGATATAGAGGGGTCAGTAGTATAGTGTAGGGTATAGAGGGGTCAGTAATATAGTGTAGGGTATAGAGGGTCAGTAATGTAGGGTATAGAGGGGTCAGTAATGTAGTGTAGGGTATAGAGGGGTCAGTAGTATAGTGTAGGGTATAGAGGGGTCAGTAATGTAGTGTATAGAGGGGTCAGTAATGTAGTGTAGGGTATAGAGGGTCAGTAGTGTAGTGTAGGGTATAGAGGGGTCAGTAGTGTAGGGTATAGAGGGGTCAGTAGTGTAGGGTATAGAGGGGTCAGTAATGTAGTGTAGGGTATAGAGGGGTCAGTAGTGTAGGGTATAGAGGGGTCAGTAGTGTAGGGTATAGAGGGGTCAGTAGTGTAGGGTATAGAGGGGTCAGTAATGTAGGGGGATATATAGGTTATATAGAGGCAGTCAGAGGGGTCAGTGATGTAGTGTAGATATAGAGGGGTCAGTAGTATAGTGGTGGGTATAGAGGGGTCAGTAGTACAGTGTATGGTATAGAGGGGTCAGTAATATAGTGTAGGGTATAGAGGGGTCAGTAGTGTAGTGTATGGTATAGAGGGGTCAGTAGTACAGTGTAGGGTATAGAGGGGTCAGTAGTGTAGTGTATGGTATAGAGGGGTCAGTAGTACAGTGTATGGTATAGAGGGGTCAGTAGTATAGTGTAGGGTATAGAGGGGTCAGTAATATAGTGTAGGGTATAGAGGGTCAGTAATATAGTGTAAGGTATAGAGAGGTCAGTAATATAGTGTAAGGTATAGAGAGGTCAGTAATATAGTGTAGGGTATAGAGGGGTCAGTAATATAGTGTATGGTATAGAGGGGTCAGTAATATAGTGTATGGTATAGAGGGGTCAGTAGTGTAGTGTATGGTATAGAGGGGTCAGTAGTATAGTGTAAGGTATAGAGAGGTCAGTAATATAGTGTAGGGTATAGAGGGGTCAATAGTACAGTGTATGGCATAGAGGGATCAGTAATATAGTGTAGGGTATAGAGGGGTCAGTAGTGTAGTGTATGGTATAGAGGGGTCAGTAGTACAGTGTAGGGTATAGAGGGGTCAGTAATGTATTGTAGGGTATAGAGGGGTCAGTAGTACAGTGTAGGGTATAGAGGGGTCAGTATTGTAGTGTAGGGTATAGAGGGGTCAGTAATATAGTGTAGGGTATAGAGGGGTCAGTAGTATAGTGTAGGGTATAGAGGGGTCAGTAATGTATTGTAGGGTATAGAGGGGTCAGTAGTACAGTGTAGGGTATAGAGGGGTCAGTATTGTAGTGTAGGGTATAGAGGGGTCAGTAGTGTAGTGTAGGGTATAGAGGGGTCAGTAATATAGTGTAGGGTATAGAGGGGTCAGTAATGTATTGTAGGGTATAGAGGGGTCAGTAGTACAGTGTAGGGTATAGAGGGGTCAGTAATATAGTGTATGGTATAGAGGGTCAGTAATATAGTGTATGGTATAGAGGGGTCAGTGATGCAGTGTAGGGTATAGAGGGGTCAGTGATGTAGTGTAGGGTATAGAGGGGTCAGTAATATAGTGTAGGGTATAGAGGGGTCAGTAATGTATTGTAGGGTATAGAGGGGTCAGTAGTATAGTGTAGGGTATAGAGGGGTCAGTATTGTAGTGTAGGGTATAGAGGGGTCAGTAGTATAGTGTAGGGTATAGAGGGGTCAGTAGTATAGGGTAAGATATAGAGGGGTCAGTAATATAGTGTAGGATATAGAGGGGTCAGTAGTATAGGGTAAGATATAGAGGGGTCAGTAATATAGTGTAGGGTATAGAGGGGTCAGTAATGTATTGTAGGGTATAGAGGGGTCAGTAGTACAGTGTAGGGTATAGAGGGGTCAGTATTGTAGTGTAGGATATAGAGGGGTCAGTAATGTAGTGTAACATAGAAAAAAAGAAACATAGAATTTGACGGCGGATAAGAACCACTTGGCCCATCTAGTCTGCCCCTTTTTTAAACATGTAACCTCAAACCATATTTGATTCTTATTTTTTTGTAAGGATATCAATATGCCTATCCCAACATGTACTACTGTATTTGCCTCTACCACCTCTGATGGGAGGCTATTCCACTTATCTACTACTCTTTCTGTGAAGTAATTCATCCTCAAATTTCCCCTGAATCTTCCTCCCTCTAGTGTCAGTGCGTGTCCTCGTGTTCTGCTGCTCCTCTTCCTGTGACTAATGTCTCCCACCTGTACCTTGTTAAAACCCTTGATATATTTGAAAGTTTGGTACTTGTTTCCTAGCACGGCCACAACGATCATAATCACGGGCATCGGGGGTAAAATCGGGGCCATTGCGGGCATCGCATGCACTAAAAAATCGGGTGCGATGGGCCAGACGCGATGCCCGCGATTTCCCTATAGAGAACAATGTTAAATGCCTCAATTTACCCGCGATGACCCCGATTTCCCATAGGAAACAATGTGAAATGGATCAATTTACCCAAATTATCATAGGGAACAATGGTAAATGGGCCAAAAACACCCCTGAACATCAAAATGTCCCCCCAAAAGTACTAGACGCCACCCCGCGATCAACGTGAACCCGAAGCGTGGCGAGCGCAGCGAGCCCGCGAGGGGCGGCGGTACGCGTCCTCCGACCTTTTCATACCCCCACTATCCACGTCGGCGTGGAGTTGAGAATAGAATAGTGTGGCGAGCGCAGCGAGCCACCGAGCCCGAAGCGTGGCGAGCGGACGCGGATACCTTCACAGTTATACGCGTCCCCTCGCGGGCTTCCCAGGTGTCCATGGCGACGCGGACACCTGTGAAGCCCGCGAAGGGACGCGTTTACCTGTGAAGGTATCCGCGTGCGCTTACCACGCTTCGGGCTCGGTGGCTCGCTGCGCTCGCCACACTATTCTATTCTCAACTCCACGCCGGCGTGGATAGTGGGGGTATGAAAAGGTCGGAGGACGCGTACCGCCGCCCCTCGCGGGCTCGCTGCGCTCGCCACGCTTCGGGTTCACGTTGATCGCGGGGTGGCGTAAACTACTTTTGGGGGTACATTTCACTGGTATGGGTTTTTTTGGGGGGTTTCTGGCCCATTTACCATTCTTCCCTATGATGATTTGGGTAAATTGACCCATTTAACATTGTTTCCTATGGGAAATCGCGGTCATCGCGTGTGGACCATTTAAGCATTTTTAGCCGCACACGACGCGACCGACCCGATTTTCACTGTTTTCAATGCATTTCAATGGAAAAATCGGGGGCATCGCGTCGGTCGCGTCGCAGGCCACTAAAAATTACCCCCGATGGCCGCGATTGTGGCCGTGCTAGGAAACACGTACCGAAAGTTTCTATCATGTCCCCCCTTTCCCTTCTCTGCTCTAAGGTATACATATTAAGATCTTTTAGTCTTTCCTGGTACGTTTTGTGATTTAGGCCATGCACCATTTTAGTAGCTCTTCTTTGTACAGTCTCTAATGTATTTATATCCTTCTGGAGAAATGGCCTCCAGAACTGAACACAATACTCTAGATGAGGTCGTACCAATGACCTATACAGTGGCATTATTACTTCTTTCTTTCTACTGCTGATACCTCTCCCTATGCAACCAAGCATCTGACTTGCCTTCTTCATTGCTTTGTTACATTGCCTACCTGCTTTTAAGTCCCCTGAAATAGTGACACCTAGATCCCTCTCTTCCTCAGTAGTTTCCATTATAGTGCAATTTATACTATATTGAGTCTTTGGATTTCTGAGAAACAAGTGCATGATTTTGCATTTTTTGGCATTAAACTGTAGTTGCCATTCTCTTGACCATGTCTCTAATCTGCCTAGATCCTCAATCATTTGTTTTACCCCTCCTGGTGTGTCTACCCTGTTGCATACCTTTGTGTCATCTGCAAAAAGGCACATTTTACCCTCAATTCCATTTGCAATATCACCAATAAAGATATTAAAAAGCACTGGTCCAAGTACAGATCCCTGGGGTACTCCACTTGTAACCTTTCCCTCCTTTGACTGTACTCCGTTTACTACAACTCTCTGTTTTCTGTCCTGCAACCACGCTCTTATCCATTCAACTATCTTAGAATCCAATCCCAAGCTTTCAAGTTTATTTAACAGTCTGCGATGTGGAACAGTGTCAAAAGCCTTACTAAAGTCTAGATAAGCTACATCTACAGCCCCACCTTGATCTATTACTTTAGTCACCCAGTCAAAAAAGTCAATAAGATTTGTTTGACATGATCTTCACCCAGTAAACCCATGCTGTTTTGGATCCTGTAAATTGCTGGTTTTGAGATATTCTACAACTCTTTCTTTTAAGAGTGTTTCCATCAATTTCCCTACTACTGATGTAAGGCTCACTGGTCGATAGTTGCTTACCTCTTCTTTGCTTCCACTTTTGTGCAGTGGGACTACATTCGCTGTTTTCCAGTCCTCTGGGATTACTCCAGTAGCTAGTGACTGGTTGAATAATTCTGTTATTGGTTTTACCAGCTCCCCTTTGAGCTCTTTAAGTATCCTTGGATGTAACCCATCTGGCCCCATTGATTTATCCACTTTCAGTTTTGAGAGTTCTGTGAGGACTTTCTCCTCTGTAAATGCACTTGTTTCTCCCTCAGTTTTCTGACTATACTTGCAACTTAATTGTGGCCCCTTCCCCTCTCTTTCAGCAGTGAATACTGAGCAGAAATAATTATTAATATTATCTGCTATTACATTGTCCCCCTCAAGAAAACTTCCACTCTCTGTCTTTAGTCTTATTATTCCACTTTTTGTTTTTCTCCTTTCACTTATATACCTAAAAAAAGTTTTCCCCCCTTTACCCACTGATTGGGCCATTTTCTCTTCAGCCTGTGCTTTTGCACATCTGATTACCTTCTTAGCCTCCTTCTGTCTAACAAGATCTAACACCTCTTTGTCCTCATTCTTCTGCGTCTGCTTAAATTTCTTAAAGGCCAACTTTTTTGCTTTCACAATACTTGCTACTTCTTTTGCAAACCACAATGGCTTCCTTTTTCTTGTGTTTTTCGTAACTCTTTTGACACAAGTTCTGTTGCTTTTAGAATTGCACTTTTTAATTTTTCCCACTTATCCTGCACTCCTTCCAAGTTCCTCCACTCTGCCAGTAATGTAGTGTAGGGTATAGAGGGTCAGTAGTACAGTGTATGGTATAGAGGGGTCAGTAGTACAGTGTAGGGTATAGAGGGGTCAGTAATATAGTGTAGAGTATAGAGGGGTCAGTAGTGTAGGGTATAGAGTGGTCAGTAGTGTAGTGTAGGGTATAGAGGGGTCATTGATGTAGGGGGGTATATAGGGAATGGTTATATAGAGGCAGTCAGAGGGGTTAGTGTTGTAGTGTAGGGTATAGAGGGTTCAGCAGTGTAGGGGGATATATAGGGGTTGGTAGTATAGAGGCAGGTATATATGGGACAGTGGAGTAGAGGCGGGTATAGAGGGGTCAGTAGTGTAGTGTAGGGTATAGAGGGGTCAGTAGTGTAGGGTATAGAGGGGTCAGTAGTGTAGGGTATAGAGGGGTCAGTGATGTAGGGGGATATATAGGGGATGGTTATATAGAGGCAGTCAAAGGGGTTAGTGTTGTAGTGTAGGATATAGAGGGGTCAGTAGTGTAGTGTAGGATATAGAGGGGTCAGTGATGTAGGGTATAGAGGGGTCAGCAATGTAGTGTAGGGTATAGAGGGGTCAGTAATATAGTGTAGGGTATAGAGGGGTCAGTAGTGTAGTGTAGGGTATAGAGGGTCAGTAGTGTATTGTAGGGTATAGAGGGGTCAGTAGTGTAGTGGCAGGTATAGAGGGGTCAGTAGTGTAGGGTATAGAGGGGTCAGTAGTGTAGGGTATAGAGGGGTCAGTAGTGTATTGTAGGGTATAGAGGGTTCAGCAGTGTAGGGGGATAGATAGGGGTTGGTAGTATAGAGGCAGGTATATATGGGAGAGTAGAGGCGGGTATAGAGGGGGTTATTAGTGTAGTGGCAATTATAGAGGGGTCAGACTAGAACTAACGCCGGTGCTAGGGGGGGGGCACCAACCAAAATCTTGCCTAGGGCATCACATTGGCCAGGACCGTCTCTGGTTGCAGGCATTAACAAACAATACTTGTGCATAATATTAATATATTGCATTACATTAAGGTGATACTGACCGCTGCGCAGTGCACACACCTTGTGCGTCACATTCATGAGAAACTGACCGCTGCGCAGTGCGCACACCTTGTGCGTCACATTAATGAGATACTGACCGCTGCGCAGTGCACACACCTTGTGCATCACATTAATGAGACACTGACCGATGCGCAGTGCGCACACCTTGTGCATCACATTAATGAGATACTGACTGCTGCGCAGTGCACACGCCTTGTGCATCACATTAATGAGATACTGACCGCTGCGCAGTGCGCACACCTTGTGCATCACATTAATGTGATACTGACCGCTGCGCAGTGCGCACACCTTGTGCATCACATTAATGAGATACTGACCGCTGCGCAGTGCGCACACCTTGTGCATCACATTAAGGAGACACTGACCGCTGCGCAGTGCGCACACCTTGTGCATCACATTAATGAGACACTGACCGCTGCGCAGTGCGCTCACCTTGTGCATCACATTAATGAGACACTGACCGCTGCGCAGTGCGCACGCCTTGTGCATCACATTAATGAGACACTGACCGCTGCGCAGTGCGTACACCTTGTGCATCACATTAAGGAGACACTGACCGCTGCGCAGTGCGCACACCTTGTGCATCACATTAATGAGACACTGACCGCTGCGCAGTGCGCACACCTTGTGCATCACATTAATGAGACACTGACCGCTGCGCAGTGCGCACACCTTGTGCATCACATTAATGAGACACTGACCGCTGCGCAGTGCGCACACCTTGTGCATCACATTAATGAGACACTGACCGCTGCGCAGTGCGCACACCTTGTGCATTACATTAATGTGATACTGACCGCTGCGCAGTGCGCACACCTTGTGCATCACATTAATGAGACACTGACCGCTGCGCAGTGCGCACACCTTGTGCATCACATTAATGAGACACTGACCGCTGCGCAGTGCGCTCGCCTTGTGCATCACATTAATGAGACACTGACCGCTGCGCAGTGCGCACGCCTTGTGCATCACATTAATGAGATACTGACCGCTGCGCAGTGCGCACACCTTGTGCATCACATTAATGAGACACTGACCGCTGCGCAGTGCGCACACCTTGTGCATCACATTAATGAGACACTGACCGCTGCGCAGTGCGCACACCTTGTGCATCACATTAATGAGACACTGACCGCTGCGCAGTGCGCACACCTTGTGCATCACATTAATGAGACACTGACCGCTGCGCAGTGCGCACACCTTGTGCATCACATTAAGGAGACACTGACAGCTGCGCAGTGCGCACGCCTTGTGCATCACATTAAGGAGACACTGACCACTGCGCAGTGCGCACGCCTTTGCATCACATTAAGGAGACACTGACCGATGCGCAGTGTGCACGCCTTGTGCATCACATTAATGAGACACTGACCGCTGCGCAGTGCGCACGCCTTGTGCATCACATTAATGAGACACTGACCGCTGCGCAGTGCGCACGCCTTGTGCATCACATTAATGAGACACTGACCGCTGCGCAGTGCGCACGCCTTGTGCATCACATTAAGGAGACACTGACCGCTGCGCAGTGCGCACGCCTTGTGCATCACATTAATGAGACACTGAACGCTGCGCAGTGCGCACACCTTGTGCATCACATTAATGAGACACTGACCGCTGCGCAGTGCGCACGCCTTGTGCATCACATTAATGAGACACTGACCGATGCGCAGTGCGCACGCCTTGTGCATCACATTAATGAGACACTGACCGCTGCGCAGTGCGCACGCCTTGTGCATCACATTAATGAGACAATGACCGCTGTGCAGTGCGCACGCCTTGTGCATCACATTAATGAGACACTGACCGCTGCGCAGTGCACTCGCCTTGTGCATCACATTAATGAGATACTGACCGCTGCGCAGTGCGCACACCTTGTGCATCACATTAATGAGATACTGACCGCTGCGCAGTGCGCTCACCTTGTGCATCACATTAATGAGATACTGACCGCTGCGCAGTGCACTCACCTTGTGCCTCACATTAATGAGATACTGACCGCTGCGCAGTGCACATACCTTGTGCATCACATTAATGAGACACTGACCGCTGCGCAGTGCGCACACCTTGTGCATCACATTAATGAGACATTGACCGCTGCGCAGTGCGCACACCTTGTGCATCACATTAATGAGACACTGACCGCTGCGCAGTGCGCACACCTTGTGCATCACATTAATGAGATACTGACCACTGCGCAGTGCGCACACCTTGTGCATCACAATAATAAGACACTAACCGCTGCGCAGTGCACTCACCTTGTGCATCACATTAATGAGATACTGACCGCTGCGCAGTGCACTCACCTTGTGCATCACATTAATGAGACACTGACCGCTGCGCAGTGCACTCACCTTGTGCATCACATTAATGAGATACTGACCTCTGCGCAGTGCGCACGCCTTGTGCATCACATTAATGAGACACTGACCGCTGCCCAGTGCACACGCCTTGTGCATCACATTAATGAGATACTGACCGCTGCGCAGTGCGCTCACCTTGTGCATCACATTAATGAGACACTGACCGCTGCGCAGTGCGCACGCCTTGTGCATCACATTAATGAGATACTGACCGCTGCGCAGTGCGCACACCTTGTGCATCACATTAATGAGATACTGACCGCTGCGCAGTGCGCACACCTTGTGCATCACAATAATAAGACACTAACCGCTGCGCAGTGCACTCACCTTGTGCATCACATTAATGAGATACTGACCGCTGCGCAGTGCACTCACCTTGTGCATCACATTAATGAGACACTGACCGCTGCGCAGTGCACACGCCTTGTGCATCACATTAATGAGACACTGACCGCTGCGCAGTGCACACGCCTTGTGCATCACATTAATGAGATACTGACCACTGCGCAGTGCGCTCACCTTGTGCATCACATTAATGAGACACTGACCGCTGCGCAGTGCGCACGCCTTGTGCATCACCTTAATGGGATACTGACCGCTGCGCAGTGCGCACGCCTTGTGCATCACCTTAATGGGATACTGACCGCTGCGCAGTGCGCACACCTTGTGCATCACATTAATGAGATACTGACCGCTGCGCAGTGCGCACACCTTGTGCATCACAATAATAAGACACTAACCGCTGCGCAGTGCACTCACCTTGTGCATCACATTAATGAGATACTGACCGCTGCGCAGTGCACTCACCTTGTGCATCACATTAATGAGACACTGACCGCTGCGCAGTGCACACGCCTTGTGCATCACATTAATGAGACACTGACCGCTGCGCAGTGCACACGCCTTGTGCATCACATTAATGAGATACTGACCACTGCGCAGTGCGCTCACCTTGTGCATCACATTAATGAGACACTGACCGCTGCGCAGTGCGCACGCCTTGTGCATCACCTTAATGGGATACTGACCGCTGCGCAGTGCGCACGCCTTGTGCATCACCTTAATGGGATACTGACCGCTGCGCAGTGCGCTCACCTTGTGCTTCATGATATTCAGTTTTTGCTCCAAGTCTCTGTGCTCACGCGCTCCCTGTAATACTGTCTGGTGCACCTGCCAAACAGGAGGATCACACAAGTTATATACAGTGCTTAGGGGCTACAACACGTACCACAGCATTACATACATGGCTAATACAACGCGTACCACAGCGTCCTACACAGCACTAATACACCACAGCATTACATACAGAACTAATACAACGCGTACCACAGCGTCCTAAACAGCACTAATACACCACAGCATTACATACAGGACTAATACACCACGTACCACAGCGTCCTACACCGCACTAATACACCACAGCATTATACACAGTACTAATACACCACGTACCACAGCATCCTACACAGCACCAATACACCACAGCATTATACACATTACTAATACACCACGTACCACATCGTCCTACACAGTACTAATACACCACAGCATTACATACAGGACTAATACAACGCGTACCATAGCGTCCTACACAGCACTAATACACCACAGCATTATACACAGTACTAATACACCACGTACCACAGCGTCCTGCACAGTACTAATACACCACAGCATTATATACCGTACTAATATACCACGTACCACAGCATTATATACAGTACTTATACACCACGTACCACAGCATTCTACACAGTACTAATACACCACAGCATTATATACCGTACTAATATACCACGTACCACAGCATTATATACAGTACTAATACACCACGTACCACAGCGTCCTACACAGTACTAATACACCACACCATTATGTACAGTACTAATACACCACATACCACAGCATGATACACACAACTAATCCAGCACATACCACAGCATTACACACAGTACTAATACACCACAGCATTATGTATAGTACTAATCCACCACGTACCACAGCTTCCTACACAGTACTAATACACCACACCATTATGTACAGTACTAATACACCACACCATGACAGGGTATTGTCAACTCGCTGTGACCATTTTTCCCCACCCCCTTTTACCCAAATAAGACTCCACTCCTTCATGTTGGATGAAATTGGCCACAGCAGCCATCTTTATTAAAACAATAATAATAATAACAATAACAGTTTTTCAACCATGATCCCCACATAACCCGCCAAAGGTGATCCTCGAGGCCCAAAACCCTAAAAAACCAGCATACATATCAGAGCACTCTCCCTCACACTTTTTTACCCCCAGCCGATGACGCAGGCTCGAGGGCACCGATCTGCATAGACCCCGTGCTCATTATCAATGTATCCATATAGCCTCACCCCGAGGAGTCCAGCCCCCGCCATGGGGCCCTCCCCTCCACAAAGCCAAGCCTCCATGACCACCAACCTCGAGGATCCCCTCCGCCATAACGCATGGGGTTAACCCCTTAACCCCCTGCGTACCCGCCACAAAGCCACAGCCACTTCTACCCCGTCCTGTATCGCCAGAGCCCATAAATCCATGCCCACCGCGTTCAGGTGGACCCCATCCCCCCTCCAAAATGCGCCCGACCCAGATTCCAGCTCTAAATGACGCACCATCACTCCACCATTCCTAGCCACAAATTTACCAATAGCTCTGTTGACCTTAATCCTGGCCTTATTGATCCTTTCCACTGAACGCGCCTCCCTCCAAACTTGCCGGGGCACTATATCAGACCAGACGGTAATCACATCTGGAAATAACGCCCAGAGGCGTAATAAATCGAACTTAATATCACGAATTAACTCACGGAAAGGCCTAACCCCCAAATCATTACCCCCAACATGTAACACCAAGATCTCGGGGGGCCTGTCCAGCCTCACAAAGCGATGGAACTCCGGCAGTACCCCACTCCACACCATGCCACGCTTCCCCAGCCAGCGGACTTCGAATTCCCGACCATCCAACCCCAATCGTCGTCTGTTCGGTCTCATTCCGGCTCGAACGGCACCCCAAAAGACGTATGAGTGTCCCATAATCCAGATGAGACACGAAGGCTGCCCTAAACAACAAAGAAAACAAAACGAAACAAGCTCCCAGTCAGCAGCTCAGTAAACATTACAACATCCCTACCCTCACATATGATTTGAAACGAGCCGAATCCCACCTACCAATCTTCTTGATTAAATCTTCCCCAAAACCTAAGCGTGCCGCCTCTGTAGCTGCCCCAATCCTAAACGAGTGCCCTGCATATTCCTGCTCTCTCAGGCCCAGCAACCGCAGCCCCTTCCTAAAAACACTAACAAATTGAAAACGGGACAAAATGACCCATCAGCATGCACTAACAATGGGTCTCTCTGCTGCCCCTCTGTAAATCTACATTCTTTGAAAACTCTGAGGCATTCCACTGGGCACATAGAAGAACCCCGTACCTCAAATAGCACAACCCGCTTTCCCCTTCCCAATTGGTCTGTTTTAGACCGACTCAACACAAATTCCACCCTATCCGAAAATAAAACAACCTTCTCATATCTAAGGCCCCCGGTACAGCCACGCTTGGACTAACCAATTCCCCCAACCTCAATGCCCCAAAAAACGCAAGGGAAAATGCCAATTGAAACAGGTTAATTTCATAAGCAGATCGGCAGACTGACCCCAACTGCACACCCAAATCCTGCAATAATTTAAAAGAAACCGGCCTCCTCTTATCCTGTACTGCATGACCTCTTCTCCATCCCTTAAGTGCCCGCGATACCAGGAAGCTCTTTGTGACATCTGGCTTTGCACTAGCCCTAAAACCGAATGCCAACCCTGCCATGCACCTGCCTATCTTCGCCACAGACCACCCCAGCTCTTTACAATGGCCGATGTATAGCAACACCCTGATCTCCTCCTCTCCCTCCGGCAGGCCCACTGATCTGCACCACTCATTCCAGCGCTGCCACTCCTGGCAGTAAGCCGACCACGTTGCCGGGTGCGAGAGAATCCCTGATGAGCTGATCCGCTATTCTTCCAGCAGCTCCCAAAGGTGCCTCGGGCAATCGACCCCATCTTGATCCGCTCCCGGCGCCAGCTCCCTGAATCGATCCCACTGCCAACGAGACAAGGAGTCCGCTATACAATTAGCCACTCCAGGAACATGCCTAGCCACCACCCAAGCATTCAAGGCTAAACACTCTAACACCAACCGTTGTAATACCTTAACCACCGGAGGAGATGATGCCGACAAATTATTAACTGCTTCCACTACACTCATATTAT
This sequence comes from Crinia signifera, assembly GCF_055691185.1. NCBI lineage: Eukaryota > Metazoa > Chordata > Amphibia > Anura > Myobatrachidae > Crinia > Crinia signifera. Next base: position 341,149,988 of record NC_139220.1, on the reverse strand, counting down.
CACAATGGAAGCAAATTTTCCTGTCCTGAAATAATGGCCCCCAAATCACCACCGCTACCAGTATGGGAAACAGTTCTAACAACGCCAGGTTACGCACCCAGCCCCGAATGACCCATGACTCTGGCCATTTTTCTGCGCTCCAGTGGCCCTGACAATAAGCCCCGTAACCAACGCTCCCGGCCGCATCAGTAAACAGATCTATGTCAAATGCCACCACCGCGTCTGACATCCACATTGCCCTGCCGTTGAACGACTCCAAAAACTCCGCCCACACCTTAAGGTCATCACGCAACTCCCTCCCCAACCTAATGAAATGATGAGGGGAAGTAACTCCGGCCGTCACCCCTGCCAAGCGTCTGCTGAAAATCCTGCCCATAGGGATGATACGACAGGCAAAGTTTAATTTGCCTAACAAAGACTGCAGTTCCCTCAACTTAATTTTCTTTAATCTCACCGCCCTCCCAACTTCCGCCTTGAGCGACGCTAACTTGTCTGCAGGTAAGCGACATTCCATCAACACAGTGTCAATAGTAATTCCCAGAAAGCTAATCACTGACGCCGGCCCCTCTGTTTTTTCAGGAGCCAACGGCACCCCAAAATCTGCTGCCACCCGTTCAACGGTGCACAGCAACAGTGCACAGACCTTGCCATCCCCCGGGCCAATGCACAAAAAATCATCCAAATAATGGATAATTGAACCGCACCCTGACACATCCCTAACTACCCATTCCAAAAAGGAACTAAACGCCTCAAAATAGGCACACGACAGGGAGCACCCCATTGGAAGGCAGCGATCAACAAAGTAACCCCCATCCCAACAGCAACCTAACAACCGAAAACTCGATGGGTGAACCGGCAACAACCGAAAAGCAGCTTCTATGTCAGTCTTCGCCAATAGAGCCCCCTTACCAAAACGCTTCACCCACTGTACAGCCGCATCAAATGACGTATAAACCACCGAACAAATTTCAGGATCAATACCATCATTGACCGACGCCCCCTTCGGAAATGATAAATGATGAATGAGGCGAAATTTATTCGCCTCTTTTTTGGGCACAACCCCCAATGGTGACACTACCAAATCCGCCATTGGCGGCGATGAAAAAGGACCAGACATTCTCCCCAACTGCACCTCTTTTGCCAATTTTTCCCCCACTATCTCAGGGTGTTCCCTAGCTGATTTTAAATTCCCCTTAAAAACCCCTGTCGCCGCAACCTCCGAAGGGATTTTAAACCCGTCCCGAAACCCCTCTTCTAAAAGCGCCGCCGCCTGCCTGTTTGGGTATCTATGCAGATAACCCAGCATCCTTTCCAAGCGTATTGGAGTCACCCCCTTTTGAAGTGGACTCCCGCAATTTTCCCCTGAAACACTTGTTTGCTCCATGAGTACCCCCGCATGAGGTGCACTCGTGCTTAAACTTGCACTTTGCTCCAAAGCGACACGTTCCTTCATTGAATGCAAAACATAGGCCCTTTTGTATGGCCGTGTTATTGACCCCCTCCCTTGCTCCCCCCCTCCTGTCCCCCCGAAAGGGCTGCCCCAACCTATTCGGTGCTGTCACTTTTAACCAGAGCCCAATATCCTTATGATCCCACCTAATATTGGGCCGCACCGCCTTTCGCTGCCTAAACTGTTCATCATATCGCAGCCAAGCCTGTCCCCCATAAACCCTCTCTGCCTCCGCAATCGCATCCATATAGCAGAACAGGGGTGAACAATTCTCAGGCGCTTTTTCCCCAATCACACTAGCTAAAATCGCAAAGGCCTGGAGCCAATTGGAAAACGTAATTGGTATCTGTCGATACCTCCGACGTTCCTCTTACTCCTTCTTTTCTTCCTTACGCGGCCTATCCAAATTAAAGCGCTCCAATGGGAGCAGAGAGAATATATCCACATACTCCCCTTTCCACACTTTGTCCTTTACCTCCTGCTTCAGGTGGGCCCCCAGCGGCCCCTCAAAACAAACATATACTTCACCCTTAGCAGAATCACTGACCCGCACCGTTTCTACCTCAGTGTCCCCACTAGCCTGTGTAGTACCTGCACTACCAGTACCCATAGTACTGCCTGGCGTAACCCACGCGCTCGCTGGCGACTGACCCCTGCCTCACTTTTGAAAACCACTCCGCAAAACCAGTCACCAACTCCAACATCCCCTTAGTAGCCTCACTCTGCTGACCCACTCCTGCCCCCCCCCCCCTGACTACCTGACAGGGGCACAGAAGACATAGATGATGACTCACCAGGCTGCCTGGGGGCTGTGAACCCAGCAGCCGCAGCTCCTGTTTCCTGACGCGCACTTTCTCCTCCGGGCATCTCATCTGTTCTGCTGGGTCTGGGAGCCGGGCGCGCACCCGCCAAAGATCCTGCAGGTGCCGCACTGCGTGTAGGCTCTTCAACGCCGTCTAAGCCAGCCGGCTGCCGCTTGTTCCCGGTGGCTCTCCCCACGCTTGCACCACTGCCTTCTCCCCGGAGATCTGTGTGGACGCCATCCTCTGCCGCACTTGTACCCGCCGTCGCTCCCGCTGCTTCTTCTTGCACGGGGAGGCGACCCCTCCCGCGCTGTGAACCCCGCCGTCCTGTTGGATTCCTCCCAGACCGCACCTGCCGGGAGGAAGGTGTCCGTCCCGCGGAACTGCCTGGAGGGTCCCGAATGGGGCTCCTAGACCGGCGCCGGGTTCTGGGGGTGAAGGAAGGGCTAAGGCGCTCCGGAGGCCGGGACCTCCGAGGCCATGCGCCAGAGGGGTCAGACGTATCAGCGTCTGTCCCCAACCCCCGAATGAGGCCCGCTACCTGCTCCTGTAGCCAGGCCGCTCCCTGCGTACCGGCCGCCTTTCTCAAGGAGGCCAGCGCAGCATCGATTTCCGCCATGATATCTGAAGTGTCACAGGATCGTTCAGCTAGCTAGCTTCTTGATCCCCGACAAAATGTCTGAACGGGGGCTACGTGATCCCCTCAATATATACCGCCACGCCACCCTGTTAAGCCCCTCCCCCACCTTGTCATTACCCAGGTACACCCCCAAACCCCTATTACCCTACTACCCTTAAGCTCCTTCCAACCCCTGTCAAGTGGGCCTCCCCCTAGGCTCCGCCCCAGTCCAGCCCAATACATTATGTACAGTACTAATACACCACATACCACAGCATTATAGACAGTACTAATACACCACACCATTATGTACAGTACTAATACACCACGTACCACAGCATTATACACAGTACTCATACACCACGTACCACAGCATTATAAACAGGACTAATACACCACGTACCACAGCATTATAAACAGGACTAATACACCACGTACCACAGCATTATAAACAGGACTAATACACCATGTACCACAGTGCAATACACAGAACTAATCCAACACATTCCACAGAATTATAGACAGTACTAATACACCACACGATTATGTACAGTTATAATACACCATGTACCACAGCATTATAAACAGTACTCATACACCACGTACCACAGCATAATACATAGAACTAATGCAACACGTACCACAGCATTATACACAGTACTAATACACCACATCGTTATGCACAGTACTAATCTACCACATACCACAGCATCCTACACAGTACTAGTACACCACACCACAGCATTATATACAGTACTAATACACCATGTACCACAGCCTTATACACAGAACCAATGCACCACAGCATTCAACACAGTACTAATACACAACAGCATTATGTACAGTACTAATACACCACATACCACAGCATTATACAGAGTACTCATACACCACACCAAGTATCACAGCATTATACACAGTACTCATACACCACGTACCACAGCGTTATACACAGAACTAATACACCACATACCACAGCGCAATACACAGAACAAATGCAACACGTACCACAGCATTATGTACAGTACTAATCCACCACATACCACAGCGTTATATACAGGACTAATACACCACGTACCACAGCGTTATATACAGGACTAATACACCACGTACCACAGCGTTATATACAGGACTAATACACCACGTACCACAGCGTTATATACAGGACTAATACACCACGTACCACAGCGTTATATACAGGACAAATACACCACGTACCACAGCATTATATACAGGACTAATACACCATGTACCACAGCGTTATATACAGTACTAATACACCATGTACCACAGCATTACATACAGTATTATACACAATGTACCTCTGCTCTGTCTCTTTGTAAACCCCTGTGGAGTTTTGTTACCCCATGAGCTGTCTGTGTACCCCCATGAGGAGTTGAGTTGTGTTAACCCCTGATCTGTCTCTGTGTAATCCTGTGTGGAGTTGTATTGCCCCCTGCACTGTCTCTGTGTACCCCTCTGTTCTAGCTGTGTTACAACCTTCACAGTGTTTGTGTACCCCCCCCCTGTGGAGTTGTGTTACCCCTTGCACTGTGTCTGTGTACCCCTCTGTGTAGCTGTGTTACAACCTTCACAGTGTTTGTGTACCCCCCCCTGTGGAGTTGTGTTACCCCTTGCACTGTGTCTGTGTACCCCTCTGTGTAGCTGTGTTACAACCTGCACAGTGTTTGTGTACCCCCCCTGTGGAGTTGTGTTACTCCTTGCACTGTGTCTGTGTACCCCCCTGTGGAGTTGTGTTGCCCCCTGCATGGTCTCTGTGTACCCCCCTGTGGAGTTGTGTTACCCCTTGCACTGTGTCTGTGTACCCCCTGTGGAGTTGTGTTGCCCCCTGCATGGTCTCTGTGTACCCCCCTGTGGAGTTGTGTTACCCCTTGCGCCAAAGGTGCCGATTTATGTTTTTGCTGGTGGGTGCTCAAGTCAAAAATATAGTGGAGTGGCTTCATAAGAAAGGGGCGTGGCCACAAAATAATACTGATTTATATTACGCAGCACAGTTATCTCCAATATTCAAATTATGGCAACAGTGCCAAACACATAAATGCTCCCACAGTGCCAAATACATAAATGCCCCCACAGTGCCAAACACATAAATGCCCCCACAGTGCCAAACACATAGATGCCCCCACAGTGCCAAACACATAGATGCCCCCACAGTGCCAAACACATAAATGCCCCCACAGTGCCAAACACATAGATGCCCCCCACAGTGCCAAATACATAAATGCTCCCACAGTGCCAAATACATAGATGCCCCCACAGTGCCAAATACATAGATGCCCCCACAGTGCCAAATACATAGATGCCCACACAGTGCCAAATACATAAATGCCCCCACTGTGCCAAATACATAAATGCCCCCACTGTGCCAAATACATAAATGCCCCCACAGTGCCAAATACATAAATGCCCCCCACAGTGCCAAATACATAAATGCCCCACAGTGCCAAATACATAAATGCCCCCAACAGTGCCAAATACATAAATGCCCCCACAGTGCCAAATACATAAATGCCCCCACAGTGCCAAATACATAAATGCCCCCCACAGTGCCAAATACATAAATGCCCCCACAGTGCCAAATACATAAATGCCCCCACAGTGCCAAATACATAAATGCCCCCACAGTGCCAAATACATAGATGCCCCCACAGTGCAGGTACAAAAATGCCCCCACAGTGCAGGTACATAAATGCCCCCACAGTGCCAAATACATAGATGCCCCCACAGTGCCAAATACATAAATGCCCCCACAGTGCCAAATACATAAATGCCCCCCACAGTGCCAAATACATAAATGCCCCCACAGTGCCAAATACATAAATGCCCCCACAGTGCCAAATACATAAATGCCCCCACAGTGCCAAATACATAGATGCCCCCACAGTGCAGGTACAAAAATGCCCCCACAGTGCAGGTACATAAATGCCCCCACAGTGCCAAATACATAAATGCCCCCACAGTGCAGGTACATAAATGCCCCCACAGTGCCAAATACATAAATGCCCCCACAGTGCCAAATACATAAATGCCCACACAGTGCAGGTACATAAATGCCCCCACAGTGCCAAATACATAAACGCCCCCACAGTGCCAAATACATAAATGCCCCCCACAGTGCCAAACATAGAAATGCCCCCCACAGTGCCAAACATATAAATGCCCCCCACAGTGCCAAACACATAAATGCCCCCCACAGTGCCAAACACATAAATGCCCCCACAGTGCAGGTACAAAAATGCCCCCACAGTGCCAAGTACATAAATGCCCCCACAGTGCCAAATACATAAATGTCCCCACAGTGCAGGTACATAAACGCCCCCACAGTGCCAAACACATAAATGCCCCCCACAGTGCCAAACACATAAATGCCCCCCACAGTGCCAAATACATAAATGCCCCCCACAGTGCCAAATACATAAATGCCCCCACAGTGCCAAATACATAAATGCCCCCCACAGTGCCAAATACATAAATGCCCCCCACAGTGCCAAATACATAGATGCCCCCACAGTGCAGGTACATAAATTCTCCCACAGTGCCAAATACATAGATGCCCCCACAGTGCCAAATACATAAATGCCCCCACAGTGCCAAATACATAAATACCCCCACAGTGCCAAACACATAGATGCCCCCACAGTGCCAAACACATAAATGCCCCCACAGTGCCAAATACATAAATGCCCCCACAGTGCCAAATACATAGATGCCCCCACAGTGCCAAATACATAAATGCCCCCACAGTGCCAAATACATAAATGCCCCCACAGTGCCAAATACATAGATGCCCCCACAGTGCCAAATACATAAATGCCCCCACAGTGCCAAATACATAAATGCCCCCACAGTGCCAAATACATAGATGCCCCCACAGTGCCAAATACATAGATGCCCCCACAGTGCCAAATACATAAATGCCCCCACAGTGCCAAACACATAGATGCCCCCCACAGTGCCAAATACATAAATGCCCCCACAGTGCCAAATACATAGATGCCCCCACAGTGCTAAATACATAGATGCCCCCACAGTGCCAAATACATAGATGCCCCCACAGTGCCAAATACATAGATGCCCCCACAGTGCCAAATACATAGATGCCCCCACAGTGCCAAATACATAGATGCCCCCACAGTGCCAAATACATAGATGCCCCCACAGTGCCAAATACATAGATGCCCCCACAGTGCCAAATACATAAATGCCCCCACAGTGCCAAATACATAAATGCCCCCCACAGTGCCAAATACATAAATGCCCCCACAGTGCCAAATACATAAATGCCCCCACAGTGCCAAATACATAAATGCCCCCACAGTGCCAAATACATAGATGCCCCCACAGTGCAGGTACAAAAATGCCCCCACAGTGCAGGTACATAAATGCCCCCACAGTGCCAAATACATAAATGCCCCCACAGTGCAGGTACATAAATGCCCCCACAGTGCCAAATACATAAATGCCCCCACAGTGCCAAATACATAAATGCCCACACAGTGCAGGTACATAAATGCCCCCACAGTGCCAAATACATAAACGCCCCCACAGTGCCAAATACATAAATGCCCCCCACAGTGCCAAACATAGAAATGCCCCCCACAGTGCCAAACATATAAATGCCCCCCACAGTGCCAAACACATAAATGCCCCCCACAGTGCCAAACACATAAATGCCCCCACAGTGCAGGTACAAAAATGCCCCCACAGTGCCAAGTACATAAATGCCCCCACAGTGCCAAATACATAAATGCCCCCACAGTGCAGGTACATAAATGCCCCCACAGTGCCAAATACATAAATGTCCCCACAGTGCAGGTACATAAACGCCCCCACAGTGCCAAACACATAAATGCCCCCCACAGTGCCAAACACATAAATGCCCCCCACAGTGCCAAATACATAAATGCCCCCCACAGTGCCAAATACATAAATGCCCCCACAGTGCAGGTACAAACCCCCCCCCCACAGTGCCAAATACATAAATGCCCCCACAGTGTCAAATACATAAATTCCCCCACAGTGCAGGTACAAAAATTCTCCCCACAGTGCCAAATACATAGATGCCCACACAGTACCTGTGCCAGCGATGAGGGAGGGGGAGTGCAGTGGGACACGGGCGAGTGGGCCGCTGCTGAGCAGGTGGGTGCTTATCAATTTCCGTGGGTGCTCAGGCCCTCAAGCACCCACAGAATGCCTTGCGCTGTCTCTGTGTTCCTCCTGTGTAATTGTGTTACCCCCTGCACTGTCTGTGTAATCCCCTGTGTAATTGTGTTACCCCCTGCGCTGTCTGTGTATTCCCCTGTGTAATTGTGTTACCCCCTGCGCTGTTTGTGTTACCCCCTGCGCTGTGTCTGTGTATTCCCCTGTGGAGTTGTGTACCCCCCTGCGCTGTGTCTGTGTATTCCCCTGTGGAGTTGTTACCCCCTGCGCTGTCTGTGTATTCCCCTGTGTAATTGTGTTACCCCCTGCGCTGTCTGTGTATTCACCTGTGTAATTGTGTTACCCCCTGCACTGTTTGTGTATTCCCCTGTGTAATTGTGTTACCCCCTGTGTCTGTGTATCCCCCTGTGCTGTTTGTGTGTACCCCCTGCGCTGTGTCTGTGTATTCCCCTGTGTAATTGTGTTACCCCCTGCGCTGTTTGTGTATTCCCCTGTGTAATTGTGTTACCCCCTGCGCTGTCTGTGTTACCCCCTGCGCTGTTTGTGTGTACTCCCCTGTGGAGTTGTTACCCCCTGTGTCTGTGTACCCCCCTGTGCTGTTTGTGTGTACCCCCCTGCGCTGTGTCTGTGTACCCCCCTGTGGAGTTGTGTTACCCCCTGCGCTGTCTTTGTATTCCCCTGTGAAATTGTGTTACCCCCTGCGCTGTCTTTGTATTCCCCTGTGTAATTGTGTTACCCCCTGCACTGTCTGTGTATTCCCCTGTGAAATTGTGTTACCCCCTGCGCTGGCTTTGTATTCCCCTGTGTAATTGTGTTACCCCCTGCACTGTCTTTGTATTCCCCTGTGTAATTGTGTTACCCCCTGCGCTGTCTGTGTATTTCCCTGTGTAATTGTGTTACCCCCTGCACTGTCTGTGTATTCCCCTGTGTAATTGTTACCCCCTGCGCTGTGACTGTGTATTCCCCTGTGGAGTTGTTACCCCCTGCGCTGTCTGTGTATTCCCCTGTGTAATTGTGTTACCCCCTGCACTGTCTGTGTATTCCCCTGTGTAATTGTGTTACCCCCTGTGTCTGTGTACCACCCGGCGCTGTCTGTGTAATCCCCTGTGTAATTGTGTTACCCCCTGCGCTGTCTGTGTATTCCCCTGTGTAATTGTGTTACCCCCTGCGCTGTCTGTATATTCCCCTGTGTAATTGTGTTACCCCCTGCGCTGTCTGTGTATTCCCCTGTGTAATTGTGTTACCCCCTGTGTCTGTGTACCCCCCTGCGCTGTTTGTGTGTACCCCCCTGCGCTGTGTCTGTGTATTCCCCTGTGGAGTTGTGTTACCCCCTGTGTCTGTGTACCCCCCCCCCCCCCCCGGCGCTGTTTGTGTGTACCCCCCTGCGCTGTGTCTTCCCCTGTGGAGTTGTGTTACCCCCTGCGCTGTCTGTGTATTCCCCTGTGTAATTGTGTTACCCCCTGTGTCTGTGTACCCCCCGGCGCTGTTTGTGTGTACCCCCCTGCGCTGTGTGTGTATTCCCCTGTGGAGTTGTGTTACCCCCTGTGTCTGTGTACCCCCCCCCCCCCCCCCGGCGCTGTTTGTGTGTACCCCCCTGCGCTGTGTCTTCCCCTGTGGAGTTGTGTTACCCCCTGCGCTGTTTGTGTATTCCCCTGTGTAATTGTGTTACCCCCTGTGTCTGTGTACCCCCCTGCGCTGTTTGTGTTTACTCCCCTGTGGAGTTGTTACCCCCTGCGCTGTGTCTGTGTACCCCCCGGCGCTGTTTATGTGTACCCCCTGTGCTGTGTCTGTGTATTCCCCTGTGGAGTTGTGTTACCACTGCGCTGTGTCTGTGTACCCCCCTGTGGAGTTGTGTTCCCACTGCGCTGTGTCTGTGTACCCCCCTGTGGAGTTGTGTTACCCCCTGCGTCTATGTAATACCCTCAGCACTGCATTTATATGCAGTGATCTCTATGACGAGCAGTGATTGTCAGCTTTGCGGCCGAGGTTGCTGCATACACTGTTGCTCACCTGTGCAGCCAGACCTGTGCGATACTCATCCAGGTCCTGCAGGACGGTCTGACTCTGAGTGAGGGCACAGCCCTGGGCATCCATCAGCTGCAGCATCTGGGGGAATACAAGTACCCCGCAGGGGCAGATAACAGTGATGAGGGTGGTATAGCGCACAGATAATGGGGGTTACAGCATGGTGTTACTGCAGGGAGATCATGCCATACAAGTCTCATTGACCTTTTTGACTCCGTGACCAAAATACTAGATGAAGGGGGGGCTGTAGATGTGGCATATCTAGACTTTAGTAAGGCATGTGACACTGTCCCACATCGCAGGCTGCTAAATAAACGTGAAAGTGTGGGATTGGATTATAAAACAATTAAATGGATAAGAACCTGGTTGCAGGATAGGAAACAGACAGTGGTAGTAAATGGAGTGCATTCTATGGAGGGACATGTTACCAGTGGAGTACCCCAGGGATCTGTACTTGGACCAGTGCTCTTTAATATCTTTGTCAGTGACATTGCAAATGGTATTGAAGGGAATGTATGCCTTGTTGCAGATGACACAAAGATATGCAACAGAGTAGACACACCAGGAGGGGTAAATCAAATGACTGATGATCTAAGCAGTGGCGGAACTCCCGGAGGCAATGGAGTCATCTGCCGCCGGACGTCAGCCTTACAGGGGGCACTGGCTCCATTGCCTCCGATAGTCCAGACCTGCATTAGAATAGCTGCCTGGCGGTACCCTCTCCCCCTCCTCTCTGTCACCCGGCTCCTGGCTGCGCCTGATGCTGTACTACTCGGAGCCAGCAGCAAGTGAAGACTCGGGCGGGAGAAGTCGCAGGCAGCCAGTGCGGGACGGGTAAGAGGGAGCAGTGAGCACGCCCCCTTCCAGCCCATCACCGTCTCCCAAAGGGCTGCTGCGACAGTGTCCGTGCACAAAAAGCGGGGTCTGGTCTCCGTCCATCCATCCCCCAGCTTGCCAGTCCCCTCCCAGCAGACAGCAGTCACAGCGTCAGACTGCTGGTACTGATGACAGCGCGTGTCCTCGTGGGTGTCACACAGCGCTGCTGCAGCACAGGCAGGGGACAGTCAGCCGGCATGTTAGCTGCTGCCTGGCCTGGATATGGAGAGGTTCCTGGACCCCATCGTCCGGCAGCAGTGAAACAGTGGGACAAGCCGTGCGGCGCCACTGCGTGTGAGTGACCACCTTGTTAAAAGTTCAACATAGGGGTGACCATACCTCCCAACTGTCACGATTACAGCGGGACAGTCCCGATTTTCGGGTCCTGTCCTGCTGTCCCACCCGCGGCAGGCATTGTTCCGCTGCGGGGGTGGCAGTTGGGAGACCCCCCAATCTAGTAGAATAGACGCTGTGCGCATGCACACAGCGTCTATTCTCGTATGAAAATGAGGTTGCGGCTAATTAGCATAAGTCGCGATCTCATTTGCATACGCCCCGCCCCCTTTTCGGGCGCTCGCGCGGCTTCGCCGCCCGAGTGTCCCTATTTCTACAGGTCAGAAGTTGGGAGGTATGGGGTTGGTTGTTGGGGACCCTCACGTGGCTCTAAATATTATATATATATATTTCTATACTTTTTTGTGAGTGCCAGCAGGCTTGGATGCTATAGGTTATAATATATATGTACATACATACACATATATACATATACACACACACACATACATATATATGCATTGTAGTAGCTACACCTATTTATGTGAGTGCCAGGCCGACCACTATCTATCATCTATCTCGTATCTGTATACAGGAGATACATAACATTGATATAAATGCCCATTCAGATTCCCTTGCTAACTTGCGAGGAGATGCAGACAAGAACACATCCCCACACATGCAGCCGTCCAGCGCGTAAATCATTCAATATTCGGTGACCATCGAATGATTTCCGCATGCGTAAACCCCCTACCTGCGAAAACGGGGCCAAAATCAGCTTCTTTAAATCGTGCATGGAGCGTGGGGGGGGCACCAACATGTATCTTGCCTCCGGGCACTTGGTATGAACTTACGCCACATAATAGGGTAACATGTGGGGTAATGCTATGCTAGGGTAACATGTGGGGTAACGCTATGCTAGGGTAACATGTGGGGTAATGCTATGCTAGGGTAACATGTGGGGTAACGCTATGCTAGGGTAACATGTGGGGTAATGCTATGCTAGGGTAACATGTGGGGTAACGCTATGCTAGGGTAACATGTGGGGTAACGCTATGCTAGGGTAACATGTGGGGTAACGCTATGCTAGGGTAACATGTGGGGTAACGCTATGCTAGGGTAACATGTGGGGTAACGCTATGCTATGGTAACATGTGGGGTAATGCTATGCTAGGGTAACATGTGGGGTAATGCTATGCTAGGGTAACATGTGGGGTAATGCTATGCTAGGGTAACATGTGGGGTAATGCTATGCTAGGGTAACATGTGGGGTAATGCTATGCTAGGGTAACATGTGGGGTAACGCTATGCTAGGGTAACATGTGGGGTAATGCTATGCTAGGGTAACATGTGGGGTAACGCTATGCTAGGGTAACATGTGGGGTAACGCTATGCTAGGGTAACATGTGGGGTAACGCTATGCTAGGGTAACATGTGGGGTAATGCTATGCTAGGGTAACATGTGGGGTAACGCTATGCTAGGGTAACATGTGGGGTAACGCTATGCTAGGGTAACATGTGGGGTAATGCTATGCTAGGGTAACATGTGGGGTAATGCTATGCTAGGGTAACATGTGGGGTAACGCTATGCTAGGGTAACATGTGGGGTAACGCTATGCTAGGGTAACATGTAGGGTAACGCTATGCTAGGGTAACATGTGGGGTAATGCTATGCTAGGGTAACATGTGGGGTAACGCTATGCTAGGGTAACATGTGGGGTAATGCTATGCTAGGGTAACATGTGGGGTAATGCTATGCTAGGGTAACATGTGGGATAACACTATGCTAGGGTAACATGTGGGGTAATGCTATGCTAGGGTAACATGTGGGGTAATGCTATGCTAGGGTAACATGTGGGGTAACGCTATGCTAGGGTAACATGTGGGGTAATGCTATGCTAGGGTAACATGTGGGGTAATACTATGCTAGGGTAACATGTGGGGTAACGCTATGCTAGGGTTACATGTGGGGTAACGCTATGCTAGGGTAACATGTGGGGTAATGCTATGCTAGGGTAACATGTGGGGTAATGCTATGCTAGGGTAACATGTGGGGTAATGCTATGCTAGGGTAACATGTGGGGTAATGCTATGCTAGGGTAACATGTGGGGTAATGCTATGCTAGGGTAACATGTGGGGTAACGCTATGCTAGGGTAACATGTGGGGTAACGCTATGCTAGGGTAACATGTGGGGTAATGCTATGCTAGGGTACCATGTGGGCAAATGCTATGCTAGGGTAACATGTGGGGTAATGCTATGCTAGGGTAACATGTGGGGTAATGCTATGCTAGGGTAACATGTGGGGTAATGCTATGCTAGGGTAACATGTGAGGTAACGCTATGCTAGGGTAACATGTGGAGTAACACTATGCTAGGGTAACATGTGGAGTAACACTATGCTAGGGTAACATGTGGAGTAACGCTATGCTAGGGTAACATGTGGAGTAACGCTATGTTAGGGTAACATGTGGAGTAACGCTATGTTAGGGTAACATGTGGAGTAACGCTATGTTAGGGTAACATATGGGGTAATGCTATGCTAGGGTAACATGTGGGGTAATGCTATGTTAGGGTAACATATGGGGTAATGCTATGTTAGGGTAACATGTGGGGTAATGCTATGCTAGGGTAACATGTGGGGTAATGCTATGTTAGGGTAACATGTGGGGTAATGCTATGCTAGGGTAACATGTGGAGTAACACTATGCTAGGGTAACATGTGGGGTAATGCTATGTTAGGGTAACATGTGGGGTAATGCTATGCTAGGGTACAATAACAGGGGAATATTTATGTGAGGAACAATTCTCTTGAAACTCACAAACTCCAGGATGGAGAACTTCTTCTTCCCCTGGATGAGGTTGATCTGAGGAGAGAGCGAGGAGAAGAGGACGGATTACATGACAATGTAAGTAGTAGCAGAGACAGACATATTTTATAATTTATAATTAGACACAGAATATAGAGATGTCACCAGATGGATAGACAAGATGTGAGACCTATTACTAGGTCCCCTCACTCTTCTAGGATCAGTGATGATGACAGACATGGACACAGATTACAGAGATGTCACCAGATGGACACAGGAGATAGATAAGGGACCTATTACTGGAGTCTGTGGTCACCTCACTCTTCTAGGATCAGTGATGATGACAGACATGGACACAGATTACAGAGATGTCACCAGATGGACACAGGAGATAGATAAGGGACCTATTACTGGAGTCTGTGGTCACCTCACTCTTCGAGGATCAGTGATGATGACAGACATGGACACAGATTACAGAGATGTCACCAGATGGACACAGGAGATATGAGACCTATAACTATAGTCTGTGGCCACCTTACTCTTCTATGATCAGTGATGATGACAGACATTGACACAGAGATTACAGAGATGTCACCAGATGGACACAGGAGATCTGATACCTATTACTGGAGTCTGTGGCCACCTTACTCTTCTAGGATCAGTGATGATGACAGACATTGACACAGAGATTACAGAGATGCCACCAGATGGACACAGGAGATAGATGCAGGACCTATTACTGGAGTCTGTGGTCACCTCACTCTTCTAGGATCAGTGATGATGAGACAGACATGGACACAGAGATTACAGAGAAGTTACCAGATGGACACAGGAGATGTGAGGCCTACAACTATAGTCTGTGGTCCCCTCACTCTTCTATGATCAGTGATGATGACAGACATTGACACAGAGATTACAGAGATGCCACCAGATGGACACAGGAGATAGATGCAGGACCTATTACTGGAGTCTGTGGTCACCTCACTCTTCTAGGATCAGTGATGATGAGACAGACATGGACACAGAGATTACAGAGAAGTTACCAGATGGACACAGGAGATGTGAGGCCTACAACTATAGTCTGTGGTCCCCTCACTCTTCTAGGATCAGTGATGATGACAGACATGGACACAGAGATTACAGAGAAGTCACCAGATGGACACAGGAGATGTGAGGCCTATAACTATACTATGTGGTCACCAAATTCCTCTAGGATCAGTGATGATGAGACAGACATGGACACATAGATTACAGAGATGCCACCAGATGGGCACAGGAGATATATGTGGGACCCATTACTGGAGTCTGTGGTCACCTTACTCTTCTAGGATCAGTGATGATGAGACAGACATGGACACAGATTACAGAGGTGTCACCAGATGGACACAGGAGATATGAGACCTATAACTATACTATGTGGTCCCCTCACTCTTCTATGATCAGTGATGATGAGACAGACATGGACACAGAGATTACAGAGATGTCACCAGATGGACACAGGAGATAGATACGGGACCTATTACTGGAGTCTGTGGCCACCTTACTCTTCTAGGATCAATGATGATGACCGACATGGAGACAGATTACAGAGATGTCACCAGATGGGCACAGGAGATGTGAGGCCTACAACTATAGTCTGTGGTCCCCTCACTCTTCTAGGATCAGTGATGATGACAGACATGGACACAGAGATTACAGAGAAGTCACCAGATGGACACAGGAGATGTGAGGCCTATAACTATACTATGTGGTCACCAAATTCCTCTAGGATCAGTGATGATGAGACAGACATGGACACATAGATTACAGAGATGCTACCAGATGGGCACAGGAGATAGATGTGGGACCTATTACTGAAGTCTGTGGTCACCTTACTCTTCTAGGATCAGTGATGATGACAGACATGGAGACAGATTACAGAGATGTCACCAGATGGACACAGGAGATGTGAGGCCTATAACTATAGTCTGTGGCCACCTTACTCTTCTAGGATCAGTGATGATGACAGACATGGACACAGATTAGAGATATCACCAGATGGACACAGGAGATAGATATGTGACCTATTCCTGGAGTCTGTGGCCATCTTACTCTTCTAGGATCAGTGATGATGACAGACATGGACACAGATTACAGAGGTGTCACCAGATGGACACAGGAGATCTGATACCTATTACTGGAGTCTGTGGCCACCTTACTCTTCTGGGATCAGTGATGATGAGACCGACATGGACACAGATTACAGAGATGTCACCAGATGGACACAGGAGATCTGATACCTATTACTAGAGTCTGTGGAAACCTAACTCTTCTAGGATCAGTGGTAGGACAGACATGGATACAGAGATGTCACCAGATGGACACAGAAGATCTGATACCTATTACTGGAGTCTGTGCTCACCTAACTCTTCTAAGATCAGTGGTAAGACAGACATGACAATATAAGTAGTAGCAGAGATGAAGGTGGATATGGTGCACCAGTGCAGTATACAGAGCAAACAGTGACACAATTTTCTGACCTGCAGGGTATAGTCCAGAACCCGCTCCCTGAATGCTTTCCGAGATGTCAGGACAGCGGATGAGGCTTCCTGCGTCTCCTGAGCCTTCTTGCGTGGAAGCTCTGCATTGTGGTTCAGAGCACTCTCCAGTCCCTCACGGCAGCGCTCTAACTCCTTACGGCTGTCTCGAAATGATCTCAAGTCCCTGAGGAGCAGTAAATAGACCATATTAGTAATTAGGCAAATAACATTTCTGAAGAATGTATTCATATATCCTCTAATAAAACCCTATGTGAATCCATATAAGCCGCCAGACTTACTCTCCAGTTATTACTGAAGACCGCATCTGAAATCAGCAGTAATTCATTACTTTCTAGCCGTAGTTCGGCGTCTCACGCCGGAACATCCGTGCATTCCAGGGATGCCGGAAACCGGAAGTCGTATGCGTTCCACCGTTCCTTTCTGTGCTCAACAGGAAGGAACGTCTGGTGGCTTATATGGATTCACATAGGGTTTTATTAGAGGATAGTGGTCTATGTCTGGAAATAGGTCTTTCTTTTAATAGTGTTGTTTGAGTATAAATACCCGGATATGGGGGATATCTTGCTTAATGTTTCCACATGCTGGATGATCGTGGATAAGCCAGGAGGACCTTCTGAGGACCTATTTCCCATATTTCAAATCACAAGCGAATATTGTCTACTCTTTTGTGGACAATTATATAGGGTACGATTCCCATCTTAAGGCGTTACACTTATAACCCTATTGTCTGATGGTATTACACTATATTGTTGTTTCTCTCCTTTTATGTCATACGAGTAACCGCCAGTGATACATTTGAAGGAGTGACACTAAAGGAGCGCATGAAAAACAGAAGGTATGATACCTATCATTGGAGACTCCTCTCTCCTCTAGAATCGGTGATGGCGAGACAGATGATGGTAGAAGTAGTAGCAGATTTAGACATGGACACAAATTACAGAGAAGTCACCAATGATATACAGAAGGTGTGAGATTCATCACTGGACTCTGTGGTCACCTCACACTTCTACAATCAGGGATGCTGAGACAGACACAATCATATAGGTCAGTGGTTCCCA
Source organism: Crinia signifera (assembly GCF_055691185.1). NCBI lineage: Eukaryota > Metazoa > Chordata > Amphibia > Anura > Myobatrachidae > Crinia > Crinia signifera. The sequence goes on along the minus strand of NC_139220.1, from coordinate 341,132,353 downwards.
AACTGTGCGCCTAGGCTCCCTGCGGTGCCTTGGAGCACTTTCAGGGGTGCCTCAGGTTGGTGGTCCAGAACAATTCAAGTTATTTATGGCCAATGAAATAGGCAAAATCAGTGCTTGTGGCTTCCAATTAAGAATATGTGGGTAAACGGAAGAATCATGTTTCTCGCCACATAAGTGGACCTAAGGAAAACATTTAAATGACAACTAATTTTATATTTTTCCTGAAAATAGTAAACAACTTTTGGCCCTGGGGTGCTGTGAAAAATATTCTGATACTTTAGGGTGCCATGATTCAAAAAATTTGGGAACCACTGATATAGGTGGTAGCAGGGACAGACTTGGACACAGATACAGAGATGTCACCAGATGGACACGCAGTGAAGGAACCTTTATTTGCAGTAATCTCACTCTTTCAGAAGAAGCTGAAGTTTCTGCTTGAAGCTTTGCTGGATTGCTTCCAAGAACTCCTATAGAACCAAAGAAACATAACATGTTTGAAGCCAGAAAAAAATCAGAGGACATGGCCAGAAAAATCAGTTATGTAGAAGCGAGGCTGACGGTCCCAGAAAGTAGCAAAAGGAGGGAGCACCGGTCAGTTAGGACAGATCGGAGAAGAAGAATGGAAGATAGATCCATTGTGGCCTTGCATTACCGTGTGATTGTCTATTATTGTATTCAGACCATCTGAGAACCGATCCAAACATTCCTGGAAATAGAGAATATTACAATTCACCACATGACCCAGAGGGCACAGAATAGACATATAATAGGTGAGAGATCATTTTCAGGGATCAATCCTATTCCCATAAAATGGTAAAAGACACCATTGGAGACCACCGGCAATAGTAACCACCGGCAATGGCACCATAAATCGCTCCCATTGCAGGAATTGTACTTGGCCTAAAAATATGCGACATACCATAAGCGCAGGACATAGATGAACTAATGTGCACACGTGAATATCATTGCGGTTACTTACTGCAAGTAACTGTATACTGACCACCGATAATGATCACACCCTTCCACCTGGACTCCGCCTAAGCCCTGGCGCTGGCCTGGACTCCACCTAAGCACTGGCCTGGACTCCGCCTAAGCCCTGGCGCTGGCCTGGACTCCGCCTAAGCCCTGCCGCTGGCCTGGACTCCGCCTAAGCCCTGCCGCTGGCCTGGACTCCGCCTAAGCCCTGCCGCTGGCCTGGACTCCGCCTAAGCCCTGGCGCTGGCCTGGACTCCGCCTAAGCCCTGGCGCTGGCCTGGACTCCGCCTAAGCCCTGGCGCTGGCCTGGACTCCGCCTAAGCGCTGGCCTGGACTCCGCCTAAGCCCTGGCGCTGGCCTGGACTCCGCCTAAGCCCTGGCGCTGGCCTGGACTCCGCCTAAGCCCTGGCGCTGGCCTGGACTCCGCCTAAGCCCTGGCGCTGGCCTGGACTCCGCCTAAGCCCTGGCGCTGGCCTGGACTCCGCCTAAGCCCTGGCGCTGGCCTGGACTCCGCCTAAGCCCTGGCGCTGGCCTGGACTCCGCCTAAGCCCTGGCGCTGGCCTGGACTCCGCCTAAGCCCTGGCGCTGGCCTGGACTCCGCCTAAGCCCTGGCGCTGGCCTGGACTCCGCCTAAGCCCTGGATAGAAGTACATCTTTACAGATGAATGAACAGGTTTGCAATAACAATATGGTTAGGGGCAGACTGGGCCAAATGGTTCTGATCTGCCGTCACATTGTATGTTTTTACTACAGTGCTTATAAAGAGCTGTAATATAACAGACTGTACCCGAATGGAAGTAGTGAAGCTGCAGAGCGGATGAAGCAGAGCATCCTGGGATAAAAGGTAACCTTACCAGGAGAGAAAGTCACTGTAGGTTCCCCAGAGGGGGAGGTTAGGGTGTGAGGGTGAGGGACAGGCACTAAGAAGTGTCAAAGTTGAATTGCAGCGCTACTAATGTCGGCAACTGGTGTGGGCACGTGTATAGGCAGTGCTACTAATGTCGGCAACTGTTGTGAGTATGCCTATAGGCAGCGCTACTGCTGTCGGCAACTGGTGAGGGCACATGTATAGGCAGCGCTACTGCTGTCGGCAACTGGTGTGGGCATGTGTATAGGCAGTGCTACTGCTGTCGGCAACTGGTGTGGGCACGTGTATAGGCAGTGCTACTAATGTCGGCAACTGTTGTGAGTATGACTATAGGCAGCGCTACTGCTGTCGGCAACTGGTGTGGGCATATGGTTACACAGTGCTACTAATGTCGGCAATTGGTGTGAGTACTACATATAAGCAGAGCAACTACTTTTGGCAACTGGTGTGGGCGTTATGAACAGGCAGCCCTTCAAATGTGGGCATATCCAGGAGTACTCTGGGCATTATGTGTAGCATAATGTGTGTCAATGTCATATGGGCATTATGGTGCACAGCATATTTTGTAAGGAGAATTACGGTGTGTGGCATAATGTGTAATGGGCATTGAGGTGTGCTGCATATTGTGTAAGGGGCATCATGATGTGTGACATAATGTATCATGTGAATGGGCATTACTTTATGTATAATGTGCCTTACTGTGTGTGGTATAATGTGTAATGGGCATTGAGGTGTGCTGCATATTGTGTAAGGGGCATCATGATGTGTGACATAATGTATAATTTGCATTACTGTGTGTGGTATAATGTGTAATGGGCATTGAGGTGTGAAGCATATTGTGTAAGGGGCATCATGATGTGTGACATAATGTATAATGTGTAATGGGCATTACTTTATGTATAATGTGCCTTACTGTGTGTGGTATAATGTGTAATGGGCATTGAGGTGTGCTGCATATTGTGTAAGGGGCATCATGATGTGTGACATAATGTATAATTTGCATTACTGTGTGTGGTATAATGTGTAATGGGCATTGAGGTGTGCTGCATATTGTGTAAGGGGCATCATTATGTGTGACATAATGTATAATGTGCCTTACTGTGTGTGGTATAATGTGTAATGGGCATTGAGGTGTGCTGCATATTGTGTAAGGGGCATCATGATGTGTGACATAATGTATTATTTGCATTACTGTGTGTGGTATAATGTGTAATGGGCATTATGGTGTGCTGCATATTGTGTAAGGGCATCATGATGTGTGACATAATGTATCATGTGAATGGGCATTACTTTATGTATAATGTGCCTTACTGTGTGTGGTATAATGTGTAATGGGCATTGAGGTGTGCTGCATATTGTGTAAGGGGCATCATGATGTGTGACATAATGTATAATTTGCATTACTGTGTGTGGTATAATGTGTAATGGGCATTGAGGTGTGAAGCATATTGTGTAAGGGGCATCATGATGTGTGACATAATGTATAATCTGTAATGGGCATTACTTTATGTATAATGTGCCTTACTGTGTGTGGTATAATGTGTAATGGGCATTGAGGTGTGCTGCATATTGTGTAAGGGGCATCATGATGTGTGACATAATGTATAATTTGCATTACTGTGTGTGGTATAATGTGTAATGGGCATTGAGGTGTGCTGCATATTGTGTAAGGGGCATCATGATGTGTGACATAATGTATAATGTGCCTTACTGTGTGTGGTATAATGTGTAATGGGCATTGAGGTGTGCTGCATATTGTGTAAGGGGCATCATGATGTGTGACATAATGTATAATTTGCATTACTGTGTGTGGTATAATGTGTAATGGGCATTATGGTGTGCTGCATATTGTGTAAGGGGCATCATGATGTGTGACATAATGTATAATTTGCATTACTGTGTGTGGTATAATGTGTAATGGGCATTGAGGTGTGCTGCATATTGTGTAAGGGGCATCATGATGTGTGACATAATGTATTATTTGCATTACTGTGTGTGGTATAATGTGTAATGGGCATTGAGGTGTGAAGCATAATGTGTTATGGGGATTACAGTGTAATTGGTACTTTTATGTGACGACGCCCATTCCCCATAAAGCCACGCTCCTACATTTTTGCGCGCTCCTACGGTGCAAACTCTCCCTGTTTTATAACTCATGGCGCCAGAATGGCTAATTACAGCGGTGTAAGGTGAATAATACTGTGCTACCGTGTGGTGTAATGTGGAGTGGGAGTACTATTGTGTGGCCATTCCCCTACTTGTGAGATCATACGTTTGTCTTTGGTGTCTTTGGTGTGCTCTGTCCCTTTGTTAAGCTTGGGTGGGCGTAAATTTATAGTTTGCAGGAGGGCGCCAAACCCCCTAGCACCGGCCCTGCTTGCGTGGGTTTCCTCCGGGTACTCCGGTATCCTCCCACAATCCAAAAATATACTGGTAGGTTAATTGGCTCCCAACAAATTAACCCTAGAATGTCTGTGTGTGTGTGTGTGTGTGTGTACACGTGGTAGGGAATATATATTGTAAGCTCCACTGTGGCAGGGACTTATGTGAATGTTCAACTATTCTCTGTACAGCGCTGCGGAATATGTGTGCACTATATAAGAAACTGTTAATAAATAAAGAAATACAATATGCAAAAATTCCGAGAGTGAGTGGAGTGGAGTAGCGAGTCAGTGACCTGGAGGACTCTAAAAACCACCGTCGCTGAATTATTAATAATGGCAGCTAAATCCAAATTGTCTGATATTGAAGGACGCCTTAGGAGAAATAATATCAGATATATTCCAGAATGAGCGGGGGGATTAAATCCAGAAACATTAATTGAGGAATGGCTCCTTAAAACCTTCAGTCCTCAGTTTGCAGTTGAAGGGGCGCATCAATTACCCCCTATAGCCCTGCCTCCTGGAGATCCTCCGCGCACATTTATTGCTGGGATGCTACATATAAAGACCGGCATACCGTGCTCCGCTTGGCATGGATACAGGGGCCGCTAATGCCACTGGATTCCCACCCAGTGACAGCGTTCCCAGATTTCGCTACAAAAATCCAGATCTCAATTTATACATATCAAAAAGAAATTGCGTGATAGACAGATAGAGTTCTCTATGCTTTTTCCATCTCGACTTCGTGTAATACATAATAATGTGACTCAATACACTTGGAGAAACGGAGAAATGGGCGGGGAGTTTGCCACCAATCACTCGCGGATGATATAAGCTGCAGGAGTCTATTGAGATCCTGATCTTGGTTTTTCCACAAGTCCAGATGTTTTCCTCTGTTTTTTCTATCCTTGTGGGACTTGGAACCTGACGGAGATATTAGTTTAATCCTTTTGGCTGATTGAAAGATGGCTAGACCTGTGTTTTGCATTATATTAATCTGCAATGTTTTGTATATCTTATCAGGGCCCTCTTCCCTCCTGTTGTCAAAGCCCACTTCTCTTCACATGTCACTCACAGCTCTCCTATACTCCAACACTCAGGGTGACATTCTATGGGATGAGATTGTTAGACTTTTGCGATTTTTTTAGCAAAAACGGCCGAAATCGCATTTGTTTCAATTTTCGCATATTTAATGAGCTGCGAAAATGTGAAAAAAATGCGATTTTTGCCAAGTTGGACACACTGGAAATGCGATGGCTGCTTTTCGCAGCACATCGCATCCAGATGTTTTCACATGGAAAACTATACAAATCGCATATTTAATGGTATGCGATTTGTATAAAGTGTGAAGTCGGCTCCTGATTGGCCGCTAGCCGGCCAATAGAATCATCCGGAGGAAAGGCGCGGAAGATGAAAATCTCTTCGCCTCTCCAGTCCGAGAGCGGGTACCACAGCAGCCGGGAGCAGCGCGTCTGCCGGAGAGGATGCCGATGTCGTCGCCGGGGACCAGGTGAGTAGGATTTCCTTCCTCAGGTAACCCTGTGGACTTCATCGGATCCTGGACCCCGGACCAGCCCCGGAACCAGGACCAAGGCCCCGGAACCGGACTCTTCTGCCCTGGAGCCCCGGACCCAGGATCCAGGGACCGACCTACGGGCTCAAGGTAGGTAAGTATCAGTATGTGTGTGTTATGTGTGTATTAAACTTTTATTTTTCAGGGTGTCAGTGTGTGTGTTATTTCACTATTTTTTGTACTGTAGAACTACAAGTGCCAGCGGGCCCTTTAATGCCCCGCATGCTGGGACTTGTGGTTCTCCAAGTCCCAGCATGCGGGGGAGGCTTGCTGGGACTCATAGTTCGCCAGTAGAAAACAATAGTTTTTCTGCTTTTTTTTACACAATCCATCAGCCCGATGCCCACCGCCCAGGGGCATCGGGGACAGCCCCGGACTTTCAGCATGGGCTGGTAAGTCCTGGAGGGGGGGGACCCCTTCATTGGGGGGGTCCCCACTTCCCCAGGACCCCTGCCCATGCTGACCAGCCACGGGGATAATGCTTTGGCCGCGGGACCTTATATAATAAGTGTCCCCCGGCTGTGGCATTACCCCGGTGCTGGTTCTTAAAATACGGGGGACCCCTAGTCATTTTGTCCCCCGTATTTTGGGAACCAGCGCCGGACCTTGAGCCTGGTGCTGGTTTCATGAAATCAAGGGGACCCCTATTTGTCGGGGACCCTGATTTTATGTCACCAGCACCGGCTCAATGAGCCCGGGGCTGGTTATGCTCTGGCGGGGGACCCCGCGCTCGTTTTTTTTTTTTTTTTTTGCGCTGTCCTGCAAACGTGCGATTTTCAGACATGAAAATCGCACATTTTCAGGACTAAAGACATCGCACCACCTCGCACCTATTCGCACTATTTGGCCCGTTTTTCGCATCTCATTAAATATGCGAAAAACAGGGCAATCTTGCGATTTGAAAAAGTGCGAAGTGGTGCGATAAAAAAAAACGCGCATTTATCTCATCCCATAGAATGTCACCCTCAGTGACCATCTTCGTCCGCATACTCATCTCCATCATTGGCCCCAAGCCTCTAGTTGTATGTTGATTGGGTCCTCACTACTTACATTTAAGCTGTAATGTGTATTGATCTGTGGCGCTCTTTATTTGTACTGTATTTTTGTTATTTACTCAATATTATGCCAAGCTTTGTCTCCCTGTATTGTTCCTTTGTACGGCGCTGCAAAACACTTGTGGCGCCTTGTAAATAAAATTATAATAATAATAATAATAAGGCAGGGCTGGCCGGGTGATGCAGCGTGGGCGGGACCTGGGTTCGGCCGTGGCGGTCCATGTGGGGGGGTGGGGGGTATCGCCAGTTTCAGGATGATGCGGCGCGTGAGGGACCCGTGGATTCTCCTGCTCTACCCGCGGACAAAGTGCGCTGTGGGAAACATAGCCCTGCTGCCGGCGTCCCTGTGCGGGTGAAGTCTCTCCACGGGAGAGCTCATACTAAAGCTGGCCATACATTTACAGATTGATTGTCAGATTGGGCCGGTTGGAACAAAAACATGGTAATATCTGAATGACCGTTTTTGGCAGTTTTCCAGCATTTCAAAGCAAATGGTCAACTGCCATCTGCTCTCATCCATTACCAGGATTTTGTTACAACCAGACAGATCTGACAATAGATCTGTAGATGTATGGCCAGCTTTACAAATAGCTATAAGGTTTCATAGGTTGATCCCGGATATCCCACCTGTATGTTTTTTCTTTTGGTTGGGTTGGATGTAGGTATATCTCAATGTCGTTTTTTGGTAGATGTACAGGGAGCGATGGGAAGGGTTAGGGATTTGTATTGTTTTTTTTTATTATTGTTGCTTATTATTCCCCTTTTTTCTAGTTTGATGCATAGTTATGCCCTTCTTTATTATTATCAGATACAGTATTGGTATACAGCACCTACTGGGTTACCAGAGGTGGTGCTATGTGTTAATCTATTATTTAAGGATAAGAAGTGAAGGCCTTAGATTATTGGGGTGGAATGTGAGAGGTTTAAATAATAAAATCAATCGCGCTTTGGTTCGCTCACAGGTTAAATGATATAAAGCAATTGGGGGGTCTCCAATGGCTGCTACCTGTGACACTATAGCATCACGCTGATGATGTGAGTTTAGACTTCATTACCTTCCATCCTGCGGATAGTTATATCCGTACAACTACTGAAGTAGGGGGTCTCCAATGGCTGATACCTGTGACACTATAGCATCACGCTGATGATGTGAGTTTAGACTTCATTACCTTCCATCCTGCGGATAGTTATATCCGTACAGCTACTGAAGTAGAGGGTCTCCAATGGCTGATACCTGTGACACTATAGCATCACACTGATGATATGAGTTTAGACTTCATTACCTTCCATCCTGCGGATAGTTATATACGTACAGCTACTGAAGTAGGGGGTCTCCAATGGCTGATACCTGTGACACTATAGCATCACGCTGATGATGTGAGTTTAGACTTCATTACCTTCCATCCTGCGGATAGTTATATACGTACAGCTACTGAAGTAGGGGGTCTCCAATGGCTGATACCTGTGACACTATAGCATCACGCTGATGATGTGAGTTTAGACTTCATTACCTTACATCCTGCGGATAGTTATATACGTACAGCTACTGAAGTAGGGGGTCTCCAATGGCTGATACCTGTGACACTATAGCATCACGCTGATGATGTGAGTTTAGACTTCATTACCTTCCATCCTGCGGATAGTTATATAGGTACAGCTACTGAAGTAGGGGGTCTCCAATGGCTGATACCTGTGACACTATAGCATCACGCTGATGATGTGAGTTTAGACTTCATTACCTTCCATCCTGCGGATAGTTATATAGGTACAGCTACTGAAGTAGGGGGTCTCCAATGGCTGATACCTGTGACACTATAGCATCAAGCTGATGATGTGAGTTTAGACTTCATTACCTTCCATCCTGCGGATAGTTATATAGGTACAGCTACTGAAGTAGGGGGTCTCCAATGGCTGATACCTGTGACACTATAGCATCACGCTGATAATGTGAGTTTAGACTTCATTACCTTCCATCCTGCGGATAGTTATATCCGTACAGCTACTAAGGTAGGGGGTCTCCAATGGCTGATACCTGTGACACTATAGCATCACGCTGATGATGTGAGTTTAGACTTCATTACCTTCCATCCTGCGGATAGTTATATCTGTACAGCTACTGAAGTAGGGGGTCTCCAATGGCTGATACCTGTGACACTATAGCATCACGCTGATGATGTGAGTTTAGACTTCATTACCTTCCATCCTGCGGATAGTTATATACGTACAGATACTGAAGTAGGGGGTCTCCAATGTCCGATACCTGTGACACTATAGCATCACGCTGATGATGTGAGTTTAGACTTCATTACCTTCCATCCTGCGGATAGTTATATACGTACAGATACTGAAGTAGGGGGTCTCCAATGGCTGATACCTGTGACACTATAGCATCACGCTGATGATGTGAGTTTAGACTTCATTACCTTCCATCCTGCGGATAGTTATATACGTACAGCTACTGAAGTAGGGGGTCTCCAATGGCTGATACCTGTGACACTATAGCATCACGCTGATGATGTGAGTTTAGACTTCATTACCTTCCATCCTGCGGATAGTTATATACGTACAGATACTGAAGTAGGGGGTCTCCAATGGCTGATACCTGTGACACTATAGCATCACGCTGATGATGTGAGTTTAGACTTCATTACCTTCCATCCTGCGGATAGTTATCTCCGTACAGATACTGAAGTAGGGGGTCTCCAATGGCTGATACCTGTGACACTATAGCATCACGCTGATGATGTGAGTTTAGACTTCATTACCTTCCATCCTGCGGATAGTTATATCCGTACAGCTACTGAAGTAGGGGGTCTCCAATGGCTGATACCTGTGACACTATAGCATCACGCTTATGATGTGAGTTTAGACTTCATTACCTTCCATCCTGCGGATAGTTATATCCGTACAGCTACTGAAGTAGGGGGTCTCCAATGGCTGATACCTGTGACACTATAGCATCACGCTGATGATGTGAGTTTAGACTTCATTACCTTCCATCCTGCGGATAGTTATATCCGTACAGCTACTGAAGTAGGGGGTCTCCAATGGCTGATACCTGTGACACTATAGCATCACGCTGATGATGTGAGTTTAGACTTCATTACCTTCCATCCTGCGGATAGTTATATCCGTACAGCTACTGAAGTAGGGGGTCTCCAATGGCTGATACCTGTGACACTATAGCATCACGCTGATGATGTGAGTTTAGACTTCATTACCTTCCATCCTGCGGATAGTTATATAGGTACAGTTACTGAAGTAGGGGGTCTCCAATGGCTGATACCTGTGACACTATAGCATCACGCTGATGATGTGAGTTTAGACTTCATTACCTTCCATCCTGCGGATAGTTATATCCGTACAGCTACTGAAGTAGGGGGTCTCCAATGGCTGATACCTGTGACACTATAGCATCACGCTTATGATGTGAGTTTAGACTTCATTACCTTCCATCCTGCGGATAGTTATATCCGTACAGCTACTGAAGTAGGGGGTCTCCAATGGCTGATACCTGTGACACTATAGCATCACGCTGATGATGTGAGTTTAGACTTCATTACCTTCCATCCTGCGGATAGTTATATAGGTACTGTGAAGGAATTGCATTGGCGATAAGTGAATTGTGACATCCTCTACTCCACAGTAATTAATGTACATTTTAGCCCTATTGTTCCCTATGTATGTCTGTATTTCCCAGGACTTTATTCATGTAAGCCCCAATTGCGTATTACTTAAATATTGTAACTGTGTATGTGGAGACAAATGGTCCGGCTAGAAGCGACCAAATGCTTAGATTAGAATCTGTTCAGTTTGTGTATAGTTTTTGGTTCAGGGATCAAAGGACCTCTTTATAGGCTGTTTAGTAACAGAGACAGATAGTGGCAGAGACCTACACTTCCCCCCCAAATAACAAGAGGCTAAGGATGGATAACACCAGGGTCAGTCTCCAGAGAAGAGATCTGTTTACATGAAGGTGTGAAATCCCTCACATACACAAGCTTCAAAGCCAGATGAAGGGAGTGAGTTAATCAGCCCCTGGACAGGTAATAGGAGACCCTGTTATATTCATACAACTGCACCCAGCATAGGAAGGGTTAAGAATTCCTGAGGGAGGGGGAGAGGGGTGCCTTTGGGTTGTAAGTTGGTGTTTGCAGGAAGAGAGGGGAGAGATGTGAATGAGAGCTGAAGGAGAAGAGAGGAGGAAGGAGGTTAGTCGCAGTCTTAAGGTTCAGAGGTATGCTCTACCTGTGTCTTGTGGAACGCCTCATCCTCGCTTCTGTGGAGTTGCCAGTGTTTTGTGGACTTATACAGTTTTCTGCTATCACAGCTGTGTGGACAAGTGATAGTTTGCCCTGTGGAACTGATCTGGGACTGTGACTATACAAGGACTGTCTGTTTGGGCCTGCTACCTGAATATCTTTCTACTCTGCAATTTACCTTTGCCACTGTTTATTGTCTATTTGTGCGTGCTGTGGAAAATAAACCATTCTTCTGGTTTCATCTGCTCGGTGTCTGAGTGATTGAGGAACTCGTACCCTCACATTTGGCGGCAGCAGCGGGACCACTCAGACACCAACCTTCGAGCAACGAGTCATAAACACCTCAGGGAATGGATCCAGCACCACTATGCTACCGATACAGCAAAAAGGATCAACTGCAGGATCTGTGCCGTACGAGGCAGATTGAGTTTGAGGCATTGGACACCAGAGCAGCATTAATGGCAAAGCTGGCACAATGGGACCAAGAACACCCTGGACAGGAGGACGATGAGGACCCCGTCCTAGAGCGGAACGAGGTGCAGGGGGCCAACAGGACAAATGCTTCAGGGGCTGCGCTGCCTGTTGGAAATGCAGATCAGTTGCAGGACTTGCTGGCAGCTCTGGGACAAGGAGCCTCAGTTTTGGGAGCTGCATTGGGGTTGCAGTCCTCTATACCCACTACGGCAGCATCAGTAAGCCAGGTGGCCAGGCTGAGATATAATGACATCCCACCTTTTGATGATGCCGGTTCGGATATTGATACCCATTTGCAGATGTTTGAATCTGTTATGACTTTGCATGGAATTGAGGCAGCAGAGTGGCCTCGATTTCTGTTCCCCAGTCTGAGAGGAAGGGCTCTGGAAGCATTCCATGCCCTGAGCCCAGAGCAGGTGCTGGTATATGAGGAGGTACGAAGTGTCCTGCTTGCTAGATATGCGGTGACTGCTGAATCATACCGTGTGAAGTGTCGCACCATAACCCGAAAAGGCGATTCTTCATTTACAGAGTTTAATAACCTGTTGCGGAGGAACTGTGATAAGTGGCTGTCCGTGAAGCAGGCCCTTACTGTAAAAGATATTAAAAATGCTTTTATCTTGGAGCAGCTGCTGAACAAGATGCCTCTTGAGATCAGAGAATGGGTAGCAGATCGGACCCCTACCACCCCCGAGAAAGCGGCACAACTAGCGGACGAGTTCACAGCTAACAGGCCTCGGTGGAGAGGGGCCAACATCGAGGAAAAGACTAATCTCCGACGGGCCCAGCCAGATCGGGATCTACCGGCGGCCCCCCAACGCCCAGCTCCACAGCCCCCCAACCCCCGGCCTTGGGGACCCGAGCTACCAGGAGCCCGTCGCTGCTACAACTGTGACAAGGTGGGTCATGTCCGCCGAGATTGCCCCCGGGGAAGAGGACCATTTCCAGGTGCCCGACATGCCTTGCCTCGAGTAGCGGTGTGCCAGGAACCATCATTTGGGGGAGGGGGAGGGGAGTACTGTCCTGATGCGCCAGAGGCGGAGGAAGTAGTATACCAGGTGGAGGTGGTAGCAGCTATTGGAAAAGCCACCCCGGATAACATGAAGCCACATCTACAGCCTGTAAAAGTTAATGGGAAGGAACTGCAGGGGTTAAGAGATTCGGGTGCCTCCATCACCCTTATCCGCCCAGAATTAATCCCCCCCTGCCAACTACTGAAGCAACGGAAAATTAAGATCTCCATGGCAGGGGGGCAGATCACTGTCATCCCCATGGCCCGGGTACACTTGGATTGGGGTCAGGACTCTGGGGAAGTGAACGTGGGACTTCTGGAAGGGCTCCCCACCCATGTTATTCTAGGAAATGATTTGGGTGGTGGATTGGCCAGTTGTTTCGTGGGAGCTATCACCCGGAGCCAGTCACAGGCTGGAGAGATAGCACCTGAGGGCCCTCTCCCGCCAGCACCAGGAATTACTGCTACAGCCCCTGAGCCACCGCCGGTGAGTAACATGGTACCAGACTTGCTTGACTGTGACGTGAATCTGGGGGAGGTAGATAGAGTGGAATTTAGGGAAGCCCAACAAACAGATCCGTCCCTAGCTAGCCTCCGCAGGGCAGCAGGACGGAGTGATTGGGGAACTCAGGAGGATCGCATTCAGTGGGAGGAGGGGAGACTGTACAGGGTGCCAGCAAAAGCAGACCCATTAGAGCCCGAAGTCCCTAGGAAACAGTTAATTGTTCCCCAGCAGTACCGTGCGCGATTGCTAGCACTTGCCCATGACATCCCCTCAGCAGGCCATTTAGGGATTCGTAAAACCCGGGCCCGACTGCTGCGGCACTTCTTCTGGCCAGGAATAAACCAGGAGGTAAGACAGTATAGAGAGTCATGTGGGGTCTGTCAACGCCTCGGGGGACCCCCACGTCGTGTCCCCCTACAACCCATGCCTGTGATCAGTGAGCCATTCAGGAGAGTGGCCATGGACATTGTTGGGCCTTTTAAGAAACCGAGCAGAACAGGAAAGAAATACATACTGACTGTGGTTGACTATGCGACTAGGTACCCAGAGGCGGTGGCGCTGGCATCCATAGATGCTGAGCATATTGCCCAGGCTCTCATGGATATCTTTAGTCGTGTGGGATTTCCCGAAGAAGTGGTCACCGACCAAGGTGCGCAATTTCAAGGGGACTTACTGCAGACCATATGGGCCAAATTTGGGGTCCATCCCTTTCGCACTACTGCCTATCACCCCCAAACAAACGGATTGTGTGAGCGATTTAATGCGACCCTTAAGCAGTTGCTACGGGCATATGCTGAATCAGAGGGGGGAGACTGGGAGAAATCCTTGCAACAGCTTCTATTCGCATACCGCGAAGTAAGGCAAGATTCTACCGGGTTCTCCCCTTTTGAGTTACTATATGCCAGAAGGGTCCGGGGTCCTCTCGACTTAGTCAGGGAAAGCTGGGAAGGATCATTCCAGGAACCGGAGGTTCCGGTCTTAGAATATGTGGCCCAAATGAGGGAGAGACTGCAAAGGCTAATGCAGCTTGCGCATGACCATATGCTGGAGGCACAGGGAAGGCAGTGCAAGTATTACAACCAGCATGCACGTGAACGGGAGTTGGAAGTGGGTCAGAAAGTGATGGTACTGGTACCTGTACGAAAGCACAAGTTACAGGCGACCTGGGCAGGGCCATATACTGTAGTGGACCGACAGGGGCAGGTAGATTATATCATTGCCCTAGATCAAACCGGGAAGCGGGTGGGCACCTACCACATAAATAGATTAAAAAAATATGTCACCAGGGAAATAGGGGCTGTGGCAATCTGCTGCCCACCAATGGATGACCCAGAGACTGACCCCATCCCTGACATTCTGGCAGCAACCAAGAAGGATGTGGGGGTGGAGGCCGTGCCCATAGGCACACAGTTAACTGAAACCCAGACCCGACAAATGAGGGAGGTTTTGGAGCTAGTGGGGCCTCAGTTCACTAGCAGGCCAGGACGCACTCATGTAGCAGCCCATCATGTCGACACCGGAGCAACTCGGCCCATTAGGCAACCAGCATATCGGCTGAATCCCGAGGTGCTCAATATGATGAAAAAAGAGGTAGACGAAATGCTGGCGCTTGGGGTCATTGTGCCATCAAATAGTCCCTGGGCCTCCAGCGTGGTCTTAGTGCCCAAGAAGGATGGGAGTACACGCTTCTGCGTGGACTATAGGAAGCTGAATGAGGTGACAGTGACAGACGCATACCCCATGCCCCGGGTAGATGAGCTGTTAGACAGGTTGGGGATGGCTCGCTATGTGTCCACCCTGGACCTTAGCAAGGGGTACTGGCAGATACCCCTTACCAGAGAGGCACAGGAGAGGTCAGCGTTCAATACCCCATTTGGGCTTTTTGAATTTACTGACATGCCCTTCGGGATGAAGAATGCCCCTGCCACCTTCCAGCGTACAGTAGATCGCATACTGACAGGGTGTCAGGAGTTTGCCCAGGCCTACCTGGATGATATAGCAATTTTTAGTGAGACCTGGGAGGATCATCTGCAGCATGTAGCCCAGGTTTTAGCAGAGATTAGCCAGGCAGGGTTGACAATCAGACCGGATAAGTGTCAGATGGGGATGGCAGAGGTGCTGTACCTTGGCCACAGGGTTGGGGGAGGCCGTATTCGTCCAGAACCAGCAAAAATTGAGGCCATTCTGAAGTGGCCTCACCCCACTAACCAAAAACAGGTACGTGCCTTCCTGGGCACAGCGGGGTACTATCGTAAATTTGTTCCTCAGTACAGCACCATTGCCAAACCACTGACTGACCTAACGACCAAAAAGTACACCCGAAACATTGACTGGACCCCTGACTGCGAGCAGGCTTTCTCCCAGCTTAAGGACATCTTGTCCCGGTCCCCAGTGTTAGCCGCCCCTGACTTCCGCCGGCGGTTCATTGTGCAAACAGATGCTTCAGCTTGTGGAATAGGAGCTGTGCTAAGTCAAATAGGGGAGGATGGGTGTGAGCACCCAGTTGCCTTTATTTCCCGAAAACTAGTTGCCCGCGAGATAGCCTACGCCACCATTGAAAAGGAGTGCCTAGCCATCGTCTGGGCACTAAAGAAGTTGCAGCCCTATGTGTATGGGCGTGAGTTTTCAGTGGTAACAGATCATAACCCCCTTAGTTTTCTACAACGTACAGCTGGAGACAATGGACGGTTACTGAGGTGGAGCTTAGCCCTACAACTGTACAACTTCTCTATTTCTCACAAAAAGGGTAAAGATCATGGAAACGCGGATGGCCTATCCCGTCAGCAGGAACCAGACCCAGTGCCACCTAACACCAGGAGACCAGCCCTTGCCATTACCCAGGACACCAGGAACATGGACTAAAATGTGGGGGAGGAAATGTGAAGGAATTGCATTGGCGATAAGTGAATTGTGACATCCTCTACTCCACAGTAATTAATGTACATTTTAGCCCTATTGTTCCCTATGTATGTCTGTATTTCCCAGGACTTTATTCATGTAAGCCCCAATTGCGTATTACTTAAATATTGTAACTGTGTATGTGGAGACAAATGGTCCGGCTAGAAGCGACCAAATGCTTAGATTAGAATCTGTTCAGTTTGTGTATAGTTTTTGGTTCAGGGATCAAAGGACCTCTTTATAGGCTGTTTAGTAACAGAGACAGATAGTGGCAGAGACCTACACTTCCCCCCCAAATAACAAGAGGCTAAGGATGGATAACACCAGGGTCAGTCTCCAGAGAAGAGATCTGTTTACATGAAGGTGTGAAATCCCTCACATACACAAGCTTCAAAGCCAGATGAAGGGAGTGAGTTAATCAGCCCCTGGACAGGTAATAGGAGACCCTGTTATATTCATACAACTGCACCCAGCATAGGAAGGGTTAAGAATTCCTGAGGGAGGGGGAGAGGGGTGCCTTTGGGTTGTAAGTTGGTGTTTGCAGGAAGAGAGGGGAGAGATGTGAATGAGAGCTGAAGGAGAAGAGAGGAGGAAGGAGGTTAGTCGCAGTCTTAAGGTTCAGAGGTATGCTCTACCTGTGTCTTGTGGAACGCCTCATCCTCGCTTCTGTGGAGTTGCCAGTGTTTTGTGGACTTATACAGTTTTCTGCTATCACAGCTGTGTGGACAAGTGATAGTTTGCCCTGTGGAACTGATCTGGGACTGTGACTATACAAGGACTGTCTGTTTGGGCCTGCTACCTGAATATCTTTCTACTCTGCAATTTACCTTTGCCACTGTTTATTGTCTATTTGTGCGTGCTGTGGAAAATAAACCATTCTTCTGGTTTCATCTGCTCGGTGTCTGAGTGATTGAGGAACTCGTACCCTCACAGGTACAGCTACTGAAGTAGGGGGTCTCCAATGGCTGATACCTGTGACACTATAGCATCACGCTGATGATGTGAGTTTAGACTTCATTACCTTCCATCCTGCGGATAGTTATATAGGTACAGTTACTGAAGTAGGGGGTCTCCAATGGCTGATACCTGTGACACTATAGCATCACGCTGATGATGTGAGTTTAGACTTCATTACCTTCCATCCTGCGGATAGTTATATCCGTACAGCTACTGAAGTAGGGGGTCTCCAATGGCTGATACCTGTGACACTATAGCATCACGCTGATGATGTGAGTTTAGACTTCATTACCTTCCATCCTGCGGATATTTATATACGTACAGCTACTGAAGTAGGGGGTCTCCAATGGCTGATACCTGTGACACTATAGCATCACGCTGATGATGTGAGTTTAGACTTCATTACCTTCCATCCTGCGGATATTTATATACGTACAGCTACTGAAGTAGGGGGTCTCCAATGGCTGATACCTGTGACACTATAGCATCAAGCTGATGATGTGAGTTTAGACTTCATTACCTTCCATCCTGCGGATAGTTATATCCGTACAGCTACTAAGGTAGGGGGTCTCCAATGGCTGATACCTGTGACACTATAGCATCACGCTGATGATGTGAGTTTAGACTTCATTACCTTCCATCCTGCGGATAGTTATATCTGTACAGCTACTGAAGTAGGGGGTCTCCAATGGCTGATACCTGTGACACTATAGCATCACGCTGATGATGTGAGTTTAGACTTCATTACCTTCCATCCTGCGGATAGTTATATACGTACAGATACTGAAGTAGGGGGTCTCCAATGTCCAATACCTGTGACACTATAGCATCACGCTGATGATGTGAGTTTAGACTTCATTACCTTCCATCCTGCGGATAGTTATATAGGTACAGCTACTGAAGTAGGGGGTCTCCAATGGCTGATACCTGTGACACTATAGCATCAAGCTGATGATGTGAGTTTAGACTTCATTACCTTCCATCCTGCGGATAGTTATCTCCGTACAGATACTGAAGTAGGGGGTCTCCAATGGCTGATACCTGTGACACTATAGCATCACGCTGATGATGTGAGTTTAGACTTCATTACCTTCCATCCTGCGGATAGTTATATACGTACAGCTACTGAAGTAGGGGGTCTCCAATGGCTGATACCTGTGACACTATAGCATCACGCTGATGATGTGAGTTTAGACTTCATTACCTTCCATCCTGCGGATAGTTATATACGTACAGATACTGAAGTAGGGGGTCTCCAATGGCTGATACCTGTGACACTATAGCATCACGCTGATGATGTGAGTTTAGACTTCATTACCTTCCATCCTGCGGATAGTTATCTCCGTACAGATACTGAAGTAGGGGGTCTCCAATGGCTGATACCTGTGACACTATAGCATCACGCTGATGATGTGAGTTTAGACTTCATTACCTTCCATCCTGCGGATAGTTATATACGTACAGCTACTGAAGTAGGGGGTCTCCAATGGCTGATACCTGTGACACTATAGCATCACGCTGATGATGTGAGTTTAGACTTCATTACCTTCCATCCTGCGGATAGTTATCTCCGTACAGATACTGAAGTAGGGGGTCTCCAATGGCTGATACCTGTGACACTATAGCATCACGCTGATGATGTGAGTTTAGACTTCATTACCTTCCATCCTGCGGATAGTTATATCCGTACAGCTACTGAAGTAGGGGGTCTCCAATGGCTGATACCTGTGACACTATAGCATCACGCTGATGATGTGCGTTTAGACTTCATTACCTTCCATCCTGCGGATAGTTATATACGTACAGATACTGAAGTACCGGGTCTCCAATGGCTGATACCTGTGACACTATAGCATCACGCTGATGATGTGAGTTTAGACTTCATTACCTTCCATCCTGCGGATAGTTATATCCGTACAGCTACTGAAGTAGGGGGTCTCCAATGGCTGATACCTGTGACACTATAGCATCACGCTTATGATGTGAGTTTAGACTTCATTACCTTCCATCCTGCGGATAGTTATATCCGTACAGCTACTGAAGTAGGGGGTCTCCAATGGCTGATACCTGTGACACTATAGCATCACGCTGATGATGTGAGTTTAGACTTCATTACCTTCCATCCTGCGGATAGTTATATCCGTACAGCTACTGAAGTAGGGGGTCTCCAATGGCTGATACCTGTGACACTATAGCATCACGCTGATGATGTGAGTTTAGACTTCATTACCTTCCATCCTGCGGATAGTTATATAGGTACAGTTACTGAAGTAGGGGGTCTCCAATGGCTGATACCTGTGACACTATAGCATCACGCTGATGATGTGAGTTTAGACTTCATTACCTTCCATCCTGCGGTATAGTTATATCCGTACAACTACTGAAGTAGGGGGTCTCCAATGGCTGATACCTGTGACACTATAGCATCACACTGATGATGTGAGTTTAGACTTCATTACCTTCCATCCTGCGGATAGTTATATAGGTACAGTTACTGAAGTAGGGGGTCTCCAATGGCTGATACCTGTGACACTATAGCATCACGCTGATGATGTGAGTTTAGACTTCATTACCTTCCATCCTGCGGATAGTTATATCCGTACAGCTACTGAAGTAGGGGGTCTCCAATGGCTGATACCTGTGACACTATAGCATCACGCTGATGATGTGAGTTTAGACTTCATTACCTTCCATCCTGCGGATATTTATATACGTACAGCTACTGAAGTAGGGGGTCTCCAATGGCTGATACCTGTGACACTATAGCATCACGCTGATGATGTGAGTTTAGACTTCATTACCTTCCATCCTGCGGATATTTATATACGTACAGCTACTGAAGTAGGGGGTCTCCAATGGCTGATACCTGTGACACTATAGCATCACGCTGATAATGTGAGTTTAGACTTCATTACCTTCCATCCTGCGGATAGTTATATCCGTACAGCTACTGAAGTAGGGGGTCTCCAATGGCTGATACCTGTGACACTATAGCATCACGCTGATGATGTGAGTTTAGACTTCATTACCTTCCATCCTGCGGATAGTTATATCTGTACAGCTACTGAAGTAGGGGGTCTCCAATGGCTGATACCTGTGACACTATAGCATCACGCTGATGATGTGAGTTTAGACTTCATTACCTTCCATCCTGCGGATAGTTATCTCCGTACAGATACTGAAGTAGGGGGTCTCCAATGGCTGATACCTGTGACACTATAGCATCACGCTGATGATGTGAGTTTAGACTTCATTACCTTCCATCCTGCGGATAGTTATATACGTACAGCTACTGAAGTAAGGGGTCTCCAATGGCTGATACCTGTGACACTATAGCATCACGCTGATGATGTGAGTTTAGACTTCATTACCTTCCATCCTGCGGATAGTTATATACGTACAGCTACTGAAGTAGAGGGTCTCCAATGGCTGATACCTGTGACACTATAGCATCAAGCTGATGATGTGCGTTTAGACTTCATTACCTTCCATCCTGCGGATAGTTATATACGTACAGACACTGAAGTAGGGGGTCTCCAATGGCTGATACCTGTGACACTATAGCATCACGCTGATGATGTGAGTTTAGACTTCATTACCTTCCATCCTGCGGATAGTTATATAGGTACAGCTACTGAAGTAGGGGGTCTCCAATGGCTGATACCTGTGACACTATAGCATCACGCTGATAATGTGAATTTAGACTTCATTACCTTCCATCCTGCGGATAGTTATATCCGTACAGCTACTGAAGTAGGGGGTCTCCAATGGCTGATACCTGTGACACTATAGCATCAAGCTGATGATGTGAGTTTAGACTTCATTACCTTCCATCCTGCGGATAGTTATATACGTACAGATACTGAAGTAGGGGGTCTCCAATGGCTGATACCTGTGACACTATAGCATCACGCTGATGATGTGAGTTTAGACTTCATTACCTTCCATCCTGCGGATAGTTATATCCGTACAGCTACTGAAGTAGGGGGTCTCCAATGGCTGATACCTGTGACACTATAGCATCACGCTGATGATGTGAGTTTAGACTTCATTACCTTCCATCCTGCGGATAGTTATATAGGTACAGCTACTGAAGTAGGGGGTCTCCAATGGCTGATACCTGTGACACTATAGCATCACGCTGATAATGTGAGTTTAGACTTCATTACCTTCCATCCTGCGGATAGTTATCTCCGTACAGATACTGAAGTAGGGGGTCTCCAATGGCTGATACCTGTGACACTATAGCATCACGCTGATGATGTGAGTTTAGACTTCATTACCTTCCATCCTGCGGATAGTTATATACGTACAGCTACTGAAGTAGGGGGTCTCCAATGGCTGATACCTAAGACACTATAGCATCACGCTGATGATGTAAGTTTAGACTTCATTACCTTCCATCCTGCGGATAGTTATATCCGTACAGCTACTGAAGTAGGGGGTCTCCAATGGCTGATACCTGTGACACTATAGCATCACGCTGATGATGTGAGTTTAGACTTCATTACCTTCCATCCTGCGGATAGTTATATCTGTACAGCTACTGAAGTAGGGGGTCTCCAATGGCTGATACCTGTGACACTATAGCATCACGCTGATGATGTGAGTTTAGACTTCATTACCTTCCATCCTGCGGATAGTTATATCCGTACAGCTACTGAAGTAGGGGGTCTCCAATGGCTGATACCTGTGACACTATAGCATCACGCTGATGATGTGAGTTTAGACTTCATTACCTTCCATCCTGCGGATAGTTATATAGGTACAGTTACTGAAGTAGGGGGTCTCCAATGGCCGATACCTGTGACACTATAGCATCACGCTGATGATGTGAGTTTAGACTTCATTACCTTCCATCCTGCGGATAGTTATATCCGTACAGCTACTGAAGTAGGGGGTCTCCAATGGCTGATACCTGTGACACTATAGCATCACGCTGATGATGTGAGTTTAGACTTCATTACCTTCCTTCCTGCGGATAGTTATATACGTACAGATACTGAAGTAGGGGGTCTCCAATGGCTGATACCTGTGACACTATAGCATCACGCTGATGATGTAAGTTTAGACTTCATTACCTTCCATCCTGCGGATAGTTATATACGTACAGATACTGAAGTAGGGGGTCTCCAATGGCTGATACCTGTGACACTATAGCATCACGCTGATGATGTGAGTTTAGACTTCATTACCTTCCATCCTGCGGATAGTTATATCCGTACAGCTACTGAAGTAGGGGGTCTCCAATGGCTGATACCTGTGACACTATAGCATCACGCTGATGATGTGTGTTTAGACTTCATTACCTTCCATCCTGCGGATAGTTATATAGGTACAGCTACTGAAGTAGGGGGTCTCCAATGGCTGATACCTGTGACACTATAGCATCACGCTGATGTTGTGCGTTTAGACTTCATTACCTTCCATCCTGCGGATAGTTATATCCGTACAGCTACTGAAGTAGGGGGTCTCCAATGGCTGATACCTGTGACACTATAGCATCACGCTGATGATGTGTGTTTAGACTTCATTACCTTCCATCCTGCGGATAGTTATATAGGTACAGCTACTGAAGTAGGGGGTCTCCAATGGCTGATACCTGTGACACTATAGCATCACGCTGATGTTGTGCGTTTAGACTTCATTACCTTCCATCCTGCGGATAGTTAACTTTTTCGGGTTATATTCAGGATTGTGTATAAACTGGTCAAAGTCTAATATCCTACCTATCTCAGGTAATATACCGCATGATATAGACGCCTTTGTCCTCTACAATGGACGCTACGATATAAATATTTAGGGGTCTGGATTACTCTTAATTCTAATGATTTTGCCTCACAAAATATTGATCCTGTTACACCGGAGTTTAAATCCAAGACACTTCTCTGGAAGAAGCTACCCCTATCAGTTATGTGTCACATCAATTTAATTAAGATGGTTATCCAGCCTAAAAATGTATATCGATTACAACATTTGCCTGTGTAAATAACTAAAACAGTGTTTACAAATATCGATAGTGTAATATCTCCTTTATTTGGCGGGTGGAACCCCAAGAGTGGCTATACGGGCTTTGGTCAAATCCAAGAAGGATGGGGGCCTAGGTCTCTCAAACGTACGTGTTTATTATATGGCTGCCCAATGCCTACATATTTCTAATTGGCTTAAGAGAAGGGACATTAAAACTTTCTGAGATTTTTTGCTCAATGAGAGGAATATTATCACACACCTATACAATTCTTGCTTTCTGGTATTTCTGTTTCTGCACTTCCTCCTCACCTAAAACCAGCTGTGCTTGTATGGCGAATGACCCACAAGATTTATGAATGCGAGACTTGGAGGAGGACTCACCATTGTGGTATAATCCTTCATTGAAGGAGTTCTTGATCCTATCTCAAGGTGTTTTTGGATATAAGCTGGAGTCTGTGCTGCTCAGCTGTATACTGTATACAGGGAATTTTTAAAACATTTGATCAACTGAAATCTGAGTTTGATATTCATAATAAGGCACTTTACAGGTATTTACAGCTGCGCCGCGCCACTCAGACTCCATTTGGAAGAGCTTCCTTGGATATCTCCATATCCTCAGTAAAAACTCTTCTTTTAT
Source organism: Crinia signifera (assembly GCF_055691185.1). Lineage (NCBI taxonomy): Eukaryota > Metazoa > Chordata > Amphibia > Anura > Myobatrachidae > Crinia > Crinia signifera. Next base: position 341,108,786 of record NC_139220.1, on the reverse strand, counting down.
TGGGATCCAGGGGACAAATCTCCAGAATTTTATGGTGAACTTAATAGTCAAAATAATTTATATATATTTGACTCGCTTAAAGATAAATTGGAATCAAATTTAGGGGATTTTTCCAATGACCAATGGATTCAAATATTGAGTTTAATAAAAACAATACTGCTCCTTGTGTTCGATATCAGCAGATTCATTTCTATGTTACATATAGGGTCTATCGTATTCCTATATCTTTTCATAGAGCAAATTTGAGATCCCACTCCTCCTGTCCAAAATGTGGATTGGAAGGAGCTGATTATTGGCAAGTGTTGTGGTCCTGTCCACTGATATATGATTTTTGGGTAAAGGTATGTAGAGATGTAGTATATACTGAACCGACCCTCCCTGTTTTCTCAGCTCGTCTATGTATATTTGGCCTGGATCTTGACGAGACGCACTCCTCGACAATGTATCAATATGTTCTCTGTCTTACTACCTTTGCCAAAGTCCGGATAGCTAGAAAATGGTGGCTCCAGAATCACCTAATATTAACCATTGGAGGGCATTGGTCAATGAAGTATCTGGGCATGTATAAAAGTAGAGGCTCATTTCAGAAATATTTTTTTTAAAATGGGATAGATGGAATACATCTGGGAATACAAGGCTGGGAACAGCTGTCGGTACTTGTGTATTATCACGGCGCCCATGAAATTAAGTCGCACGACATATAATTGCATCGGATGCCATCGCATGCTATACACCCGATGCACAGCAATGCGATTTTAAATTGTATAAGCCCCCTATACGATTTTTTATTGTATAAGCACCCTAATGGGGGCTTACAATGTTAAATGCACCCCCACGCCACCCCCACTATGAACGCCAACCCGAAGCGTGGCGAGCCCGCGAGGGGCTGTGGTACGCGTCCTCCGACCTTTTCATACCCTCACTATCCACGTCGGTGTGGAGTTGATTTTATATAGTGTGGTGAGCGCAGTGAGCCACCGAGCCCGAGGCGTGGCGAGCGGACGCATATTACTTTACATGTATTCCGCGTCCTCTCGCCACGCTTCGCGCTCGCCACACTACATAAAATCAATTCCACGCCAACGTGGATAGTGGGGGTATGAAAAGGTCGGAGGACGCGGACCGCCGCCCCTTGCGGGCTCACTGCGCTCGCCACGCTTCGGGTTGGCGTTGATGGTGGGGGTGCCGTTGGGGGTGCTTTTTACATAATAAGCACCCATCACGTTTAATTATGTTATGGGGGCACTTTTAACATTGAAAAACCCATTAGGGTGCTTATACATCTTAAAATTGTATAACATCGCCTGCCATCGCGTAACATTGCATCGCATACCATTGCATGCCTTATGGTTTGCGATGCGATGGGCGCCGTGCTAGTACACAAGTACCCAGCTGTCCCCCATTTTGGATCATAGTTTTAGCAAATTGATACTTTTAGGGTTAGAAGATTTTATTTAAGTACCTTGAATAAGCCGTGATCTCGTAAAATATAATGACCCAGTAAGTGATTTAATAATTTTTAAGGGGAAGGGAGGAGGACAGAGAAGGGAAAAAGGAAAAATATAGAGTCTTCAGAGCTAGGTATTCAAATAGTTGATATAGATGTTCTCTCTTATTGGTAGGTGCTATCAATATGCCTAAGTCTCACACATTATAGGAAAGCTAATGAGAACCTTGGGTATCTACAATGCTGAGGGCACACAAATAAATGAATAAATGAGAGTAAAAGAAAACATATGCTCAAAAAAAGGTCAGAAGGCAGCTAGGAAGGTGATCCAGCTGCAAGGGCAGAAGTGGAGAAGAAAATGCCCCAGTCTGTGCATAAAGGGGGCCAAACTTTTTATAGATGCATTTTGACAATAAAATGAGTCAGAGTTTGGTGGAGGGACACAAGCTAAAAGCAGGTCATCTAATTAATTGTTTCTGTTCAGAATTTGCTACAGAAGGAAAGGGGAAGGTGCCACAGTTAAGCTTAATACAAGTTCATTTACAGAGGAGAAGGTCATAATGGAACTCTCAAAATCATGTGATTTACAGCATCCAAAACAGCATGGATCTACTGGGAGGAGGTCATGTCAAACAAACCTTACTGACATTTTTTGACTGGGTGACTAAAACATTAGCTGAAGGAGAGGACGCTGATGTAACGCATGTAGACTTCATATAGGCCCTTAAAACTGTCCCACATCACAGACCACTAAATATACCCAAATGCATGGGATTGGATATAAAGATGGTTGTATTCATCATAAAGAAGGACTAGAAGAAACTGCATGGTCCTTGGACAAAACAGACCTTGATACAAAGAAAATGAAGTTCATTAGAAATGGGATCAAATTCATTCATGATAATAATTACTTTTACTTTCAAGGAAAATTTTATGTTCAGTAAGTCAGGACCGTCATGGGTACCAGGTTTACCCCAAGCTATACCAATTTGTTCCTCGTTAAATGGGAGGAAGAAAACATTTGGAATCACATACTGTAGCTTTGGGCACAACCGTGGTATGCTGGCACCTTTTATTGATATCATATTCTATTGGAGAGAAGAGATATATTCTGGACAACAACTCATAAATATACATCTCACTTTTACCATCAGAAAGAAGGAGATAAACACTTTGGACCTAAGGCAAAGAAAAATGTGACCTTACAAACTACAGTACATGTTATTACAAGCCACTGACACAAATAACTATATAACAAACAATGAGCACCAACTCTGCAGTAAGAAGACACTGTAATATATATATATATATGTATAAGTATATATAATTAGAAACAATCTTCTCACTTCCTAACCAAAAACAATGTGAACAATAATGAGTTCATCGTTATAACAAGACATTGTGGCTGATTCAGACCTGCATGCCCTGCCGATTACCGGACGAACGTGCATGCGCACAGAATGCTGTCTGTATGAGCAGAGCTAATAAAGGCTAGCCTTCCCTGTCCATATACAGCAGTCATTTATGGGTAATAACCCAGCATTTTCTGCGCGTACCCCAGCTGTTGGGAGGGCTGCTGACTCCCCATGGCCTTCAATGCTTACGAACTGGGGGGGGGGGGGGCATTCGATGGTAAGTGATTCTGAATAAATTCCCCCATGTGCAGAATTGCAAACACATTCTCAGCCGTGCATGGGCAGGGTGACATTTATCTGCTTACTGGACTCTGGACACTCGCAGCCCAGCAATCAAGTCTGAATCGGGCCCATGGATCACACCACACAATGATGAAGACGATACATTGATGCCATTGACATGTAAAGTTCCCATTCTTTCAGCCATTTTACCATCAAAGCAGAACTTCATTTATCAGGAGCGCACTAACGGGTAATGAAATGACATCAGAACGAAGGGCTCCTCCGCTGCGGTCATGCAATATGTACAGACAGAGAGACGGAAAATGCTGTCCATAATGTCACGTTGTAGCTTTGGGACATGTCAGAGCCAATATGTTATATACGTCATAGAATGTACTTATATGGGTCAAACCTCACCAGCACATAGACAAGTATCTGCTCATGTGCCACTGGGCCGGAATGGAGGTGTCATCCCAGTGTGTGCTACTCTACATCAAGTGGGGCACCACCCACCCACATGGGACCGCTGCACCCATCCAAGATGCCCCAAGGTGGTTCTGGGAGTTACAGAAGACACTGACTCCTGGAGAAATGATCCTACAGACGGAACCCGCTTATCTATCCTAACTGTGCGCCAAAGTGACCCGTCTCATATTCTCGGTGAGCATCGCACCAACACGGGATGGAAACCTGCAGCTACATATGTAATTACAGTAAATCAGGGACATCACAAACACTAACAATCGGTATCAGTAATATACATTCACTTCTGCATTAACCAAGTACACAGATAAAACTGATGTGCCAGGATAACACATGGCGTGTTACATGTTACTAACCTTTAACATGCAGTCCGCCTGTGAGTGAAATGACAGCTCCCGCAGAGCACAAACAAAATGGCGGCTGGTATTATAGTACTGGCGCCCACTGTCTGTCATCTGATAGGAGAGTTTCACCAACTGTAGGATGAAGAGAACAAAAAGTCACTATACTACTCGATTTACACTACAATATTATTATTATTAGACATTATTTAGGTGGGAACAGAAGAGATGTGAGGGTGTACCAGCGTGAGTAGGGGAGGTGTGAGGGTGCACCAGTGTGAGTAGTACAGGTGGGAGTAGGGGAGGTGTGACGGTGTACCAGTGTGAGTAGTACAGGTCGGAGTAGGGGAGGTGTGAGGGTGTACCAGTGTGAGTAGTACAGGTGGGAGTAGGGGAGGTGTGAGGGTGTACCAGTGTGAGTAGTACAAGTGGGAGTAGGGGGAGGTGTGAGGGTGCACCAGTGTGAGTAGTACAGGTGGCAGTAGGGGAGGTGTGAGGGTGTACCAGTGTGAGTAGTACAGGTGGGAGTAGGGGAGGTGTGAGGGTGTACCAGTGTGAGCAGTACAGGTAGGAGCAGGGGAGGTGTGAGGGTGTACCAGTGTGAGTAGTACAGGTAGGAGTAGGGGAGGTGTGAGGGTGTACCAGTGTGAGTAGTACAGGTGGGAGTAGGGGAGGTGTGAGGGTGTACCAGTGTGAGTAGTACAGGTGGCAGTAGGGGAGGTGTGAGGGTGTACCAGTGTGAGTAGTACAGGTGGGAGTAGGGGAGGTGTGAGGGTGTACCAGTGTGAGCAGTACAGGTAGGAGCAGGGGAGGTGTGAGGGTGTACCAGTGTGAGTAGTACAGGTAGGAGTAGGGGAGGTGTGAGGGTGTATCAGTGTGAGTAGTACAGGTCGGAGTAGGGGAGATGTGAGGGTGTATCAGTGTGAGTAGTACAGGTGGGAGTAGGGGAGGTGTGAGGGTGCACCAGTGTGAGTAGTACAGGTGGCAGTAGGGGAGGTGTGAGGGTGTACCAGTGTGAGTAGTACAGGTGGCAGTAGGGGAGGTGTGAGGGTGTACCAGTGTGAGTAGTACAGGTGGGAGTAGGGGAGGTGTGAGGGTGTACCAGTGTGAGCAGTACAGGTGGGAGTAGGGGAGGTGTGAGGGTGTACCAGTGTGAGCAGTACAGGTGGGAGTAGGGGAGATGTGAGGGTGTACCAGTGTGAGCAGTACAGGTGGGAGTAGGGGAGATGTGAGGGTGTACCAGTGTGAGTAGTACAGGTGGGAGTAGGAGAGGTGTGAGGGTGTACCAGTGTGAGCAGTACAGGTGGGAGTAGGGGAGGTGTGAGGGTGTACCAGTGTGAGCAGTACAGGTGGGAGTAGGGGAGATGTGAGGGTGTACCAGTGTAAGTAGTACAGGTGGGAGTAGGGGAGGTGTGTACCATGATGAGTAGTACAGGTGGGAGTAGAGGATGTGTGTACCAGTGTGGTGCAGACGCCATCGATGGTTTGCATTGATGGCGATTTTGCACCCTGCCATCGATAGGATAACATATTACTTGGATAACCATCGATTGTTGTAGCTATCAATGGTCATCCCTTATATCTGACTGAATAGGCCGTTGGTCAATCAGAACTTGGTGGCGGGACTTCCGGGTGTGGGGGCAGAGCTATGCTCCGTGTCCCAGCACCTTAAAAATTTTTTAAACTTGATCGGTTCTCCTTTGCCATCGATGTAGGGAAACTATCTGGTCCTCCCACATCGATGGCAAAAGTATTCAACATCGGCCATAAACCATCGATTATTTGAAATCATTGATGGTCGATGGGCATCCCTAGAACTGGAAGAGGGTGGGGGACAGTATGCAGCTCCCGGCAGTGGGTGAGCGTCTCCTCCCACTAGGAGGGAGTGAGGGTGCATGAGAGCAAGAGGCTGTATAATAGTGGTATGTGGGCAAGACATTGATATAATTTGTGGCGGAGGGAGGGTTGTGGAGGTCCGTGAATCGCGGGAGGGGCACGGGGGTGCCGTGAATCGCGGGAGGGGGGGTGCGGGGGTCCGTGAATCGCGGGAGTGGGCAGGAATCGTGGGAGAGGGGGTCGTGGGGGGCTGCGAATCGCAGGAGGGGGGTTGCGGGGGTGCCGGGAATTGCGTGAGGGGGGGCCGCAAATCGCGGGAGAATGCGCTGGAGGGGGGAGTGTGAATCGCGGGGGGGGGGGTCCGCGAATGGCGGGAAGGGGGGCGCGGGAGGTGCGTAGGGGGTCCGCAAACCGCGGGAGGGGGGCGCTACTGGGGGTTCCGTGAATCGCGGGAGGGGGCGGGGGTCCGCAAATCGCGTGGGGGGGGCTAGAATCGCGGGAGGGGGCGCGAACTGAGGGAGGAGGGGTCACAAATCGCAGGAGAGGGGGTGCCGTGAATCACAGGAGGGGGCGGTGGTCTGCAAATCGGGGGAGGGGGGTCCCGCAAATCGTGGGAGGGGGGGTCACGGGGGTCCCGCGAATCGCGGGAGGGGGGGTCACTAGGGTCCCGCAAATCGCGGGAGGGGGGAGTTGCGGGGGTCCCGCGAATCGTGGGAGGGGGGAGTTGCGGGGGTCCCACGAATTGAGAGAGGGGGGGGTCGCGGGGGTCCTGCGAATTGCGGGGGGGTCGTGGGGGTCTGGGGGGGGGGTGCTGGCAGAGAGGGGGTTTGCGGAAGTAATGGTGGCTGTGGTGTAATGGTGGATGGTGGGCGTGTATTGTAGCCCTGGCTGGGCTGGGGGAGGTGATGTCAAGGGGGTGGGGTGTAATTTTGCACCCTGCCATCGATAATAGTAAAATATTACTTGGATAACCATTGATTGTTGTAGCTATCGATGGCCATCCATAATATCTGACTGAATAGGCCGTGGGACAATCAGAACTTGGTGGCGGGACTGTCGGGTGTTGGGGGGCGGAGCTATGCAAAAGTTTAAAACTTGATCGGTTCTCCTTTGCCATTGATGTCGGGATCTGGTCCTCCCACATCGATGGCAAAAGTATTGAACATCGACCATAAACCATCGATTTGAAATCATTGATGGTCGATGGACATCCCTAGAACTGGAGGAGGGTGGGGGACAGTATGCAGCTCCTGGCAGTGGGTGAGCGTCTCCTCCCACTGGGAGGGAGTGAGGGTGCATGAGAGCAGGAGGCTGTATAATAGTGGTATGTGGGCAAGACATTGATAAAAGTTGTGGCACTGGTGCAGAGAACTGTGTGCCCACAGAGACAGTGGCAATGTGTGACACCACCTGCCCCACCTGGCGGCCCCCCCAGCCAGGCACGCCAATACACAGTGCAACCTGCAGAGTGCCGAGCCTAGGACACAGAAGGGCTCGGCGTTCAGCAGGCTGCACTGTGCACTCCCGAGGAGATGCACCCAGAGAGTCAAGGTGTGCTGGAATAAGGGCTATGCAGCGCCGCCCCAGATAAGTAAGTAATGGTACTGGGGGGGCCCGGACTGAAGGTCAGTCCCGGGCCCCACGATTCCTAGTGGCGGCCCTGGCAGCATCACTGATATATTGTTTATATTTGTGATTTCCCTGCATGATGTGGTGAAGGCACTGCTCTGTCTCTTACACTGCATGATGTGGTGACAGCTCCGCTATGTCCCTTACACTGCATGATGTGGTGGCAGCTCCGCTCTGTCCCTTACACTGCATGATGTGGTGGCAGCTCCGCTCTGTCCCTTACACTGCATGATGTGGTGGCAGCTCCGCTCTGTCCTATACACTGTATGATGTGGTGGCAGCTCCGCTCTGTCCCTTACACTGCATGGTGTGGTGGCAGCTCCGCTCTGTCCCTTACACTGCATGATGTGGTGGCAGCTCCGCTCTGTCCTATACACTGTATGATGTGGTGGCAGCTCCGCTCTGTCCCTTACACTGCATGGTGTGGTGGCAGCTCCGCTCTGTCTCTTACACTGTATGATGTGGTGGCAGCTCCGCTCTGTCTCTTACACTGCATGATGTGGTGACAGCTCCGCTATGTCCCTTACACTGCATGATGTGGTGGCAGCTCCGCTCTGTCCCTTACACTGCATGATGTGGTGGCAGCTCCGCTCTGTCCCTTACACTGCATGGTGTGGTGGCAGCTCTGCTCTGTCCCTTACACTGCATGGTGTGGTGGCAGCTCCGCTCTGTCCCTTACACTGCATGGTGTGGTGGCAGCTCTGCTCTGTCCCTTACACTGCATGATGTGGTGGCAGCTCCGCTCTGTCCCTTACACTGCATGGTGTGGTGGCAGCTCCGCTCTGTCCCTTACACTGCATGATGTGGTGGCAGCTCCGGTCTGTCCCTTACACTGTATGATGTGGTGGCAGCTCCGCTCTGTCCCTTACACTGCATGATGTGGTGGCAGCTCTGCTCTGTCCCTTACAATGCATGATGTGGTGGCAGCTCCGCTCTGTCCTATACACTGTATGATGTGGTGGCAGCTCCGCTCTGTCCCTTACACTGCATGATGTGGTGGCAGCTCCTCTCTGTCCCTTACACTGCATGGTGTGGTGGCAGCTCCGCTCTGTCCCTTACACTGCATGATGTGGTGGCAGCTCCGCTCTGTCCCTTACACTGCACGATGTGGTGGCAGCTCCGCTCTGTCCCTTACACTGCATGATGTGGTGACAGCTCCGCTCTGTCCCTTACACTGCATGATGTGGTGGCAGCTCCGCTCTGTCCCTTACACTGCATGATGTGGTGGCAGCTCCTCTCTGTCCCTTACACTGCATGATGTGGTGGCAGCTCCGCTCTGTCCCTTACACTGCATGATGTGGTGGCAGCTCCGCTCTGTCCCTTACACTGTATGATGTGGTGGCAGCTCCGCTCTGTCCCTTACACTGTATGATGTGGTGGCAGCTCCGCTCTGTCCCTTACACTGCATGATGTGGTGGCAGCTCTGCTCTGTCCCTTATACTGCATGATGTAGTGGCAGCTCCGCTCTGTCCCTTACACTGTATGATGTGGTGGCAGCTCCACTCTGTCCCTTACACTGCATGGTGTGGTGGCAGCTCTGCTCTGTCCCTTACGCAGCATAATGTGGTGGCAGCTCCGCTCTGTCCCTTACACTGCATGATGTGGTGGCAGTTCCTCTCTGTCCCTTACACTGCATGATGTGGTGGCAGCTCCGCTCTGTCCTATACACTGTATGATGTGGTGGCAGCTCCGCTCTGTCCCTTACACTGCATGATGTGGTGGCAGCTCCGCTCTGTCCCTTACACTGTATGATGTGGTGGCAGCTCCGCTCTGTCCCTTACACTGTATGATGTGGCGGCAGCTGTGCTCTGTCCCTTACACTGCATGATGTGGTGACAGCTCCGCTCTGTCCCTTACACTGCATGATGTGGTGGCAGCTCCGCTCTGTCCCTTACACTGCATGATGTGGTGGCAGCTCCGCTCTGTCCCTTACACTGCATGATGTGGTGGCAGCTCCGCTCTGTCCCTTACACTGCATGATGGGGTGGCAGCTCCGCTCTGTCCCTTACACTGCATGATGTGGTGGCAGCTCCGCTCCGTCCCTTACACTGCATGATGTGGTGGCAGCTCCACTCTGTCCCTTACACTTTATGATGTGGTGGCAGCTCCGCTCTCCCTTACACTGCATGGTGTGGTGGCAGCTCTGCTCTGTCCCTTATGCAGCATAATGTGGTGGCAGCTCCGCTCTGTCCCTTACACTGCATGATGTGGTGGCAGCTCCGCTCTGTCCCTTACACTGCATGATGTGGTGGCAGCTCCGCTCTGTCCCTTACACTGTATGATGTGGTGGCAGCTCCGCTCTGTCCCTTACACTGCATGATGTGGTGGCAGCTCCGCTCTGTCCCTTACACTGCATGATGTGGTGGCAGCTCCACTCTGTCCCTTACACTGCATGGTGTGGTGGCAGCTCCGCTCTGTCCCTTACACTGCATGATGTGGTGGCAGCTCCGCTCTGTCCCTTACACTGCATGATGTGGTGGCAGCTCCGCTCTGTCCCTTACACTGCATGATGTGGTGGCAGCTCCGCTCTGTCCCTTACACTGCATGATGTGGTGGCAGCTCCACTCTGTCCCTTACACTGCATGATGTGGTGGCAGCTCCGCTCTGTCCCTTACACTGCATGATGTGGTGGCAGCCCAGTTCTGTCCCTTACACTGCATGATGTGGTGGCAGCTCCACTCTGTCCCTTACACTGCATGATGTGGTGGCAGCTCCGCTCTGTCCCTTACACTGCATGATGTGGTGGCAGCCCAGTTCTGTCCCTTACACTGCATGATGTGGTGGCAGCTCCGCTCTGTCCCTTACACTTTATGATGTGGTGGCAGCTCCGCTCTCCCTTACACTGCATGGTGTGGTGGCAGCTCTGCTCTGTCCCTTATGCAGCATAATGTGGTGGCAGCTCCGCTCTGTCCCTTACACTGCATGATGTGGTGGCAGCTCCGCTCTGTCCCTTACACTGTATGATGTGGTGGCAGCTCCGCTCTGTCCCTTACACTGCATGATGTGGTGGCAGCTCCGCTCTGTCCCTTACACTGCATGATGTGGTGGCAGCTCCGCTCTGTCCCTTACACTGCATGATGTGGTGGCAGCTCCGCTCTGTCCCTTACACTGTATGATGTGGTGGCAGCTCCGCTCTGTCCCTTACACTGCATGATGTGGTGGCAGCTCCACTCTGTCCCTTACACTGCATGATGTGGTGGCAGCTCCGCTCTGTCCCTTACACTGTATGATGTGGTGGCAGCTCCGCTCTGTCCCTTACACTGCATGGTGTGGTGGCAGCTCCGCTCTGTCCCTTACACTGCGTGATGTGGTGGCAGCTCCGCTCTATCCCTTACACTGCATGATGTGGTGGCAGCTCCGCTCTGTCCCTTACACTGCATGGTGTGGTGGCAGCTCTGCTCTGTCCCTTACACTGTATGGTGTGGTGGCAGCTCTGCTCTGTCCCTTACACTGCATGATGTGGTGGCAGCTCCGCTCTGTCCCTCACACTGCATGATGTGGTGGCAGCTCCACTCTGTCCCTTACACTGCATGATGTGGTGGCAGCTCCACTCTGTCCCTTACACTGCATGATGTGGTGGCAGCTCCACTCTGTCCCTTACACTGCATGGTGTGGTGGCAGCTCCACTCTGTCCCTTACACTGTATGATGTGGTGGCAGCTCCGCTCTGTCCCTTACACTGCATGGTGTGGTGGCAGCTCTGCTCTGTCCCTTATGCAGCATAATGTGGTGGCAGCTCCGCTCTGTCCCTTACACTGCATGATGTGGTGGCAGCTCCGCTCTGTCCCTTACACTGTATGATGTGGTGGCAGCTCCGCTCTGTCCCTTACACTGCATGATGTGGTGGCAGCTCCGCTCTGTCCCTTACACTGCATGATGTGGTGGCAGCTCCGCTCTGTCCCTTACACTGCATGATGTGGTGGCAGCTCCGCTCTGTCCCTTACACTGTATGATGTGGTGGCAGCTCCGCTCTCTCCCTTACACTGCATGGTGTGGTGACAGCTCCGCTCTGTCCCTTACACTGCATGATGTGGTGGCAGCTCCGCTCTGTCCCTTACACTGTATGATGTGGTGGCAGCTCCGCTCTGTCCCTTACACTGCATGGTGTGGTGGCAGCTCCGCTCTGTCCCTTACACTGCGTGATGTGGTGGCAGCTCCGCTCTATCCCTTACACTGCGTGATGTGGTGGCAGCTCCGCTCTGTCCCTTACACTGCATGATGTGGTGGCAGCTCCGCTCTGTCCCTTACACTGCATGGTGTGGTGGCAGCTCCACTCTGTCCCTTACACTGCATGATGTGGTGGCAGCTCGACTCTGTCCCTTACACTGCATGATGTGGTGGCAGCTCCGCTCTGTCCCTTACACTGCATGATGTGGTGGCAGCTCCACTCTGTCCCTTACACTGTATGATGTGGTGGCAGCTCCGCTCTGTCCCTTACACTGCATGGTGTGGTGGCAGCTCTGCTCTGTCCCTTACGCAGCATAATGTGGTGGCAGCTCCGCTCTGTCCCTTACACTGCATGATGTGGTGGCAGCTCCGCTCTGTCCCTTACACTGTATGATGTGGTGGCAGCTCCGCTCTGTCCCTTACACTGCATGATGTGGTGGCAGCTCCGCTCTGTCCCTTACACTGCATAATGTGGTGGCAGCTCTGCTCTGTCCCTTACACTGCATGATGTGGTGGCAGCTCCACTATGTCCCTTACACTGTATGATGTGGTGGCAGCTCCGCCCCTTACACTGCATGGTGTGGTGGCAGCTCCGCTCTGTCCCTTACACTGCATGATGTGGTGGCAGCTCCACTATGTCCCTTACACTGCATGGTGTGGTGGCAGCTCCGCCCCTTACACTGCATGGTGTGGTGGCAGCTCCGCTCTGTCCCTTACACTGCATGATGTGGTGGCAGCTCCGCTCTGTCCCTTACACTGCATGATGTGGTGGCAGCTCCGCTCTGTCCCGTACACTGTATGATGTGGTGGCAGCTCCACTCTGTCCCTTACACTGCATGATGTGGTGGCAGCTCCGCTCTGTCCCTTACACTGTATGATGTGGTGGCAGCTCCGCTCTGTCCCTTACACTGCATGATGTGGTGGCAGCTCCACTCTGTCCCTTACACTGCATGGTGTGGTGGCAGCTCCGCTCTGTCCCTTACACTGCATGATGTGGTGGCAGCTCCGCTCTGTCCCTTACACTGCATGGTGTGGTGGCAGCTTCGCTCTGTCCCTTACACTGCATGGTGTGGTGGCAGCTCCGCTCTGTCCCTTACACTGCATGATGTGGTGGCAGGTATACTGATCATATAATATACCAGTGCTATTGTTGTTGTCATTTAATGCATCTGGAAACACCCCACCCCTCATTCCTATACATATGCTAAGTAATGTAACCCGTACCATTACCCTCCATCCCCATCACTTACCTTTTCCAGACGATTCTCCAGATCAAAAACCTCTGACTCCACCGTCTCCATTGCCGCCCTGTAAGATAGTCTTCTAACTTTCAGTAACTAGTAGTCTCACAAAATACAGTAACTAGCAGTATCAATAACTTACAGTAACTAGTAGTCTCACAAAATACAGTAACTAGCAGTATCACTAACTTACAGTAACTAGTAGTCTCACACATGACAGTTATTAGTGGCTTCACTAAATTACAGTAACGAGTGCTACATGCAGATCCCCTATATGTATCCGGCCATGTATGTACGGGAGCAGACGTCCCCCGGACATGTGCTGTGTGCACGCCCCCTATATGTATCCAGCCATGTATGTACAGGAGCAGGCGGCCCCCGGACATGTGCTGTGTGCACGTCCCCTATATGTATCCGGCCATGTATGTACGGGAGCAGACGTCCCCCGGACATGTGCTGTGTGCACGTCCCCTATATGTATCCGGCCATGTACGTACAGGAGCAGGCGGTCCCCGGACATGTGCTGTGTGCACGTCCCCTATATGTATCCGGCCATGTACATACAGGAGCAGGCGGTCCCCGGACATGTGCTGTGTGCACGTCCCCTATATGTATCCAGCCATGTATGTACAGGAGCAGGCGGCCCCCGGACATGTGCTGTGTGCGCGTCCCCTATATGTATCCGGCCATGTATGTACAGGAGCAGGCGGCCCCCGGACATGTTCTGTGTGCACGTCCCCTATATGTATCCGTCCATGTATGTACAGGAGCAGGCGGCCCCCGGACATGTGCTGTGTGCACGTCCCCTATATGTATCCGGCCATGTACGTACAGGAGCAGGCGGCCCCCGGACATGTTCTGTGTGCACGTCCCCTATATGTATCCGTCCATGTATGTACAGGAGCAGGCGGCCCCCGTACATGTGCTGTGTGCACGTCCCCTATATGTATCCGTCCATGTATGTACAGGAGCAGGCGGCCCCCGGACATGTGCTGTGTGCACGCCCCCTATATGTATCCGGCCATGTATGTACAAGAGCAGGCAGCCCCCGGACATGTGCTGTGTGCACGCCCCCTATATGTATTCGGCCATGTATGTACAAGAGCAGGCGGCCCCCGGACATGTGCTGTGTGCACGTCCCCTATATGTATCCGGCCATGTATGTACAGGAACAGGCGGTCCCCATACATGTGCTGTGTGCACGTCCCCTATATGTATCCGTCCATGTATGTACCGGATCAGGCGGCCCCCGGACATGTGCTACATGCAGATCCCCTATATGTATCCGGCCATGTATGTACAGGAGCAGGCGTCCCCTATATGTATCCAGCCATGTAAGTACAGGAGCAGGCGGCCCCCATATATATATGCTGTGTGCACGTCCCCTATATGTATCCGGCCATGTATGTACGGGAGCAGGCGGTCCCCATACATGTGCTGTGTGCACGTCCCCTATATGTATCCAGCCATGTATGTACAGGAGCAGGCGGTCACCATACATGTGCTGTGTGCACGTCCCCTATATGTATCCGGCCATGTATGTACAGGAGCAGGCAGCCCCCGGACATGTGCTGTGTGACCGTCCCCTATATGTATCCAGCCATGTATGTACAGGAGCAGGCGGTCACCATACATGTGCTGTATGCATGTCCCCTATATGTATCCGGCCATGTATGTACAGGAGCAGGCGGCCCCCGGACATGTGCTGTGTGCACGTCCCCTATATGTATCCGGCCATGTATGTACAGGAGCAGGCAGCCCCCGGACATGTGCTGTGTGCACGTCACCCTATATGTATCCGGCCATGTATGTACGGGAGCAGGCGGCCCCCGGACATGTGCTGTGTGCACGTCCCCTATATGTATCCGGCCATGTATGTACAGGAGCAGGCGTCACCCGGACATGTGCTGTGTGCACGTCCCCTATATGTATCCGGCCATGTATGTACAGGAGCAGGCTTCCCCCATACATGTGCTGTGTGCACGTCCCCTATATGTATCCGGCCATGTATGTACGGGAGCAGGCGTCCCCCGTACATGTGCTGTGTGCACGTCCCCTATATGTATCCGGCCATGTATGTACGGGAGCAGGCGGCCCCCGGACATGTGCTGTGTGCGCGTCCCCTATATGTATCCGGCCATGTATGTACAGGAGCAGGCGGCCCCCGGACATGTGCTGTCCCCTATATGTATCCAGCCATGTATGTACAGGAGCAGGCGGTCACCATACATGTGCAGTGTGTGCGTCCCATATATGTATCCGGCCATGTATGTACGGGAGCAGGCGGCCCCCGTATATATGTGCTGTGTGCACGTCCCCTATATGTATCCGGCCATGTATGTACAGGAGCAGGCGGCCCCCGGACATGTGCTGTGTGCATGTCCCCTACATGTATCTGGCCATGTATGTACAGGAGCAGGCGGCGCCCGTACATGTGCTGTGTGCACGTCCCCTATATGTATCCGGCCATGTATGTACAGGAGCAGGTGTGTCCCGGACATGTGCTGTGTGCACGTCCCCTATATGTATCCGGCCATGAATGTACAGGAGCAGGCGTCCACCGGACATGTGCTGTGTGCACGTCCCCTATATGTATCCGGCCATGTATGTACAGGAGCAGGCGTCCCCCCGGACATGTGCTGTGTGCACGCCCCCTATATGTATCCGGCCATGTATGTACAGGAGCAGGCGGCCCCCGGACATGTGCTGTGTGCGCGTCCCCTATATGTATCCGGCCATGTATGTACAGGAGCAGGCGTCCCCCGGACATGTGCTGTGTGCACGCCCCCTATATGTATCCGGCCATGTATGTACAGGAGCAGGCGGCCCCCGGACATGTGCTGTGTGCACGCCCCCTATATGTATCCGGCCATGTATGTACAGGAGCAGGCGGCCCCCGGACATGTGCTGTGTGCGCGTCCCCTATATGTATCCGGCCATGTATGTACAGGAGCAGGCGGCCCCCGTACATGTGCTGTGTGCGCGTCCCCTATATGTATCCGGCCATGTATATACAGGAGCAGGCGGCCCCCGGACATGTGCTGTGTGCACGTCCCCTATATGTATCCGGCCATGTATGTACAGGAGCAGGCGGTCACCATACATGTGCTGTATGCATGTCCCCTATATGTATCCGGCCATGTATGTACAGGAGCAGGCGGCCCCCGGACATGTGCTGTGTGCACGTCCCCTATATGTATCCGGCCATGTATGTACGGGAGCAGGCGGCCCCCGTATATATGTGCTGTGTGCACGTCCCCTATATGTATCCGGCCATGTATGTACAGGAGCAGGTGTCCCCCGTATATTTGTGCTGTGTGCACGTCCCCTATATGTATCCGGCCACGTATGTACAGGAGCAGGCGGCCCCCGGACATGTGCTGTGTGCGCGTCCCCTATATGTATCCGGCCATGTATGTACGGGAGCAGACGTCCCCCGGACATGTGCTGTGTGCACGTCCCCTATATGTATCCGGCCATGTATGTGCAGGAACAGGCGGCCCCCGGACATGTGCTGTGTGCACGTCCCCTATATGTATCCGGCCATGTATGTACAGGAGCAGGCGGCCCCCGGACATGTGCTGTGTGCACGTCCCCTATATATATCCGGCCATGTATGTACAGGAGCAGGCAGCCCCCGGACATGTGCTGTGTGCATGTCCCCTATATGTATCCGGCCATGTATGTACAGGAGCAGGCAGCCCCCGGACATGTGCTGTGTGCATGTCCCCTACATATATCTGGCCATGTATGTACAGGAGCAGGCGGCGCCCGTACATGTGCTGTGTGCACGTCCCCTATATGTATCCGGCCATGTATGTACAGGAGCAGGCAACCCCCGGACATGTGCTGTGTGCACGTCCCCTATATGTATCCGGCCATGTATGTACAGGAGCAGGCAGCCCCCGGACATGTGCTGTGTGCATGTCCCCTACATGTATCTGGCCATGTATGTACAGGAGCAGGCGGCGCCCGTACATGTGCTGTGTGCACGTCCCCTATATGTATCCGGCCATGTATGTACAGGAGCAGGAGGTCCCCCGGACATGTGCTGTGTGCACGTCCCCTATATGTATCCGGCCATGAATGTACAGGAGCAGACGGCCCCTGGACATGTGCTGTGTGCACGTCCCCTATTTGTATGCGGCCATGTATGTACAGGAGCAGGCGGCCCCCGGACATGTGCTGTGTGCACGTCCCCTATATGTATCCGGCCATGTATGTACAGGAGCAGGCGGCCCCCGGACATGTGCTGTGTGCGCGTCCCCTATATGTATCCGGCCATGTATGTACAGGAGCAGGCGTCCCCCGGACATGTGCTGTGTGCACGCCCCCTATATGTATCCAGCCATGTATGTACAGGAGCAGGCGGCCCCCGGACATGTGCTGTGTGCACGCCCCCTATATGTATCCGGCCATGTATGTACAGGAGCAGGCGGCCCCCGGACATGTGCTGTGTGCGCGTCCCCTATATGTATCCGGCCATGTATGTACAGGAGCAGGCGGCCCCCGTACATGTGCTGTGTGCGCGTCCCCTATATGTATCCGGCCATGTATATACAGGAGCAGGCGGCCCCCGGACATGTGCTGTGTGCACGTCCCCTATATGTATCCGGCCATGTATGTACAGGAGCAGGCGGTCACCATACATGTGCTGTATGCATGTCCCCTATATGTATCCGGCCATGTATGTACAGGAGCAGGCGGCCCCCGGACATGTGCTGTGTGCACGTCCCCTATATGTATCCGGCCATGTATGTACAGGAGCAGGCGGCCCCCGTATATATGTGCTGTGTGCACGTCCCCTATATGTATCCGGCCATGTATGTACAGGAGCAGGTGTCCCCCGTATATTTGTGCTGTGATCACGTCCCCTATATGTATCCGGCCACGTATGTACAGGAGCAGGTGGCCCCCGGACATGTGCTGTGTGCGCGTCCCCTATATGTATCCGGCCATGTATGTACGGGAGCAGACGTCCCCCGGACATGTGCTGTGTGCACGTCCCCTATATGTATCCGGCCATGTATGTGCAGGAACAGGCGGCCCCCGGACATGTGCTGTGTGCACGTCCCCTATATGTATCCGGCCATGTATGTACAGGAGCAGGCGGCCCCCGGACATGTGCTGTGTGCACGTCCCCTATATATATCCGGCCATGTATGTACAGGAGCAGGCAGCCCCCGGACATGTGCTGTGTGCATGTCCCCTATATGTATCCGGCCATGTATGTACAGGAGCAGGCAGCCCCCGGACATGTGCTGTGTGCATGTCCCCTACATGTATCTGGCCACGTATGTACAGGAGCAGGCGGCGCCCGTACATGTGCTGTGTGCACGTCCCCTATATGTATCCGGCCATGTATGTACAGGAGCAGGAGGTCCCCCGGACATGTGCTGTGTGCACGTCCCCTATATGTATCCGGCCATGTATGTACAGGAGCAGGCAGCCCCCGGACATGTGCTGTGTGCACGTCCCCTATATGTATCCGGCCATGTATGTACAGGAGCAGGCAGCCCCCGGACATGTGCTGTGTGCACGTCCCCTATATGTATCCGGCCATGTATGTACAGGAGCAGGCAGCCCCCGGACATGTGCTGTGTGCATGTCCCCTACATGTATCTGGCCATGTATGTACAGGAGCAGGCGGCCCCCGGACATGTGCTGTGTGCACGTCCCCTACATGTATCTGGCCATGTATGTACAGGAGCAGGCGGCGCCCGTACATGTGCTGTGTGCACGTCCCCTATATGTATCCGGCCATGAATGTACAGGAGCAGGCAGCCCCCGTACATGTGCTGTGTGCACGTCCCCTATATGTATCCGGCCATGTATGTACAGGAGCAGGCAGCCCCCGGACATGTGCTGTGTGCATGTCCCCTACATGTATCTGGCCATGTATGTACAGGAGCAGGCGGCGCCCGTACATGTGCTGTGTGCACGTCCCCTATATGTATCCGGCCATGAATGTACAGGAGCAGACGGCCCCCGGACATGTGCTGTGTGCACGTCCCCTATTTGTATGCGGCCACGTATGTACAGGAGCAGACGGCCCCCGGACATGTGCTGTGTGCACGTCCCCTATATGTATCCGGCCATGTATGTACAGGAGCAGGCAGCCCCCGGACATGTGCTGTGTGCATGTCCCCTACATGTATCTGGCCATGTATGTACAGGAGCAGGCGGCGCCCGTACATGTGCTGTGTGCACGTCCCCTATTTGTATGCGGCCACGTATGTACAGGAGCAGGCGGCCCCCGGACATGTGCTGTGTGCACGTCCCCTATATGTATCCGGCCATGTATGTACAGGAGCAGGCGGCCCCCGGACATGTGCTGTGTGCACGCCCCCTATATGTATCCGGCCACGTATGTACAGGAGCAGGCGGTCCCCGGACATGTGCTGTGTGCACGTCCCCTATATGTATCCGGCCATGTATGTACAGGAGCAGGCAGCCCCCGGACATGTGCTGTGTGCATGTCCCCTACATGTATCTGGCCATGTATGTACAGGAGCAGGCGGCGCCCGTACATGTGCTGTGTGCACGTCCCCTATATGTATCCGGCCATGTATGTACAGGAGCAGGAGGTCCCCCGGACATATGCTGTGTGCACGTCCCCTATATGTATCCGGCCATGAATGTACAGGAGCAGACGGCCCCCGGACATGTGCTGTGTGCACGTCCCCTATATGTATCCGGCCATGTATGTACAGGAGCAGGCGGCCCCCGGACATGTGCTGTGTGCACGCCCCCTATATGTATCCGGCCACGTATGTACAGGAGCAGGCGGTCCCCGGACATGTGCTGTGTGCACGTCCCCTATATGTATCCGGCCATGTATGTACAGGAGCAGGCAGCCCCCGGACATGTGCTGTGTGCACGTCCCCTATATGTATCCGGCCATGTATGTACGGGAGCAGGCGGCCCCCGGACATGTGCTGTGTGCACGTCCCCTATATGTATCCGACCATGTATGTACAGGAGCAGGCGGCCCCCGGACATGTGCTGTGTGCACGTCCCCTATATGTATCCGGCCATGTATGTACAGGAGCAGACGGCCCCCGGACATGTGCTGTGTGCACGTCCCCTATTTGTATGCGGCCATGTATGTACAGGAGCAGGCGACCCCCGGACATGTGCTGTGTGCACGTCCCCTATATGTATCCGGCCATGTATGTACAGGAGCAGGCATCCCCCGGACATGTGCTGTGTGCACGTCCCCTATTTGTATGCGGCCACGTATGTACAGGAGCAGGCGGCCCCCGGACATGTGCTGTGTGCGCGTCCCCTATATGTATCCGGCCACGTATGTACAGGAGCAGGCGGCCCCCGGACATGTGCTGTGTGCACGTCCCCTATATGTATCCGGCCATGTATGTACAGGAGCAGGCGGCCCCCGGACATGTGCTGTGTGCACGCCCCCTATATGTATCCGGCCACGTATGTACAGGAGCAGGCGGTCCCCGGACATGTGCTGTGTGCACGTCCCCTATATGTATCCGGCCATGTATGTACAGGAGCAGGCAGCCCCCGGACATGTGCTGTGTGCACGTCCCCTATATGTATCCGGCCATGTATGTACGGGAGCAGGCGGCCCCCGGACATGTGCTGTGTGCACGTCCCCTATATGTATCCGGCCATGTATGTACAGGAGCAGGCGGCCCCCGGACATGTGCTGTGTGCACGTCCCCTATATGTATCCGGCCATGTATGTACAGGAGCAGACGGCCCCCGGACATGTGCTGTGTGCACGTCCCCTATTTGTATGCGGCCATGTATGTACAGGAGCAGGCGACCCCCGGACATGTGCTGTGTGCACGTCCCCTATATGTATCCGGCCATGTATGTACAGGAGCAGGCATCCCCCGGACATGTGCTGTGTGCACGTCCCCTATTTGTATGCGGCCACGTATGTACAGGAGCAGGCGGCCCCCGGACATGTGCTGTGTGCGCGTCCCCTATATGTATCCGGCCACGTATGTACAGGAGCAGGCGGCCCCCGGACATGTGCTGTGTGCACGTCCCCTATATGTATCCGGCCATGTATGTACAGGAGCAGGCAGCCCCCGGACATGTGCTGTGTGCATGTCCCCTACATGTATCTGGCCATGTATGTACAGGAGCAGGCGGCGCCCGTACATGTGCTGTGTGCACGTCCCCTATATGTATCCGGCCATGAATGTACAGGAGCAGACGGCCCCCGGACATGTGCTGTGTGCACGTCCCCTATTTGTATGCGGCCACGTATGTACAGGAGCAGACGGCCCCCGGACATGTGCTGTGTGCACGTCCCCTATATGTATCCGGCCATGTATGTACAGGAGCAGGCAGCCCCCGGACATGTGCTGTGTGCATGTCCCCTATATGTATCCGGCCATGTATGTACAGGAGCAGGCAGCCCCCGGACATGTGCTGTGTGCATGTCCCCTACATGTATCTGGCCATGTATGTACAGGAGCAGGCGGCGCCCGTACATGTGCTGTGTGCACGTCCCCTATATGTATCCGGCCATGTATGTACAGGAGCAGGAGGTCCCCCGGACATGTGCTGTGTGCACGTCCCCTATATGTATCCGGCCATGAATGTACAGGAGCAGACGGCCCCCGGACATGTGCTGTGTGCACGTCCCCTATTTGTATGCGGCCATGTATGTACAGGAGCAGGCGGCCCCCGGACATGTGCTGTGTGCATGTCCCCTACATGTATCCGGCCATGTATGTACAGGAGCAGGCGGCGCCCGTACATGTGCTGTGTGCACGTCCCCTATATGTATCCGGCCATGTATGTACAGGAGCAGACGGCCCCCGGACATGTGCTGTGTGCATGTCCCCTACATGTATCTGGCCATGTATGTACAGGAGCAGGCGGAGCCCGTACATGTGCTGTGTGCACGTCCCCTATATGTATCCGGCCATGTATGTACAGGAGCAGGCGGAGCCCGTACATGTGCTGTGTGCACGTCCCCTATATGTATCCGGCCATGTATGTACAGGAGCAGGAGGTCCCCCGGACATGTGCTGTGTGCACGTCCCCTATATGTATCCGGCCATGTATGTACAGGAGCAGGAGGTCCCCCGGACATGTGCTGTGTGCACGTCCCCTATATGTATCCGGCCATGAATGTACAGGAGCAGACGGCCCCCGGACATGTGCTGTGTGCACGTCCCCTATTTGTATGCGGCCATGTATGTACAGGAGCAGGCGGCCCCCGGACATGTGCTGTGTGCATGTCCCCTACATGTATCTGGCCATGTATGTACAGGAGCAGGCGGCGCCCGTACATGTGCTGTGTGCACGTCCCCTATTTGTATGCGGCCACGTATGTACAGGAGCAGGCGGCCCCCGGACATGTGCTGTGTGCACGTCCCCTATATGTATCCGGCCATGTATGTACAGGAGCAGGCGGCCCCCGGACATGTGCTGTGTGCACGCCCCCTATATGTATCCGGCCACGTATGTACAGGAGCAGGCGGTCCCCGGACATGTGCTGTGTGCACGTCCCCTATATGTATCCGGCCATGTATGTACAGGAGTAGGCAGCCCCCGGACATGTGCTGTGTGCATGTCCCCTACATGTATCTGGCCATGTATGTACAGGAGCAGGCGGCGCCCGTACATGTGCTGTGTGCACGTCCCCTATATGTATCCGGCCATGTATGTACAGGAGCAGGAGGTCCCCCGGACATATGCTGTGTGCACGTCCCCTATATGTATCCGGCCATGAATGTACAGGAGCAGACGGCCCCCGGACATGTGCTGTGTGCACGTCCCCTATATGTATCCGGCCATGTATGTACAGGAGCAGGCGGCCCCCGGACATGTGCTGTGTGCACGCCCCCTATATGTATCCGGCCACGTATGTACAGGAGCAGGCGGTCCCCGGACATGTGCTGTGTGCACGTCCCCTATATGTATCCGGCCATGTATGTACAGGAGCAGGCAGCCCCCGGACATGTGCTGTGTGCACGTCCCCTATATGTATCCGGCCATGTATGTACGGGAGCAGGCGGCCCCCGGACATGTGCTGTGTGCACGTCCCCTATATGTATCCGGCCATGTATGTACAGGAGCAGGCGGCCCCCGGACATGTGCTGTGTGCACGTCCCCTATATGTATCCGGCCATGTATGTACAGGAGCAGACGGCCCCCGGACATGTGCTGTGTGCACGTCCCCTATTTGTATGCGGCCATGTATGTACAGGAGCAGGCGACCCCCGGACATGTGCTGTGTGCACGTCCCCTATATGTATCCGGCCATGTATGTACAGGAGCAGGCATCCCCGGACATGTGCTGTGTGCACGTCCCCTATTTGTATGCGGCCACGTATGTACAGGAGCAGGCGGCCCCCGGACATGTGCTGTGTGCGCGTCCCCTATATGTATCCGGCCACGTATGTACAGGAGCAGGCGGCCCCCGGACATGTGCTGTGTGCACGTCCCCTATATGTATCCGGCCATGTATGTACAGGAGCAGGCGGCCCCCGGACATGTGCTGTGTGCACGCCCCCTATATGTATCCGGCCACGTATGTACAGGAGCAGGCGGTCCCCGGACATGTGCTGTGTGCACGTCCCCTATATGTATCCGGCCATGTATGTACAGGAGCAGGCAGCCCCCGGACATGTGCTGTGTGCACGTCCCCTATATGTATCCGGCCATGTATGTACGGGAGCAGGCGGCCCCCGGACATGTGCTGTGTGCACGTCCCCTATATGTATCCGGCCATGTATGTACAGGAGCAGGCGGCCCCCGGACATGTGCTGTGTGCACGTCCCCTATATGTATCCGGCCATGTATGTACAGGAGCAGACGGCCCCCGGACATGTGCTGTGTGCACGTCCCCTATTTGTATGCGGCCATGTATGTACAGGAGCAGGCGACCCCCGGACATGTGCTGTGTGCACGTCCCCTATATGTATCCGGCCATGTATGTACAGGAGCAGGCATCCCCCGGACATGTGCTGTGTGCACGTCCCCTATTTGTATGCGGCCACGTATGTACAGGAGCAGGCGGCCCCCGGACATGTGCTGTGTGCGCGTCCCCTATATGTATCCGGCCACGTATGTACAGGAGCAGGCGGCCCCCGGACATGTGCTGTGTGCACGTCCCCTATATGTATCCGGCCATGTATGTACAGGAGCAGGCGGCCCCCGGACATGTGCTGTGTGCACGTCCCCTATTTGTATGCGCCCACGTATGTACAGGAGCAGGCGGTCCCCGGACATGTGCTGTGTGCACGTCCCCTATATGTATCCGGCCATGTACGTACAGGAACAGGCGGTCCCCATACATGTGCTGTGTGCACGTCCCCTATATGTATCCGGCCATGTATGTACGGGAGCAGGCGGCCCCCGGACATGTGCTGTGTGCACGTCCCCTATATGTATCCGGCCATGTATGTACAGGAGCAGACGGCCCCCGGACATGTGCTGTGTGCACGTCCCCTATTTGTATGCGGCCATGTATGTACAGGAGCAGGCGACCCCCGGACATGTGCTGTGTGCACGTCCCCTATATGTATCCGGCCATGTATGTACAGGAGCAGGCATCCCCCGGACATGTGCTGTGTGCACGTCCCCTATTTGTATGCGGCCACGTATGTACAGGAGCAGGCGGCCCCCGGACATGTGCTGTGTGCGCGTCCCCTATATGTATCCGGCCACGTATGTACAGGAGCAGGCGGCCCCCGGACATGTGCTGTGTGCACGTCCCCTATATGTATCCGGCCATGTATGTACAGGAGCAGGCGGCCCCCGGACATGTGCTGTGTGCACGTCCCCTATTTGTATGCGGCCACGTATGTACAGGAGCAGGCGGCCCCCGGACATGTGCTGTGTGCGCGTCCCCTATATGTATCCGGCCACGTATGTACAGGAGCAGGCGGCCCCCGGACATGTGCTGTGTGCACGTCCCCTATATGTATCCGGCCATGTATGTACAGGAGCAGGCGGCCCCCGGACATGTGCTGTGTGCACGCCCCCTATATGTATCCGGCCACGTATGTACAGGAGCAGGCGGCCCCCGGACATGTGCTGTGTGCACGTCCCCTATATGTATCCGGCCATGTACGTACAGGAGCAGGCGGCCCCCGGACATGTTCTGTGTGCACGTCCCCTATATGTATCCGGCCATGTACGTAGAGGAGCAGGCGGCCCCCGGACATGTGCTGTGTGCACGTCCCCTATATGTATCCGGCCATGTATGTACAGGAGCAGACGTCCCCCGGACATGTGCTGTGTGCACGTCCCCTATATGTATCCGGCCATGTACGTACAGGAGCAGGCATCCCCCGGACATGTGCTGTGTGCACGTCCCCTATATGTATCCGGCCATGTACGTACAGGAGCAGACGTCCCCCGGACATATGCTGTGTGCACGTCCCCTATATGTATCCGGCCACGTATGTACAGGAGCAGGCGGCCCCCGGACATGTGCTGTGTGCGCGTCCCCTATATGTATCCGGCCATGTATGTACAGGAGCAGGCGGCCCCCGGACATGTGCTGTGTGCACGTCCCCTATTTGTATGCGCCCACGTATGTACAGGAGCAGGCGGTCCCCGGACATGTGCTGTGTGCACGTCCCCTATATGTATCCGGCCATGTACGTACAGGAACAGGCGGTCCCCATACATGTGCTGTGTGCACGTCCCCTATATGTATCCGGCCATGTATGTACAGGAGCAGGCGACCCCCGGACATGTGCTGTGTGTGCGTCCCCTATATGTATCCGGCCATGTATGTACAGGAGCAGGCGGCCCCCGGACATGTGCTGTGTGCGCGTCCCCTATATGTATCCGGCCACGTATGTACAGGAGCAGGCGGCCCCCGGACATGTGCTGTGTGCACGTCCCCTATATGTATCCGGCCATGTATGTACAGGAGCAGGCGGCCCCCGGACATGTGCTGTGTGCGCGTCCCCTATATGTATCCGGCCACGTATGTACAGGAGCAGGCGGCCCCCGGACATGTGCTGTGTGCACGTCCCCTATATGTATCCGGCCATGTATGTACAGGAGCAGGCGGCCCCCGGACATGTGCTGTGTGCACGTCCCCTATTTGTATGCGCCCACGTATGTACAGGAGCAGGCGGTCCCCGGACATGTGCTGTGTGCACGTCCCCTATATGTATGCGGCCACGTATGTACAGGAGCAGGCGGCCCCCGGACATGTGCTGTGTGCATGTCCCCTATATGTATCCGGCCATGTATGTACGGGAGCAGACGTCCCCCGGACATGTGCTGTGTGCACGTCCCCTATATGTATCCGGCCATGTATATACAGGAGCAGGCGGCCCCCGGACATGTGCTGTGTGCACGTCCCCTATATGTATCCGGCCATGTATGTACAGGAGCAGACGGCCCCCGGACATGTGCTGTGTGCACGTCCCCTATATGTATACGGCCACGTATGTACAGGAGCAGGCGGCCCCCGTATAGGTGCTGTGTGTGCGTCCCCTATATGTATCCGGTTACGTCTGTCAGTAGTGCTTGTGGTTTCCTGTCACTCAGTGCTGATGGGGACAACTACTGTCAGTGTGGAGAGGGCTAGTGTAGGTGCAGGGAGAATGTAGGCAGGGCTCAAAGTGATCCTGGAGAGGTGGTGGAACTCCATTCCATTAACACCGACCCCCCACCCCCCCATTGGGCAGAGCCTATACAAGTGTCAGGGAACTTGTGCCCTGCCTCTCATTAAGGGATAATTGTCCCACAAGGAAGCAATGTGATTACACAATAATAACTAATTACACCACAAAGTAGCACAATCATATACACATTACACTGTACTGTAGTGCTATTGATTAATATTAAATTACTACTGTAGTGCCTCTTGTACACATCTGTCACTCCAGCAGCTGCATGCCCTGTGTCCCTCCAGCAGCTTCCCCTCCTCTGAGTCCCTGTCTTCAGCAAGCACAGAGCTGCTCCTCTTCTTCACTTCAGCCGCAGTGATAGCATGACATCACATATGCCGCAGTGATAGCATGACATCACATATGGCGCAGTGATAGCATGACATCACATATGCCGCAGTGATAGCATGACATCACATATGCCGCAGTGATAGCATGACATCACATAAGCCGCAGTGATAGCATGATATCCGTGCCAGAAGAAGAAGCAGCCACTGTGACAGGTTTTTCTGTTGGAATTACTGTTCAGGCCTGAGGAAGAGGTGGAACTCAGTTCCCCTACCATTAGAGGTGGCGGAACTCAGTTCCACCCCGTTCCCCCTCACTTTAACCCCTGAATGTATGTGCAAGGATAATGCAGGGAGATGCAGGGATAATGTAGGGATAATGTAGGGAGGTGCAGGGATAATGCAAGGAGATGCAGGGATAATGCAGGGATCATGTAGGGAGGTGCGGGGATCATGTAGGGAGGTGCGGGGATCATGTAGGGAGGTGCAGGGATCATGTAGGGAGGTGCAGGGATAATGTAGGGAGGTGTATGGATAATGTAGGGAGGTACAGGGATAATGTAGGGAGGTGCAGGGATAATGTAGGGAGGTGTATGGATAATGTAGGGAGGTGCAGGGATAATGTAGGGAGGTGCAGGGATAATGTAGAAATGTGGGAATAATGCAGGGAGGATGTAGGGCTGATGTAGGGAGGTTCAGGGATTATGTAGGGATAATGCAGGGAGGATGTATGGATTATGTAGAGAGATGCATGGATTATGTAGGGATAATGTAGGGAGGATGTATGGATAATGTAGAGAGATGCATGGATTATGTAGGGATAATGTAGGGAAGTGCAGAGATAATGTAGGGAGGTGCAGGGATAATATAGGGATAATGTAGTGAGGTGCAGGGATAATGTAGGGAGGTGCAGGGATAACATAGGGATAATGTAGGGAGGTGCAGGGATCATGTAGGGAGGTGCGGGGATCATGTAGCGAGGTGCGGGGATCATGAAGGGAGGTGCGGGGATCATGTAGGGCGGTGCAGGGATAATGTAGGGAGGTGCAGGGATAATGCAAGGAGATGCAGGGTACAGGGATAATGTAGGGATAATGTAGGGAGGTACGGGGATAATGTAGGGAGGTGCAGGGATCATGTAGGGAGGTGCGGGGATCATGTAGGGAGGTGCGGGGATCATGTAGGGCGGTGCAGGGATCATGTAGGGAGGTGCAGGGATAATGTAGGGAGGTGTATGGATAATGTAGGGAGGTGCAGGGATAATGTAGGGAGGTGTATGGATAATGTAGGGAGGTACAGGGATAATGTAGGGAGGTACAGGGATAATGTAGGGAGGTGTATGGATAATGTAGGGAGGTGTAGGGATAATGTAGGGAGGTGTAGGGATAATGTAGGGCGGTGCAGGGATAATGTAGGGAGGTGCAGGGATAATGTAGGGAGGTGTAGGGATAATGTAGGGCGGTGCAGGGATCATGTAGGGAGGTGCAGGGATAATGTAGGGAGGTGCAGGGATAATGTAGGGAGGTGTAGGGATAATGTAGGGCGGTGCAGGGATCATGTAGGGAGGTGCAGGGATAATGTAGGGAGGTGTATGGATAATGTAGGGAGGTGCAGGGATAATGTAGGGAGGTGTATGGATAATGTAGGGAGGTACAGGGATAATGTAGGGAGGTGCGGGGATCATGTAGGGAGGTGCAGGGATCATGTAGGGAGGTGCAGGGATAATGTAGGGAGGTGTATGGATAATGTAGGGAGGTACAGGGATAATGTAGGGATAATGTAGGGAGATGCAGGGATAATGTATGGATAATGTAGGAAGGTACAGGGATAATGTAGGGATAATGTAGGGAGGTGCAGGGATCATGTAGGGAGGTGCGGGGATCATGTAGCGAGGTGCGGGGATCATGAAGGGAGGTGCGGGGATCATGTAGGGCGGTGCAGGGATCATGTAGGGAGGTGCAGGGATCATGTAGGGAGGTGCAGGGATAATGTAGGGAGGTACAGGGATAATGTAGGGAGGTACAGGGATAATGTAGGGAGGTACAGGGATAATGTAGAAATGTGGGGATAATGCAGGGAGGATGTAGGGCTGATGTAGGGAGGTTCAGGGATTATGTAGGGATAATGTAGGGAGGATGTATGGATAATGTAGAGAGATGCATGGATTATGTAGGGATAATGTAGGGAAGTGCAGAGATAATGTAGGGAGGTGCAGGGATAATATAGGGATAATGTAGTGAGGTGCAGGGATAATGTAGGGAGGTGCAGGGATAACATAGGGATAATGTAGGGAGGTGCAGGGATAATGTAGGGAGGTGCAGGGATAACATAGGGATAATGTAGGGATGTACAGGGTGATGTAGGGAGTAGCAGGGAGGTATGAGGATAATGTAGAGATAATGGTTGCCGGACAGGATACCGACAGTCATTTACCCGACGTCGGGATCCCGACTGTTAAAACACCGACAGGCGGGTTCCCGACGGCCACCGGCTTTTCTCCCTCGTGGGGGAAAAGCCGGTGGCCGTCGGGAACCCGCCTGTCGGTGTTTTAACAGTCGGGATCCCGACGTCGGGTAAATGACTGTCGGTATCCTGTCCGGCAACCATTATCTCTACATTATCCTCATACCTCCCTGCTACTCCCTACATCACCCTGTACATCCCTACATTATCCCTATGTTATCCCTGCACCTCCCTACATTATCCCTGCACCTCCCTACATTATCCCTATGTTAAGTGTGTGTACAACGGCCACCGGCTTTTCTCCCTCGTGGGGGTCTACGACCCCCACAAGGGAGAATAGAATAGGTGGCGAGCATAGTGCCCGCAACGTGGCGTGCCCGCAAGGGGCTTTGTTGCACTCGCCATGCTGTCTGAGTCCGGCTAGTCGGGATCCCGACTGTTGGAACCCTATACCACACCCAGAGATAATGTTGGGATAATGTTAAGAGGATGTAGGGATAATGTAGTGAGGTACGGGGATGATGTAGGGAGGTACGGGGATAATGTAGGGAGGTACAGGGAAGTACGGGCATGATGTAAGGAGAAGCATGGAGGTACGGGCACGATGTAGGGAGGAGCATGGAGGTACGGGCATGATGTAGGGAGGAGCATGGAGGTACGGGGATAATGTAGGGAGGTACAGGGATAATGTAGTGAGGTACGGGGATAATGTAGGGAGGTACAGGGAAGTACGGGCATGATGTAAGGAGAAGCATGGAGGTACGGGCATGATGTAGGGAGGAGCATGGAAGTACGGGGATGCTGTAGGGAGGTGCAGGGATGTTGTCGGGTGGCGCAGAGAGGTACGGGGATGATGTAGGGAGGTGCTGGAAGGTACGGGCATGATGTAGGGAGGAGCATGGAGGTACGGGCATGATGTAGGGAAGAGCAGGGGAGAAGCAGGGAGGTACGGGGATAATGTAGGGAGGTACGAGGATAATGTAGGGAGGCACAGGGATAATGTAGGGAGGCACAGGGAGGTTCAAGGATAATGTAGGGAGGTGCAGGGATAATGTAGGGAGGTACAGGGATAATGTAGGGAGGTACGGGGATAATGTAGGGAGGTACGGGGAAAACATAGGGAGGAGCAGGGAGGTATGGGGATCATGTAGGGTGGAGCAGGAAGGTACGGGGATAATGTAGGGAGGTGCAGGGATAATGTAGGGAGGTGCAGGAAGGTACAGGGATAATGTAGGGAGGTACGGGGATAATGTAGGGAGGTACGGGGATAACATAGGGAGGAGCAGGGAGGTATGGGGATCATGTAGGGCGGAGCAGGAAGGTACGGGGATAATGTAGGGAGGAGCAGGAAGGTACAGGGATAATATAGGGAGGAGCAGGGAAGTACGAGGATAATGTAGGGAGGTACGGGGATAATGTAGGGAGGTGCAGGGATAATGCAGGCAGGTACCGGGATAATGTAGGGAGGAGCAGGAAGGTACGGGGATAATGTAGTTAGGTAGGGGGATGATGTAGGGAGGTACGAGGATAATGTAGGGAGGTATGGGGATCATGTAGGGAGGTACGTAGGATCACCATTGTCACCACAAGTTGCGCTGGTCACAGCACTCGGCTTCATGACTGTGATAGACACGTTTTAGACGTGAGCCCCCCAACCACACCACTTCCTTCGTGATGCTGCATAATAAGGTAAGCAGCAATACACACACTCACACAGGAGTATATTGTACACACACGAGTCTATTGCACACACACTCACACACGAGTATATTGCACACACACTCACACACGAGTATATTGCACACACACTCACACACGAGTATATTGCACACACACTCACACACGAGTATATTGCACACACACACTCACGAGTATACTGTACACACACTCACACACGAGTATATTGTACACACACTAACACACAAGTATATTGTACACACACGAGTATATTGTACACACACTAACACAGGAGTATATTGTACACACACTAACACACAAGTATATTGTACACACTCACACACTAGTATATTGTACACACACTTACACACGAGTATATTGTACACACTCACACGAGTATATTGTACACACACTCACACATGAGTATATTGTACACACACACATTGTGGCACGAGTGGACAGTCCCCATCCTGGTCCTCCCTGTCAGGCCGGCAGCTCTGAAGTTTCTGGTCATTAGTGCTGTACCACAGTCTACTGCACCTGCACAGCCACCATTCTCCATGTTCTGTCCATTAAGTTCAACCTTAGATTACCGGTTATATCCCTTAATTGGTTTTATCGAATAAATGATTGTCTAGCCTTAATGTAAATGACGTTACTGTATCTGCTGGCATCACCTCACATGGAAGGGTTCCATCATTTTACTACCCTGACCGTAAAAAAGCCTTTCCTTCTAAGTGTTCTTACCCTTCTCTCCTCCCGTCTATGTGCATGCCCGCTTCTCATCTCCCATCTATGTGCATGCCCACTTCTCGTCCCCAGTCCAAGTGCATGGCCGCTTCTCATCTCCCATCTATGTGCATGCCCGCTTCTCGTCCCCAGACCAAGTGCATGGCCGCTTCTCATCTCCCATCTATGTGCATGCCCGCTTCTCGTCCCCAGACCAAGTGCATGGCCGCTTCTCATCTCCCATCTATGTGCATGCCTGCTTCTCGCCCCCAGTCCAAGGCAGCTTCTCTCCTCCAGTCTAAGTGCATGCCTGCTTCTTGCCCCCAGTCCAAGTGCATGGCAGCTTCTCTCCTCCAGTCTAAGTGCATGCCTGCTTCTCGCCCCCCAGTCCAAGTACATGGCCGCTTCTCGTCTCCTGTCTAAGTGCATGGCCGCTTCTCAGGAGCCCGTCCCTGCGAAGCCCTGACCCGGAAGCTGGGGGTTTGCACATGCGCGGTTACGCGCTGACCCCCCCCCCCCCCCCCCCCCGCGCGACCCCGCTGACCGCACTGCCGCTCGGGCAATGCGATGTGTAGCCATAGGCTACAATGGACTATCGCCATATCAGAGTGGCGACAGCCCAGGGGTGCGATGCCGGGCTGCTTGATGTTGATACATCGGGCAGCTTCGCATCCCCCATAGAAACCTATGGGGGATGCGGCCGGCGGCGCTGCAGGGGGGATCGCAGCAGGGATCGGATTAGGGCAGGGCTGGGCAACACCGGCCCTCCAGATGTTGATGAACTACACATCCCAGCATGCCTTGCATCAGTTTCAGCATGGCCACATAGCAAAACTAATGCAAAGCATCCTGGGATGTGTAGTTCATTAACATGTGGAGGGCCGGTGTGGCCCAGCCCTGCATTAGGGGGATACCTAATATATAGCCGCAAATATAAGTTGATAAATGGGCCCCATAGACATGATTGTGCCTGTAGAGCAGGCACTTCCCCCTCATCCTGCAGCCCCTCCTCTGAGCTCCCAGCTGGCCCTGGCTATCACTCAGTCTCCCCAACAGCTGCTTGCTATGCTAGCACTCCCCTACTCTATGTCTCACACCAGGCAGGGGGAAAGAGAGGAGGGATCCGCTGCTGTGCTATCAGGGCTCCCTCTGCTGGCCTGGGTGTCTCACACCAGGCAGGGGGAAAGAGAGGAGGGATCCGCTGCTGTGCTATCAGGGCTCCCTCTGCTGGCCTGGGTGTCCCATGCCAGATCTGGAACCATTAGCACTCCCCTACTCCATGTCTCACACCAGGCAGGGGGAAAGAGAGGAGGGATCCGCTGCTGTGCTATCAGGGCTCCCTCTGCTGGCCTGGGTGTCCCACACCAGGCAGGGGGAAAGAGAGGAGGGATCCGCTGCTGTGCTATCAGGGCTCCCTCTGCTGGCCTGGGTGTCCCATGCCAGATCTGGAACCATTAGCACTCCCCTGCTCCATGTCTCACACCAGGCAGGGGGAAAGAGAGGAGGGATCCGCTGCTGTGCTATCAGGGCTCCCTCTGCTGGCCTGGGTGTCCCATGCCAGATCTGGAACCATTAGCACTCCCCTACTCCATGTCTCACACCAGGCAGGGGGAAAGAGAGAAGGGATCCGCTGCTGTGCTATCAGGGCTCCCTCTGCTGGCCTGGGTGTCTCATGCCAGATCTGGAACCATTAGCACTCCCCTACTCCATGTCTCACACCAGGCAGGGGGAAAGAGAGGAGGGATCCGCTGCTGTGCTATCAGGGCTCCCTCTGCTGGCCTGGGTGTCTCACACCAGGCAGGGGGAAAGAGAGGAGGGATCCGCTGCTGTGCTATCAGGGCTCCCTCTGCTGGCCTGGGTGTCTCATGCCAGATCTGGAACCATTAGCACTCCCCTACTCCATGTCTCACACCAGGCAGGGGGAAAGAGAGGAGGGATCCGCTGCTGTGCTATCAGGGCTCTCTCTGCTGGCCTGGGTGTCTCATGCCAGATCTGGAACCATTAGCACTCCCCTGCTCCATGTCTCACACCAGGCAGGGGGAAAGAGAGGAGGGATCCGCTGCTGTGCTATCAGGGCTCCCTCTGCTGGCCTGGGTGTCTCATGCCAGATCTGGAACCATTAGCACTCCCCTGCTCCATGTCTCACACCAGGCAGGGGGAAAGAGAGGAGGGATCCGCTGCTGTGCTATCAGGGCTCCCTCTGCTGGCCTGGGTGTCTCATGCCAGATCTGGAACCATTAGCACTCCCCTGCTCCATGTCTCACACCAGGCAGGGGGAAAGAGAGGAGGGATCCGCTGCTGTGCTATCAGGGCTCCCTCTGCTGGCCTGGGTGTCCCACACCAGGCAGGGGGAAAGAGAGGAGGGATCCGCTGCTGTGCTATCAGGGCTCCCTCTGCTGGCCTGGGTGTCCCATGCCAGATCTGGAACCATTAGCACTCCCCTGCTCCATGTCTCACACCAGGCAGGGGGAAAGAGAGGAGGGATCCGCTGCTGTGCTATCAGGGCTCCCTCTGCTGGCCTGGGTGTCCCATGCCAGATCTGGAACCATTAGCACTCCCCTACTCCATGTCTCACACCAGGCAGGGGGAAAGAGAGAAGGGATCCGCTGCTGTGCTATCAGGGCTCCCTCTGCTGGCCTGGGTGTCTCATGCCAGATCTGGAACCATTAGCACTCCCCTACTCCATGTCTCACACCAGGCAGGGGGAAAGAGAGGAGGGATCCGCTGCTGTGCTATCAGGGCTCCCTCTGCTGGCCTGGGTGTCTCATGCCAGATCTGGAACCATTAGCACTCTCCTACTCCATGTCTCACACCAGGCAGGGGGAAAGAGAGGAGGGATCCGCTGCTGTGCTATCAGGGCTCCCTCTGCTGGCCTGGGTGTCCCATGCCAGATCTGGAACCATTAGCACTCCCCTGCTCCATGTCTCACACCAGGCAGGGGGAAAGAGAGGAGGGATCCGCTGCTGTGCTATCAGGGCTCCCTCTGCTGGCCTGGGTGTCCCATGCCAGATCTGGAACCATTAGCACTCTCCTACTCCATGTCTCACACCAGGCAGGGGGAAAGAGAGGAGGGATCCGCTGCTGTGCTATCAGGGCTCCCTCTGCTGGCCTGGGTGTCTCATGCCAGATCTGGAACCATTAGCACTCCCCTGCTCCATGTCTCACACCAGGCAGGGGGAAAGAGAGGAGGGATCCGCTGCTGTGCTATCAGGGCTCCCTCTGCTGGCCTGGGTGTCCCATGCCAGATCTGGAACCATTAGCACTCCCCTACTCCATGTCTCACACCAGGCAGGGGGAAAGAGAGAAGGGATCCGCTGCTGTGCTATCAGGGCTCTCTCTGCTGGCCTGGGTGTCTCATGCCAGATCTGGAACCATTAGCACTCCCCTGCTCCATGTCTCACACCAGGCAGGGGGAAAGAGAGAAGGGATCCGCTGCTGTGCTATCAGGGCTCCCTCTGCTGGCCTGGGTGTCCCATGCCAGATCTGGAACCATTAGCACTCTCCTACTCCATGTCTCACACCAGGCAGGGGGAAAGAGAGGAGGGATCCGCTGCTGTGCTATCAGGGCTCCCTCTGCTGGCTTGGGTGTCCCATGCCAGATCTGGAACCATTAGCACTCTCCTACTCCATGTCTCACACCAGGCAGGGGGAAAGAGAGGAGGGATCCGCTGCTGTGCTATCAGGGCTCCCTCTGCTGGCCTGGGTGTCTCATGCCAGATCTGGAACCATTAGCACTCCCCTGCTCCATGTCTCACACCAGGCAGGGGGAAAGAGAGGAGGGATCCGCTGCTGTGCTATCAGGGCTCCCTCTGCTGGCCTGGGTGTCTCATGCCAGATCTGGAACCATTAGCACTCCCCTGCTCCATGTCTCACACCAGGCAGGGGGAAAGAGAGGAGGGATCCGCTGCTGTGCTATCAGGGCTCCCTCTGCTGGCCTGGGTGTCCCACACCAGGCAGGGGGAAAGAGAGGAGGGATCCGCTGCTGTGCTATCAGGGCTCCCTCTGCTGGCCTGGGTGTCCCATGCCAGATCTGGAACCATTAGCACTCCCCTACTCCATGTTTCACACCAGGCAGGGGGAAAGAGAGGAGGGATCCGCTGCTGTGCTATCAGGGCTCCCTCTGCTGGCCTGGGTGTCCCATGCCAGATCTGGAACCATTAGCACTCTCCTACTCCATGTCTCACACCAGGCAGGGGGAAAGAGAGGAGGGATCCGCTGCTGTGCTATCAGGGCTCCCTCTGCTGGCCTGGGTGTCCCATGCCAGATCTGGAACCATTAGCACTCCCCTGCTCCATGTCTCACACCAGGCAGGGGGAAAGAGAGGAGGGATCCGCTGCTGTGCTATCAGGGCTCCCTCTGCTGGCCTGGGTGTCTCATGCCAGATCTGGAACCATTAGCACTCCCCTACTCCATGTCTCACACCAGGCAGGGGGAAAGAGAGGAGGGATCCGCTGCTGTGCTATCAGGGCTCCCTCTGCTGGCCTGGGTGTCCCACACCAGGCAGGGGGAAAGAGAGGAGGGATCCGCTGCTGTGCTATCAGGGCTCCCTCTGCTGGCCTGGGTGTCTCATGCCAGATCTGGAACCATTAGCACTCCTTGGCATTATTGCCCTTGTGATTCTACGGCACATCCCGGCTGACCTTTGCTCTCCTCAAAAAACTACATTGCAGCTACAATCGAGCCTTCACCGTGATCCTTACCGGCGAGTCCACTAGCATGGCGGCTATTTGGAAATAGAGACGGACGGTTCGCACCCTGTCCACAAGAACCAACTTGGTACTTTGGACACTCTCCAAAAACAGGGCAATCTCGCTAGCCTGAATCTCTACCTTATCTAAATAAATGTACATAAAGTGGATATATAATTGCCAAATAACATAAAGGATCTTAAACAGCTGCAGATACTTATATCAAGTGTAATTCTGTTTATTTAATACAGCGCTGGACACTTTCCTACCTACATCGGGGAAAGTGGATTGTGAATATATTGGAGTGTGGTTTCCAGCTACTATTGTATCATTATTCCTGATATTGTTTTTATATGTATATCATTGCTATACATGTATGCTCTTATTTATAAATATTAAGTATATTAATACATAATAAATTGAATTAAATTGATACAGCTGTGTGGAATATATGTGTGATTATAATTTCACACATAATTATACACATATTTTTTATTCTTTATAGCCAAAATAGCAAATATCCAGTTTGCCATTGGGAGCTGCCCGTAACAAAGGTTGATTTGACCGTCCAGTCAATCATTAAATAATTAGTATTCATTTTTAAACTAATTAAAAGGTATTACATACAGATGCTAAACCCATAGATTATATAATGCGCCCAGTGTTTGTATTTTCTGGAGTAAATAGGCTGCCTGCGTTTTATTGGCCCTTAATATATGTGTATAGTACATGTTCAGCATGTCACCCCTTAGGCGTCTCTCCTCCCATCTACGTGCATGCCCGCTTCTCTCCTCCCATCTACGTGCATGCCCGCTTCTCTCCTCCCATCTACGTGCATGCCCGCTTCTCTCCTCCCATCTACGTGCATGCCCGCTTCTCTCCTCCCATCTACGTGCATGCCCGCTTCTCTCCTCCAGCACATGTCCTAGTCTCCGATTTTGGAGTAAATAGGCTGCCTGACAGATCATTTTATTGGCCCTTAATATATGTGTACAGTACATGTTCAGCATGTCACCCCTTAGGCGTCTCTCCTCCCATCTACGTGCATGCCCGCTTCTCTCCTCCCATCTACACGCATGCCCGCTTCTCTCCTCCCATCTACGTGCATGCCCGCTTCTCTCCTCCCATCTACGTGCATGCCCGCTTCTCTGCTCCCATCTACGTGCATGCCCGCTTCTCTCCTCCCATCTACGTGCATGCCCGCTTCTCTCCTCCAGCACATGTCCTAGTCTCTGATTTTGGAGTAAATAGGCTGCCTGACAGATCATTTTATTGGCCCTTAATATATGTGTACAGTACATGTTCAGCAGGTCACCCCTTCTCTCCTCTAGCGGGAACATTCCTCATAGCCTAAGGCCCCATCCTATTTATCAGTGTGGTTTCCCTTCTCTGGACCTTTTCCCGTTCTAGGATGTCTGTGGAACCCAGAATCGCAGTCCGGTCTAACAAGTGCCCTGTACAATGCTAAGACTACACGTCCCTAGACTTCATGCCCCTTTATACAGGCTAGTATCTTATTTGCTGCTAACTGGCACTGAGTTTCTGTCAATTAGGACTCCTAGGTCCTTTTCCAAATCGGATTTCCCCAGTTCTATATGGTTTACGTTATAACTAGCACATTGCTTATGTCCTAACCGCCGAACCTTATATTTGTCCATATTGAACCGCAGTTTCCATTTTTTTACCCACTTATCTTCTATAGTTAAATCCCTTGTAGCGTGAAGACCGTATCCTTATCCGTACTGATCACCCTATACCAGAGGTTCCCAAACGCGGTCCTCAAGGCAGGTTCTAGGTGTATCCAGGTGACTTATTGTAGTTAGTACCCCAGTCATCTTGATTTAACCATCTGTGCCGAGCGTCTCTTGGCACCATACCGGACAATATCGATGGTATGCTGTGGCTTTACTACCTCCTCCCTATATTCCATTAAAACCCTAGGATGAATCCCATCTGGGCCCGGGGAATCTCCTCTATAGCACACAATCTCTCCATATATGGAACTAGACACGCCCTTTGGGTGGAGCATGACACACCCCCTCAGTGGGGCGCCTTGCAAAATTCTATTATCAACTATAATCTTCCTGAAACTAGTTCTAAACTGTAGGTAAATATGAAACAGACACACACACACTATATACTTGCACTCAGATACACACACATTATACACTTGCACACAGACACACACACACTATATACTTGCACAGACACACACACATTATACACTTACACACACACACACACACACACTATACACTTGCACACAGACAGACACACACACTTTACACTTGCTCACAGATACACACACACACTATACACTTGCACACAGATACACACACTATACACTTGCAGATACACACACACCATACACTTGCACACAGATACACACACACCATACACTTGCACACAGATACACACACACACACACACACACACACACACACACACACTTGCACATGCACTGTACACTTGCTCACAGATACACACTTGCACACAGATACACACACACACCATACACTTGCACACAGATACACACACTATACACTTGCACACAGATACACACACACTATACACTTGCACACACAATACACTTGCACAGATACACACACACACACTATACACTTGCACACAGATACACACACACACACCATACACTTGCACACAGATACACACACACACACACTTGCACATGCACTGTACACTTGCACACAGATACACACAGATACACACTTGCACACAGATAAACACACACTTGCACATACACTATACACTTGCACACAGATACACACACACACACACACACACACACACACACACACACACACACACACACACACCATACACTTGCACATACACTATACACTTGCACACAGATACCCAGTACAGAAATAGTGTTGGATATATAGGATGACAAACCACAATATTAATATTACAATCGGGTAGAGTTTACCTAATGGAACCTATTTTTAAGCGCAGGGGGTGGGGCTATCTCAGCCAAATATCTCACCTTGTGCGCGGAGAGTCTGTCAGACATTCTGCAAAGTCCAGGGTGACCGTCATTGCTCGGCCAAAATATACTTCAGAGAGAGAGAGAGAGAGAGAGAGAGAGAGAGAGAGAGAGAGAGCGAGAGGAGAGAGAGAGACTGCCAGAGACAGACTGACACTAAGAGAGAGACTGACAGAGTGAGACCACACCAGAGAGCGTGCGAGAGACGGAAACACTGGACACAGTAACCTGGAGATGAGATGTAAAAGAGGAAGAGACACCCACTTCCTGAGGAAGGAAGATGAGTGGTAAGAGACACCCCCAGGTAGAGAGATGAGACAGATCATATAACATATGTGACATACAGGCTGGATACTTCCTCTCGGCATGGTGCAGTCTGTAACTACCCTGTATATAACGTTTATACTACCGGTTACACTGTTATCCCGGGTGCTGCCGGTTACACGCCGTTATCCCGGGGGCTACCGGTTACACGCCGTTATCCCGGGTGCTGCCGGTTACACGCCGTTATCCCGGGTGCTGCCGGTTACACGCCGTTATCCCGGGTGCTGCCGGTTACACGCCGTTATCCCGGGTGCTGCCGGTTACACGCCGTTATCCCGGGTGCTGCCGGTTACACGCCGTTATCCCCGGTGCTGCCGGTTACACGCCGTTATCCCCGCTGCTGCCAGTTACACGCCGTTATCCCCGCTGCTGCCGGTTACACGCCGTTATCCCCGGTGCTGCCGGTTACACGCCGTTATCCCCGGTGCTGCCGGTTACACGCCGTTATCCCCGGTGCTGCCGATTATATATATATAGATATCTATATAGATAGAGGAACAGGCCCATTTGTGTCTGTATAAGAGAGCACACACCAAAACATCCAAGTGAAGTCCACATAAATTTAATACATCACCAAGGGTATTTCATCACCACAGGTAAGTCACTGGTAAGTCAACGTTTCGGACCACAAATCAGGTCCTTTGTCAAGACAGTAGAGGAGACATCCTAACAGCAGAGTGGTAGCCAGCATACTGAGCAACGCCTGGGGCGCCCTTTATACAGGTCACTAATTGGTAAATCACTACAGACACCTGGGTTTAATTATCATAGTAATGGCACTTACCCGCATGTGCATCGCCTCCCTCTCGTATCACACTTAACAAACAGAACAGCGCTACTCATCTCCGGATCCGGAAGTGACATCAATGCGTGTCACCTACCCGGAAATTCCCTCATATGCGTTCCACCGCCGCCTCGTCGCGGCCTCAAATGTACTTAAACTATGTACGGCTGTACACTTAGAAGAAGCAGTTCAGGGGATTGTTCTCATTGAGCTCACGGGGGCAATTGTATCCAACTGGTGGATCCATCTAGCTTCCAAACGACGAAGGGATAGAGCCCGATCTCCTCCACCGATAGGTTTTGGAACATGATCCACAATCATACAGCGAAGTGTCACCACCTGGTGGACCATTGCCAAAAAATGTTTAGCAACTGGTTTATCCGTGGTCCCTGTTGCCAGAGCTGTCCGAATAGAGTACCTATGGTTGGCCATCCTCTCACCCCCCTGACGAAGTCCATAGACTTCGTCAGGCGTGGCTTACGGAGAGGACAGAGTGACGTCCAACTGTGAGGGAGAACAAGCGGCGGCTGTTTGCAGAAGACGGTGATCGGGCGCTGGACGTTTGTTTGACCGTGTAGCTGTGATACCGCATGCTGTGATCTTCCCTATGCTGGCAAGCTGTTAATTTTAAACCTTCATGTATGTGAGCCTATACATCCAGTAAAGGAACTGTTATACTTTTGCTCATTGTGCGCTTTTCTCATTCTTTTTGAGATTCTCTGTCTGGTCCTGGTTGGTCCATGTAAAAGCTGCACACATCTGAAGATTTGACAAGCTGGTCTGAGGAGATTTTGCGCCTGGGTATTGTTCTCTATATATATATATATATTATATCACAAACGGTACACGTGAGTCGATGTCTGATCCTTATACGGTTACTATTGTGTGTTTGACGGATTATATAGCCACTCATCATGGCATGACATGTTGTGCACCCGGTGCAACGAAAGTGCCCACCTCTCAGGGATATACCAGTATGTCCATCACTCAAGGGCAGATATAACATAGGTCTCATAAGCATCTGTTGTAAATTACACCCCCTACTATAGGAGTGCATCGGCGGTCTCACTTTAGTAAGCTTCATCGTAGGATCAGTTGAGATCAATGACTAGTGTTTCAAATAGATGTTTTGAGTAGTATAGGCTGCATGGTCGTAAGACCCACTCGTACTAGCTGAGAATGTTCTTCTTCTTGTTGTTTTGGTATGTCAGCCTGTGAAGTAAATTTGACTCTTGCTTTACTCAGACATCTCGAAACCGTCTGGTTAGAATAGCCTCTGGCCCTGAAACGCTCCCCCATTTCTGTCAGTTGTTGTTCAGTGACTAGTGGTGATGAATTTGTGCGCACGGAGGAACTGTGAGATCGGAACATTCTCCTTCAATCTCACAGGACGTTGTCTGCTAGCCTGTAAAAGTGTGTTACGGTCTGTCCTTTTCCGATAAAGGGTAGAGCCGAGATGATCATCAACCCGAGATATTGAGACGTCAAGGAAATCACCTGAGTGTAGACTGTGTGTGTAAGTGAACCGGATGGGCTCAGACAATGCATTTAACCCACTAACCATTGATAAAAAGGCATCGTGTTCCTGACCAAAGCAAAAAAAATCATCGATAAATCGAAGGTACTGTAACAAATCAAATGTGCCTGAAAGTTGGGCATGATATACTTCTGCTCATACCAATCCATATATAGGTTGGCATTGCATGGGGCCAAATTAGACCCCATGGCTGTGCCATTAACCTGAGCATAGTAGTCTTGTCCATACATTAAATTACGTGTTAGTACTAACTCCATAAGGGACATCAGGAATTCTGTAGGTGGTCTGGACTGTTGATTCTTAACAAATTGTCGTGAGGCCTCCATTCCTGCACCATGTGGTATCATAGTGTAGAGTGATTGAATGTGGCCAATACCACATCCGTGGATGGTAGAACAATTTGACTGATCTTAGAAATAAAATCAGGGGTATCCCGAATATAGCTCTGAGTACTCTGCACCAATAGCTGCAAAAACCCATCCACATAACGTGCCAAGGGCTGTAGTACAGACCCCCTGGCCGAGATAATAGTTCGGCCAGGCAGTTTGTCCAGATTCTTGTGCACCTTAGGAAGTGTGTAGAGAATGGGGGTGATGGGAAAGTCGACCTCGAGAAACAATGCAGTTTTCTGATCTATCCACAGCTGGTCCACAGCCATCTCTACCAAATTGTCAACATCCCTCTTGATAGACACAGTAGGGTTGAAATCCAATTTTCCTGATGTCTGATTTTTAAATCATAATCCGTCCAATCCTGCAGTACTACCGCCCTACCTTTGTCAGCGGGGCGAATGACCACTGCAGGATTATCACGGATACTCTAAGTGCCTGTCGCTGATCAAAAGTTAGATTGAAATATTTAGGTTTGACTTCAGCTTGTGCATGCATATCAGCATTCGTCATCTGCAAACATGCGTGGATACTGTGGTTGTTAGACACAGGGTCAAATGTACTAGGCCTAGTCAATTGTTTAGATGGTATATAGTCGGTGGCCTGTAGATGAAAAATGTTCACGTAGGCGAAGTTTCCGCCCAAAGCGGTAGTTATCATCAGTCCAATTGAATCAGTCAAAGGGCAAAGTAGGAATACATTTAAGTCCAAGTGTTAAGACTGACCTTTCAATGTCACTCAGTTGGTAAGATGACAAATTAAAGATGTGATCTAATGCCTCGGTTTGCGACCCCTTCTTCTTGGCTCTTCTTGCCGATCACCACCAGTGCCGGTGGAGTCAGTGAAATCGCTATCAGAAGATGATTGTGTATATAATGGTTGTCCACGAGCACCACCTCTAAACCTACGAAAGCGGGTCGGGCGTCAACATCTCTCAGATTGGTTGCCAGTCAGCCATCTATAAACAGTGTGCGTTTTATAGTCAGAATTCATGGTCTCCAATTTTTTCCGCTTAAAGGTCAGTAATTCTTGTTGGTATTGGTTAGTCTGGATTTTAATCTTATCAATCCAGATTTGTTAGCTGTCAGACGTTTAAGATGCGTCTGTTTAAATGTCTCAAGGTCATTCCGTGAGAGGATGGCCAACCATAGGTACTCTATTCGGACAGCTCTG
Organism: Crinia signifera; assembly: GCF_055691185.1. Taxonomy (NCBI): domain Eukaryota; kingdom Metazoa; phylum Chordata; class Amphibia; order Anura; family Myobatrachidae; genus Crinia; species Crinia signifera. The sequence continues at coordinate 341,065,317 of NC_139220.1, read as the reverse complement.
GCAACAGGGACCACGGATAAACCAGTTGCTATACATTTTTTGGCAATGGACCACAGAGAGCAGCTGCCAATTACTCTGAGTGATAGAGCACAACACATCTGGCACTCAGTAATTGGCAGCTTCTCTCTGTGGCCATGCCATCAATTAGAGTACAGTCCGTGGGGTCAATGTTAGACTAGGCTGGCACTCAGGGAGACTCTTGCTGTGGTTAACCGCATGGACTGTGTGTGTGTGTGTGTGTGTGTGTATATATATATATATATATATATATATATATATATATATATATATATATATATATATATATATATAATTCGAGGTCCGGCACTCCTCACCTGCCCCTGCTCCACTGGGTAACTTGACCTGGGTGCCCGCTGATCGCTGGCTGTACCAGCGCTTGTCAAATAGAGTATAAGCAGAAGCGTCACTCCAGGTACTGGTTCAATAGTAGTTTACTGTTAGTCTACAGTGTTTCGGGCCGGAGCCCGTAACCCAGGTGCCTTCCGGAACAGGTAAATGCAGGTAGGTGAAGAGACAACAGCGGCACTCTGGGAATTTTTTTGAAAAGGTATATTTCAGCAAAAAATAGCTTCCAACGTTTCAGGGTATAGGACACCCCTTTGTCAAGGTTAATGTGCACCTTAATCTGCACATTAACCTTGACAAAGGGGTGTCATATACCCCGAAACGTTGGAAGCTATTTTTTGCTGAAATATACCTTTTCAAAAAAATTCCCAGAGTGCCGCTGTTGTCTCTTCACCTACCTGCATATATATATATATCTCAGAGTCAGCGCTACCATTGACCAGTGAGAGAGCAAACCCTCTTCAGCCCAGCACACAGCAGCGTGTGGGGAGGAGCTGCAGTTTTTTTTGTAGTATAGAAACACCCTGGGCAGCTGCCCAGGAAGGACCCACCGAACGTATGGCATGAGCACGAATGGAAGATGGCAATGGGCGCGAAGCCGCAGTGTAAGCCTGAATGATTACAAACCTCAACCATTGTGCTATAGATTGGCTAGAAGCAGGCCAGCCTAGCTGGTTTGTCTCACATAGATACGTAGAGCCCGTACCACATCCAATGACTTAGTCGATGGCAAACCTTAAGACAATGTTGTACCACAATAGGCTGATTTATATAGAAAGCAGATACTACCTTTGGTAAAAATTCTGACGGGTACAAAGCTCCACCCTATCCTCATGGAAATTAGGTAAGGAGAGCTACAGGACAAAGCTCCCAAGAAAAAGAGAGGGCAAGCAACGAGGCGGTCTTCCAGGACAGAAACTTTTACTCTGTAGACTCTAAGGGCTCAAACAGTGGTGACTGCAAAAACTGTAGTACCAAGAGGTCCGTCCCACAGAGCAGGAGGAGGGATAGAAGGTGGCTAAAGCCTAATGATCCCATTGGGAGAAAAGTCTGAACATCAGGAAGCATTGTTAGACACTTTTGGGGAAAAATAGAGATCGCTGACACTTGCACTTTCAGTGAACTGAGCCTAAGACTGGCCTTGAATCCTGATTATAGAAAACAGAGAAGTCGACTCAGCTTAAAGGTAATGGCTGTTAAGTGACGTCTTTCACACCAGAGAATATATGCCTTCCAGAATCTATAATAGTGTGCAGAAGTTACTGGCTTATGCGCACTTATCATGGTTGGAATAACCTCAGATGTAATGTCCCGTTTCCTTAGGCCTGTGCGTTCAAAACCACAAAGTCATATGCAGCTGCCTTAAATCTTGATAGACGAAAGAACCTTGTTGAATTAGATCTTCTTGACGAGGCAGAGTCCTGATGAACAGCGTCTAAAATCATCCCAAGGAAAAGAATTCTCTGGGTTGGAACCAGATGGGATTTGGTGAAACTGATTATTCACCCGTGCGTCCCCAAGGCCTGGTGAGTTAACAGAAAACTTTGATGAAGAGGCTCTAAAGTAGAGGCCTTCAGCAGCAGGTCGTCCAAATAGGGAATTATATTCACCCCCTGGGGACGTAAGTGAGCTATTATTACCGCCATATCCTTGGTGAATACCCATGGAGCTGTGGAGAGCCCAAAGGGCAATGCCTCGAATTGATAATTGGATGACATTACTGCGAAACGGAGGTTCTGTTGATGTGGCCTCCAGATAGGAACATGCAGATAAGTGTTATATCTGATAATGACATCAGGAACTCTCCCACGTCTAGATGTGCAATGAGAGCGCAAAGACTCCATCTTGAACAGGAATATTCTTAGAAAAGGGTTCCGAGACTTCAGATTAAAAATTAGGCAAACAGAGCCATCTGACTTGGGAACCACAAACAGGAAACGAGATGGGGACTATAAAGCCTTATCTCAACAACTTGTTTATTGCTCTTTGTATTACTAGACATTTGTCCTAAGAATCTGGAATAGCTGTCTTGAAAAAATGAGGTGGAGGAGTGATCTCGAACTCCAACCTGTACCATTCTGCAATTATGTCGGTGACCCACACATCTGTACTGGTTTGGTCACAAACCAATTTGAAATTCAGAAGACGTGCTCCCACTCTGGGATCCCCCAGGTGAGATGGAAGGCCAAGGGCTTAGAGACGGACTTGGTGTCAGAGGGAGAGGCCGGGGTAGTACATTTACTATGACCTCTGGAGCCTTGGGCAGCTGAAAAGGATGCCCCTCTGGTTCTACCTAGAAATCTGGTTGCAAAATGAAAGGACCGAAATGATGGTCCTCCAAACTGTGTCCTGGGAGCAGCTGGGGTAGTCAGTAGAAAAAGTGGACTTACCTACTGTAGCCTGGGAAATCCACTTATCTAATTCTGCAACAAATACAGCGTCTCCCATAAACTCAATGTCTGCCTGCCATAGCTTTAACCACAAAGCTCTCCTGGCAGCTTTAGCCATAGCCGAAACCTGTGACGTGAGCAAACCAGCATCACCTGTGATGCGTCACCTAGAAAGCTGCAGCTTCTCTAATATTCTCTGCCAGGGTAATTAGGTGAGAACGGTCAGACCAAATCTCTATGGCCTTATTCACTCAAGATGCTACCATGCTTGGGCGTAAGGCCACTCCAGCTGTGGAAAAAATATTTTTTTAAATATTTTCCAATTCCTATCTGCTGGATTTTTTAATGTTGTAGACCCAGGTACTGGGAGCAACATCTTTTTGGTCAAACGGGAAACAGAAGAGTCCACTATGGGTGGGGCTCCCACTTAGCCCTGTTTTCTTCCGGAAAAGGGTCTGAAGCAAATATTCGCTTAGGAATATTTAACTTTTTGTCTGGGTGAACCCAGGCTCCAGCTTATCCAGTTCTTCCGAAGTTGGAAAAGTAACAGTTGATTTAACGGTCCTGCTAAAGAATGAAGGCTGGGGAGGGAGTGATTCGGACTCTGCAAACTTTGTTTGACAGCTAGAACTAAAGCCTTAATACCCTGAACAGAGAGATCATCATCAGTATCCTGTAAGTACTCCCCCTCCTCTAACAGGGGACAACCATCCTCTGCCTCCTATCTCTGCAGGGAGATCATCATCATCATCATCAGTATCCTGTAAGTACTCCCCTCCTCTAACAGGGGACAACATCCTCTGACTCCTCTCTCTCTGCAGGGAGATCATCTTCATCATCAGTATCCTGTAAGTACTCCCCTCCTCTAACAGGGGACAATCATCCTCTGCCTCCTCTCTCTGCAGGGAGATCATCATCATCATCAGTATCCTGTAAGTACTCCCCTCCTCTAACAGGGGACAATCATCCTCTGCCTCCTCTCTCTGCAGGGAGATCATCATCATCATCATCATCAGTATCCTGTAAGTACTCCCTCTCCTCTAACAGGGGACAATCATCCTCTGCCTCCTCTCTCTGCAGGGAGATCATCATCATCATCATCATCAGTATCCTGCAAGTACTTCCCCTCCTCTAACAGGTGACAATCATCCTCTGCCTCCTCTCTCTGCATGGAGATCATCATCATCATCATCATCATCACCATCAGTATCCTGTAAGTACTCCCTCTCCTCTAACAGGTGACAATCATCCTCTGACTCCTCTCTCTGCAGGGAGATCATCATCATCATCAGTATCCTGTAAGTACTCCCTCTCCTCTAACAGGGGACAATCACCCTCTGCCTAATCTCTCTGTAGGGAGATCATCATCATCATCAGTATCCTGTAAGTACTCCCCCTCCTGTAACAGGGGACAATCATCCTCTGCCTCCTCTCTGCAGGGAGATCATCATCATCATCATCAGTATCCTGTAAGTACTCCCCCTCCTCTAACAGAGGACAATCATCCTCTGCCTCCTCTCTCTGCAGGGAGATCATCATCATCAGTATCCTGTAAGTACTCCCTCTCCTCTAACAGGGGACAATCATCCTCTGCCTCCTCTCTCTGCAGGGAGATCATCATCATCATCAGTATCCTGTAAGTACTCCCCCTCCTCTAACAGGGGACAATCATCCTCTGACTCCTCTCTCTGCAGGGAGATCATCATCATCAGTATCTGTAAGTACTCCCCCTCCTCTAACAGGCGACAATCATCCTCTGCCTCCTCTCTCTGCAGGGAGATCATCATCAGTATCCTGTAAGTACTCCCCCTCCTCTAACAGGGGACAATCATCCTCTGACTCCTCTCTCTGCAGGGAGATCATCACCAGTATCCTGTAAGTACTCCCCCTCCTCTAACAGGGGACAATCATCCTCTGCCTCCTCTCTCTGCAGGGAGATCATCATCATCATCATCATCAGTATCCTGTAAGTACTCCCCCTCCTCTAACAGGGGACATTCATCCTCTGCCTCCTCTCTGCAGGGAGATCATCATCATCATCATCAGTATCCTGTAAGTACTCCCCCTCCTCTAACAGAGGACAATCATCCTCTGCCTCCTCTCTCTGCAGGGAGATCATCATCATCAGTATCCTGTAAGTACTCCCCCTCCTTTAACAGGGGACAATCATCCTCTGCCTCCTCTCTGCAGGGAGATCATCATCATCATCAGTATCCTGTAAGTACTCCCCCTCCTCTAACAGGGGACATTCATCCTCTGTCTCCTCTCTCTGCAGGGAGATCATCATCATCAGTATCCTGTAAGTACTCCCTCTCCTCTAACAGGGGACAATCATCCTCTGCCTCCTCTCTCTGCAGGGAAATCATCATCATCAGTATCCTGTAAGTACTCCCCCTCCTCTAACAGGGGACAATCATCCTCTGCCTCCTCTCTCTGCAGGGAGATCATCATCATCATCATCACCAGTATCCTGTAAGTACTCCCCCTCCTCTAACAGGGGACAATCATCCTCTGCCTCCTCCCTCTGCATGGAGATCATCATCATCATCATCAGTATCCTGTAAGTACTCCCCCTCCTCTAACAGGGGACAATCATCCTCTGACTCCTCTCTCTGCAGGGAGATCATCATCATCATCATCAGTATCCTGTAAGTACTCCCCCTCCTCTAACAGGGGACAATCATCCTCTGCCTCCTCTCTCTGCAGGGAGATCATCATCATCAGTATCCTGTAAGTACTCCCTCTCCTCTAACAGGGGACAATCATCCTCTGCCTCCTCTCTCTGCAGGGATATTATCATCATCATCATCATCAGTATCCTGTAAGTACTCCCCCTCCTCTATCAGGGGACAATCATCCTCTGCCTCCTCTCTCTGCATGGAGATCACCATCATCATCAGTATCCTGTAAGTACTCCCCCTCCTCTAACAGGGGACAATCATCCTCTGCCTCCTCCCTCTGCAGGGAGATCATCATCATCAGTATCCTGTAAGTACTCCCCCTCCTCTAACAGGGGACAATCATCCTCTGCCTCCTCTCTCTGCAGGGAGATCATCATCATCATCATTATCCTGTAAGTACTCCTCTCCTCTAACAGGGGACAATCATCCTCTGCCTCCTCTCTCTGCAGGGAGATCATCATCAGTATCCTGTAAGTACTCCCCCTCCTCTAACAGGGGACAATCATCCTCTGCCTCCTCTCTCTGCAGGGAGATCATCATCATCATCAGTATCCTGTAAGTACTCCCCTTCCTCTAACAGGGGACAATCATCCTCTGCCTCCTCCCTCTGCAGGGAGATCATCATCATCAGTATCCTGTAAGTACTCCCCCTCCTCTAACAGGGGACAATCATCCTCTGCCTCCTCTCTCTGCAGGGAGATCATCATCATCATCATTATCCTGTAAGTACCCCCCCTCCTCTAACAGGGGACAATCATCCTCTGCCTCCTCTCTCTGCAGGGAGATCATCATCATCATCATCATCAGTATCCTGTAAGTACCCCCCCTCCTCTAACAGGGGACAATCATCCTCTGCCTCCTCTTTCTGCAGGGAGATCATCATCATCAGTATCCTGTAAGTACTCCCCCTCCTCTAACAGGGGACAATCATCCTCTGCCTCCTCTCTCTGCAGGGAGATCATCATCATCATCATCATCAGTATCCTGTAAGTACTCCCCCTCCTCTAACAGGGGACAATCATCCTCTGCCTCCTCTCTCTGCAGGGAGATCATCATCATCAGTATCCTGTAAGTACTCCCTCTCCTCTAACAGGGGACAATCATCCTCTGCCTCCTCTCTCTGCAGGGAGATCATCATCAGTATCCTGTAAGTACTCCCCCTCCTCTAACAGGCGACAATCATAATCTGCCTCCTCTCTCTGCAGGGAGATCATCATCATCATCAGTATCCTGTAAGTACTCCCCCTCCTCTAACAGGGGCAAATCATCCTCTAACTCCTCTCTCTGCAGGGAGATCATCATCATCAGTATCCTGTAAGTACTCCCTCTCCTCTAACAGGGGACAATCATCCTCTGACTCCTCTCTCTGCAGGGAGATCATCATCAGTATCCTGTAAGTACTCCCCCTCCTCTAACAGGCGACAATCATAATCTGCCTCCTCTCTCTGCAGGGAGATCATCATCAGTATCCTGTAAGTACTCCCCCTCCTCTAACAGGGGACAATCATCCTCTGCCTCCTCTCTCTGCAGGGAGATCATCATCATCATCAGTATCCTGAAAGTACTCCCCCTCCTCTAACAGGGGACAATCATCATCTGCCTCCTCTCTCTGCAGGGAGATCATCATCATCATCATCATCATCATCAGTATCCTGTAAGTAATCCCCCTCCTCTAACAGGGGACAATCATCTTCTGACTCCTCTCTCTGCAGGGAGATCATCATCAGTATCCTGTACGTACTCCCCCTCCTCTAACAGGGGACAATCATCCTCTGCCTCCTCTCTCTGCAGGGAGATCATCATCATCATCATCAGTATCCTGTAAGTACTCCCCCTCCTCTAACAGGGGACAATCATCCTCTGCCTCCTCTCTCTGCAGGGAGATCATCATCATCAGTATCCTGTAAGTGCTCCCCCTCCTCCAACAGGGGACAATCATCCTCTGACTCCTCTCTCTGCAGGGAGATCACCATCATCATCAGTATCCTGTAAGTACTCCCCCTCCTCTATCAGGGGACAATCATCCTCTGCCTCCTCTCTCTGCAGGGAGATCATCATCATCAGTATCCTGTAAGTACTCCCTCTCCTCTAACAGGGGACAATCATCCTCTGCCTCCTCTCTCTGCAGGGAGATCATCATCAGTATCCTGTAAGTACTCCCTCTCCTCTAACAGGGGACAATCATAATCTGCCTCCTCTCTCTGCAGGGAGATCATCATCAGTATCCTGTAAGTACTCCCCCTCCTCTAACAGGCGACAATCATAATCTGCCTCCTCTCTCTGCAGGGAGATCATCATCATCAGTATCCTGTAAGTACTCCCCCTCCTCTAACAGGGGACAATCATCCTCTGCCTCCTCTCTCTCTGCAGGGAGATCATCATCATCAGTATCCTGTAAGTACTCCCCTTCCTCTAACAGGGGACAATCATCCTCTGCCTCCTTCCTCTGCAGGGAGATCATCATCATCATCATTAGTATCCTGTAAGTACTCCCCCTCCTCTAACAGGGGACAATCATCATCTGCCTCCTCTCTCTGCAGGGAGATCATCATCAGTATCCTGTAAGTACTCCCCCTCCTCTAACAGGGTACAATCATCATCTGCCTCCTCTCTCTGCAGGGAGATCATCATCAGTATCCTGTAAGTACACCCTCTCCTCTAACAGGGGACAATCATCCTCTGCCTCCTCTCTCTGCAGGGAGATCATCATCAGTATCCTGTAAGTACTCCCTCTCCTCTAACAGGGGACAATCATCCTCTGACTCCTCTCTCTGCAGGGAGATCATCATCAGTATCCTGTAAGTACTCCCTCTCCTCTAACAGGGGACAATCATCCTCTGCCTCCTCTCTCTGCAGGGAGATCATCATCATCATCAGTATCCTGTAAGTACTCCCCCTCCTCTAACAGGGGACAATCATCCTCTGACTCCTCTCTCTGCAGGGAGATCATCATCATCAGTATCTGTAAGTACTCCCCCTCCTCTAACAGGCGACAATCATCCTCTGCCTCCTCTCTCTGCAGGGAGATCATCATCATCATCAGTATCCTGTAAGTACTCCCCTTCCTCTAACAGGGGACAATCATCCTCTGCCTCCTTCCTCTGCAGGGAGATCATCATCATCATCATTAGTATCCTGTAAGTACTCCCCCTCCTCTAACAGGGGACAATCATCATCTGCCTCCTCTCTCTGCAGGGAGATCATCATCAGTATCCTGTAAGTACTCCCCCTCCTCTAACAGGGTACAATCATCATCTGCCTCCTCTCTCTGCAGGGAGATCATCATCAGTATCCTGTAAGTACACCCTCTCCTCTAACAGGGGACAATCATCCTCTGCCTCCTCTCTCTGCAGGGAGATCATCATCAGTATCCTGTAAGTACTCCCTCTCCTCTAACAGGGGACAATCATCTTCTGACTCCTCTCTCTGCAGGGAGATCATCATCAGTATCCTGTACGTACTCCCCCTCCTCTAACAGGGGACAATCATCCTCTGCCTCCTCTCTCTGCAGGGAGATCATCATCATCATCAGTATCCTGTAAGTACTCCCCCTCCTCTAACAGGGGACAATCATCCTCTGCCTCCTCTCTCTGCAGGGAGATCATCATCATCATCAGTATCCTGTAAGTGCTCCCCCTCCTCCAACAGGGGACAATCATCCTCTGACTCCTCTCTCTGCAGGGAGATCACCATCATCATCAGTATCCTGTAAGTACACCCCCTCCTCTATCAGGGGACAATCATCCTCTGCCTCCTCTCTCTGCAGGGAGATCATCATCATCAGTATCCTGTAAGTACTCCCTCTCCTCTAACAGGGGACAATCATCCTCTGCCTCCTCTCTCTGCAGGGAGATCATCATCAGTATCCTGTAAGTACTCCCTCTCCTCTAACAGGGGACAATCATAATCTGCCTCCTCTCTCTGCAGGGAGATCATCATCAGTATCCTGTAAGTACTCCCCCTCCTCTAACAGGCGACAATCATAATCTGCCTCCTCTCTCTGCAGGGAGATCATCATCATCAGTATCCTGTAAGTACTCCCCCTCCTCTAACAGGGGACAATCATCCTCTGCCTCCTCTCTCTCTGCAGGGAGATCATCATCATCAGTATCCTGTAAGTACTCCCTCTCCTCTAACAGGGGACAATCATCCTCTGACTCCTCTCTCTGCAGGGAGATCATCATCATCATCAGTATCCTGTAAGTACTCCCCTTCCTCTAACAGGGGACAATCATCCTCTGCCTCCTTCCTCTGCAGGGAGATCATCATCATCATCATTAGTATCCTGTAAGTACTCCCCCTCCTCTAACAGGGGACAATCATCATCTGCCTCCTCTCTCTGCAGGGAGATCATCATCAGTATCCTGTAAGTACTCCCCCTCCTCTAACAGGGTACAATCATCATCTGCCTCCTCTCTCTGCAGGGAGATCATCATCAGTATCCTGTAAGTACACCCTCTCCTCTAACAGGGGACAATCATCCTCTGCCTCCTCTCTCTGCAGGGAGATCATCATCAGTATCCTGTAAGTACTCCCTCTCCTCTAACAGGGGACAATCATCCTCTGACTCCTCTCTCTGCAGGGAGATCATCATCAGTATCCTGTAAGTACTCCCTCTCCTCTAACAGGGGCCAATCATCCTCTGCCTCCTCTCTCTGCAGGGAGATCATCATCAGTATCCTGTAAGTACTCCCCCTCTAACAGGCGACAATCATAATCTGCCTCCTCTCTCTGCAGGGAGATCATCATCAGTATCCTGTAAGTACTCCCCCTCCTCTAACAGGGGACAATCATCCTCTGACTCCTCTCTCTGCAGGGGGATCATCATCATCATCATCAGTATCCTGTAAGTACTCCCTCTCCTCTAACAGGGGACAATCATCCTCTGCCTCCTCTCTCTGCAGGGAGATCATCATCATCATCATCATCATCATCAGTATCCTGTAAGTACTCCCCCTCCTCTAAAAGGGGACAATCATCCTCTGCCTCCGCTCTCTGCAGGGAGATCATCATCATCATCATCATCAGTATCCTGTAAGTACTCCCCCTCCTCTAACAGGGGACAATCATCCTCTGACTCCTCTCTCTGCAGGGAGATCATCATCATCAGTATCCTGTAAGTACTCCCTCTCCTCTAACAGGGGACAATCATCCTCTGCCTCCTCTCTCTGCAGGGAGATCATCATCATCATCATCAGTATCCTGTAAGTACTCCCTCTCCTCTAACAGGGGACAATCATCCTCTGACTCCTCTCTCTGCAGGGAGATCATCATCAGTATCCTGTAAGTACTCCCTCTCCTCTAACAGGGGACAATCATCCTCTGCCTCCTCTCTCTGCAGGGAGATCATCATCAGTATCCTGTAAGTACTCCCCCTCCTCTAACAGGCGACAATCATAATCTGCCTCCTCTCTCTGCAGGGAGATCATCATCAGTATCCTGTAAGTACTCCCCCTCCTCTAACAGGGGACAATCATCCTCTGACTCCTCTCTCTGCAGGGAGATCATCATCATCATCATCAGTATCCTGTAAGTACTCCCTCTCCTCTAACAGGGGACAATCATCCTCTGCCTCCTCTCTCTGCAGGGAGATCATCATCATCATCATCATCATCAGTATCCTGTAAGTACTCCCCCTCCTCTAAAAGGGGACAATCATCCTCTGCCTCCGCTCTCTGCAGGGAGATCATCATCATCATCATCATCAGTATCCTGTAAGTACTCCCCCTCCTCTAACAGGGGACAATCATCCTCTGACTCCTCTCTCTGCAGGGAGATCATCATCATCAGTATCCTGTAAGTACTCCCTCTCCTCTAACAGGGGACAATCATCCTCTGCCTCCTCTCTCTGCAGGGAGATCATCATCATCATCATCAGTATCCTGTAAGTACTCCCTCTCCTCTATCAGGGGACAATCATCCTCTGCCTCCTCTCTGCAGGGAGATTATCATCAGTATCCTGTAAGTACTTCCTCTCCTCTAACAGGGGACAACCATCTTCTGCCTCCTCTCTCTGCAGGGAGATCACCATCAGTATCCTGTAAGTACTACCCCTCCTCTAACAGGAGACAACATCCTCTGCCTCCTCTCTCTGCAGGGAGATCATCATCATCAGTATCCTGTAAGTACTCCCCCTCCTCTGACAGGGGACAATCATCCTCTGACTCCTCTCTCTGCAGGGAGATCATCATCATCAGTATCCTGTAAGTACTCCCTCTCCTCTAACAGGGGGCAATCATCCTCTGCCTCCTCTCTCTGCAGGGAGATCATCATCATCATCAGTATCCTTTAAGTACTCCCCCTCCTCTAACAGGAGACAATCATCCTCTGCCTCCTCTCTCTGCAGGGAGATCATCATCATCAGTATCCTGTAAGTACTCCCCCTCCTCTATTAGGGGACAATCATCCTCTGCCTCCTCTCTCTGCAGGGAGATCATCATCATCAGTATCCTGTAAGTACTCCCCCTCCTCTAAAAGGGGACAATCATCCTCTGCCTCCGCTCTCTGCAGGGAGATCATCATCATCATCATCATCAGTATCCTGTAAGTACTCCCCCTCCTCTAAAAGGGGACAATCATCCTCTGCCTCCTCTCTCTGCAGGGAGATCATCATCAGTATCCTGTAAGTACTCCCCCTCCTCTAACAGGGGACAATCATCCTCTGACTCCTCTCTCTGCAGGGAGATCATCATCATCAGTATCCTGTAAGTACTCCCTCTCCTCTAACAGGGGACAATCATCCTCTGACTCCTCTCTCTGCAGGGAGATCATCATCATCATCAGTATCCTGTAAGTACTCCCTCTCCTCTAACAGGGGACAATCATCCTCTGCCTCCTCTCTCTGCAGGGAGATCATCATCATCATCAGTATCCTGTAAGTACTCCCTCTCCTCTATCAGGGGACAATCATCCTCTGCCTCCTCTCTGCAGGGAGATTATCATCAGTATCCTGTAAGTACTCCCTCTCCTCTAACAGGGGACAATCATCCTCTGACTCCTCTCTCTGCAGGGAGATCATCATCATCATCAGTATCCTGTAAGTACTCCCCCTCCTCTAACAGGGGACAATCATCCTCTGCCTCCTCTCTCTGCAGGGAGATCATCATCAGTATCCTGTAAGTACTCCCTCTCCTCTAACAGGGGACAATCATCCTCTGCCTCCTCTCTCTGCAGGGAGATCATCATCATCATCAGTATCCTGTAAGTACTCCCTCTCCTCTAACAGGGGGCAATCATCCTCTGCCTCCTCTCTCTGCAGGGAGATCATCATCATCATCAGTATCCTGTAAGTACTCCCCCTCCTCTAACAGGGGACAATCATCCTCTGACTCCTCTCTCTGCAGCACAGGAGGGAAGGGGCTTTTCTTCTTATACCCCGTTCTCATTGCCTGAAAAATCCGGGTATTTGGCAGGGTGAGCAGTAATTTCCCGTGTTGCGTCTCTGTGTGAACGCGTCTTTGTGAAATTCCCGGGTGTTATGCTCTGGGAATTACCCAGGTTTTTTGCAGGGTAGTTCCTGGGTAATACACGGGTGTATGGCACTCTGAACAGCACAGACACGGGTATTTCACACAAGATGCAATAAACCAAGCTCATTGGGGGATGAAATCAGGTGACATGTGACGTTCATTTAATGCTGCGCAGAGGAGAGCAGAGATGTCTAACTGGAGGGATGAGGAAGTGTTGGAGCTGCTGGCAGTGGGAGGAGAAAGGAGATTAAAAAGCAAGTCACCAGCACAGTGACGGACTCCACAGTTTACTATAACATCGCCAAAATCCTGTCTGCCCGTGGCATCATCAAAACCCAGCAACAGGTAGTGAATAAACTGAAAGCCCTGCGCAAGCCGTATTCTAAGGTCCATGACCTAAATAGGAGTGGTGGTGCCTGTACAGACTGGCCATTTTATGACCAGTGTCAGGTCATCTTTGGGAACTCTGCACTGGCTGACCCCATTTCACTGTCCTCCTCCAGCAGTTTGCTGGCAGTGCAGCAAGTGTCTGTGAAGAGAATGCGGCAGCAGCAGCAGCGTCACCCATTGACCTTGATGCCATAGACAGTAAAACGGATTCCTACTCAGTCCATGGTGAAGCCCAACATGATGTCCTGGATTCATCGTTTAGCTCGCAGCATTCCGCTGTAGGTCCATCATCATCGCCTTCACCAGTACAGTGACCGCCATCAGCATTGCCATTGCAGCGACCACCATCAACGTCTGCAACATCGTTCCCAGCTGAAGGAAGTGCAGCCCTTGAAGTGATGCCACAAACAGAGAGTGCACATCCGCAGTTACGCACCAACAGTAAGTTTAATACATTACCACACACCAATATTACACAGTACAATATTTTTGGATGTAAAAAAAATTGTCGCAGATGGAACAAGACACAAAAGATGGAACAAGACACAAAAGCAATGACCACCGTAATGCTGGAACACCTGAAGGAAATGGATCATTAGATGCTCGTCTCCAGTGATTTGTGGACAATGAGCGTGAGCTACAGAACTCTTTCCTTACAGCGATTGTTGGTATGCATGAGCGTATCAATCGTGAGAACCGAGAGACACAAATGGAGCTCCTGAAAAGCCTTTTTAGGGCACAAGGCCATGCACAGCCCCAGCCACCACATAATACTTTTGAGGGTAGTTATCCAATGTATAGCACAGGGCAAACAAATTTTGTACCCCCAAATCAAGGAAACATGGCACCACACAGCACGCCTCACCCTCCACCAATGTCACACCTTTTCCCTGAGTATACTGTTGGGACACCTCACCCTCCAGCAAATCCTCACCTTTTCCCTGAGCGTACAGCTGGTGCACCTCACCCTCCATCAGTTCCTCCACACTGCCCTGAGTATGCGGCTGGGACACCTCACCCTCCAGCAGTTCCTCCACACTGCCCTGAGTATGCGGCTGGGACACCTCACCCTCCAGCAGTTCCTCCGCACGGCCCTGAGTATGCGGCTGGGACACCTCACCCTCCAGCAAATCCTCACCATTTCCCTGAGCGTACAGCTGGTGCACCTCACCCTCCACCCGTTCCTCCGCCCTGCCCTGAGTATGTGACTGGGACACCTCACCCTCCAGCAAATCCTCGCCATTTCCCTGAGTGTACAGCTGGCGCACCTCCACCCTCCAGCAGTTCCTCCTCCATGCCCTGAGTATGCGGCTGGTGCACCTCACCATCCAGCAGTTCCTCCGCACTGTCCTGAGAATGCGGCTGGGACACCTCACCTTCCACCAGTTCCTCCTCCCTGCCCTGAGTATGCTGCTGGGACACCTCACCCTCTAGCAGTTCCTCCGCACTGCCCTGAGTATGTGGCTGGGACACCTCACCCTCCAGCAAATCCTCGCCATTTCCCTGAGCGTACAGCTGGTGCACCTCACCCTCCACCGGTTCCTCCGCCGTGCCCCGAGTATGCGGCTGGGACACCTCACCCTCCAGCAAATCCTCGCCATTTCCCTGAGCGTACAGCTGGTGCACCTCACCCTCCACCAGTTCCTCCGCACTGCCCTGAGTATGCGGCTGGGACACCTCACCCTCCAGCAAATCCTCGCCATTTCCCTGAGCGTACAGCTGGTGCACCTCACCCTCCACCAGTTCCTCCGCACTGCCCTGAGTATGCGGCTGGGACACCTCACCCTCCAGCAAATCCTCGCCATTTCCCTGAGCGTACAGCTGGTGCACGTCACCCTCCACCAGTTCCTCCTCCCTGCCCTGAGTATGCGGCTGGGACACCTCACCCTCCAGCAGTTCCTCCGCACTGTCCTGAGTATGCGGCTGGGACACCTCACCCTCCACCAGTTCCTCCTCCCTGCCCTGAGTATGCAGCTGGTGCACCTCACCCTCCACCGGTTCCTCCACCCTGCCCTGAGTATGCGGCTGGGACACCTCACCCTCCAGCAAATCCTCGCCATTTCCCTGAGCGTACAGCTGGTGCACCTCACCCTCCAGCAGTTCCTCCGCACTGTCCTGAGTATGCGGCTGGGACACCTCACCCTCCAGCAGTTCCTCCGCACTGCCCTGAGTATGTGGCTGGGACACCTCACACTCCAGCAAATCCTTGCCATTTCCCTGAGCGTACAGCTGGTGCACCTCACCCTCCACCGGTTCCTCCACCCTGCCCTGAGTATGCGGCTGGGACACCTCACCCTCCATCAAATCCTCGCCATTTCCCTGAGCGTACAGCTGGTGCACCTCACCCTCCAGCAGTTCCTCCGCACTGTCCTGAGTATGCGGCTGGGACACCTCACCCTCCACCAGTTCCTCCTCCCTGCCCTGAGTATGCGGCTGGGACACCTCACCCTCCAGCAGTTCCTCCGCCCTGCCCTGAGTATGCGGTTGTTCTATCCCTACGGCCTGCAGTTCGCTAATTCTTCTTGCCGAAGTGATCGCGATCAGGAAGACCACCTTCCAAGACAGGAACTTCATGGGTATCTCTGAAAGTGGTTCGAAGGGCTCTTTTGATAGGACTGACAGAACTAAATTCAAGTCCCAGGGTGCGACTAAAGATTTTATGGGCGGTCTAATTCTCTTCATTGCCCTTGAAAATCTCTTTACCACTTTCTCCTCTGCCAGACTACTGTCGAGTAATACTGATAGTGCAGAGCTTTAATAGTTGCATTAGCCCGGCCCATTTCGAATCCGTCGAATAGAAATTGCAAAACTGTGGTTGTAGGGATCTCATGAAATTTGTCCTTGAATTGTCCCCAGGAAATGAATTTAAGCCAAGTTTTATAGTAAGCTAGAGAAGACACCTTCTTTCTAGCCTCCAAAATCATAGAGGTGACTTGATGAGATAAGTTGTATCGCCCTAATATCTGCCGCTCAATTTCCATGCCCTTAAGGAGAATATATTTGGATCTGGATGATAGATTGGACCCTGACTCAGTAGATCCGGTCGGAATGGCAGACTCCATGGTTTCTGTAATGACATTCTGAGTGCTGTTGAGAACCAAGGCCTCCTGGGCCAGAATGGCAAGATTGCTATGACTACCACCTTGTCTTCTCATCTTATTTAGCACTTTGTCTATCATTGGGATAGGCGGGAATACATAACCCAGATTGAACCGCCATTTCACTGAGAGGGCATCCAAGGCTTGAGCTTGTGGGTGATAGAATTTTGAGTAGAAGTCGCTCACCTTCTTGTTGGTAAACTGAGCCATAAGATCTATATCTGGTCTTCCCAACTTCTCCACAATCATTCCCCTGGGAGAACCTTCCTTGCGACTTAAGAAGTCCGCCACCACATTTTCTGGACCTGGGATATAAATCGCTGAGATGGACCATAGATTATTCTCCGCCCAACTCATAATTCTTTCTGAGACTTCCATCAGAAATCTGGACCTGGTGCCACATTGGTGGTTGACATATGAGACTACTGTCCTGTTGTCTGTCATGATTCTCAAGTGAGAGTTCTGTACCAGCTTCATAAGACAGTTTATCGCCTTCCAAACCGCCAATAACTCCCTTGCGTTTGAGGATTTGAGGTCTTCTATTGACCATACACCTTGGGCTGATGTTCCCAGTACATGGACCCCCCCGACCCACTAGACTTGCGTCTGTGGTCAGGACTATATACTCTGGAGATTCCAGACTGGTACCTCTTGACTCTAGACCTTCTGTCCACCAGATCAGAGATCTTCTCATTTTGGGCTTTAAAGATACCAACCAATGATTGTTGTAGGAGCATTTTGTGAAGGAGAGAAATTGCCACTGTAGAGTCCTCATGTTCCATTGTGCCCACGGAACCACATGAATGCATGAAGCCATCATTCCTAATAGTTGCAACACCAAGGACAGCTGAAACTTTTTTCTCTGTAACAGTGTTCTTGTCAGCAGACCTATCTTGAAACACCTTTCTGTAGACAGAGCTATTGAGAACTTCACTGTGTCCATCTGTACTCCTAGAAACTGAATAGATTGAGTCGGTTGTAACTGGCTCTTCTCTCCATTGATGATCCACCCATGGCTTTGTAGGAATTCGATAGTTGCTTCTACATTCTGTTGAACCACTTCTCTGGTCTCCCCTACTATTAGCAGGTCGTCTAGAGAAGGCCATATCTGGATATTTTTCTGCCTTAATTCTGCCATTAGTGGTATCAATACCTTCGTAAAGACTCTGGGAGAGATCTTGAGGCCAAATGGCAGGCATGTAAACTGGAAGTGATAATCCAATATTGCAAACCTTAGAAATGTTCTGTCTTTGGGATATACTCCCACATTGTAATAGGCGTCTCTCAAGTCTATCGACGCTAGGAAGTCATGTCTCTTGATCCCTATGACTATGGATTTTAATGTCTCCATTCGAAATTTCAAAGTCTTTATCAAGATGTTGAGATCCCTCAGATCCAAGATGGTTCTGTAACCACCTGTGTTCTTCTTTACCAAGAAGAGGTTCGAGTAGAATCCCTCTTTCTTCTGATCTTCTGGAACTTCTTCTATGGCTCCTATCTTCTTTAATTGAAGAATTTTCTTAAACAATTCTTTCCTTTGATCTTTGTCTGTCGGTGCTCTTGATACCATGAATCTGTCCTGATAGGGAACTGTCAGGAATTCTATTTTGTAACCATCTTGAATGATGTTGTAAATAAATAAATAAATAAATAAATGTTCAACACCCATTTGTCTGAGACAGTCTTCTTCCAGATCTCTGAGTATTGAAGAAGTCTTGCCCCTACATTCATTGTATAGTCATGATCTAGTTCCTCGCCGAAAGGACTGGTGAAAGGCTTGTCTAGATGTATTTGGATTGCCACGTCTGTAGTAGGGACGACCAGGATGGTAAGTCTTTGCTTCCTTATAATCCCTATAGTTCTGCCTGCTGGAAGTTGGGATAGGGAATTTATTTATTTTATCTTGAGGCAATCTGGTAGATTTTCCTCCAGATAATTTTTGGATCATGGTATCCAACTTGGACCCAAACAGGCAGGTCCCTTTGAATGGTAACGTAATCAATCAGTTCTTGGAACTAGCATCCGCACGGTACTTATTATAATTTTATTTATAAGGCGCCACAAGTGTTCCGCAGCGCCGTACAAAGGAAAAATACAGGGAAACAAAGCTTGGCATAACATTGAATAAATAACAAGAATACAGTACAAATAAAGAGCGCCACAGTTTAATACACATTACAGCTTGTATATAAGTAGTGAGGACTCAATCAACATACAACTAGAGGCTAGAAGCCAATGATGGAGATGAGTATGCGGACAAAGATGGTCACTGAGTGTTGGAGTAAAGGAGAGCTGTGAGTGACATGTGAAGAGAATAGGGCTTTGACAACAGGAGGAAAGAGGGCCCTACTCGGAGGAGCTTACAATCTAGTAGGAAGGGGAGACTGACAAATGATACTTATGTATTATCTGGGCTCCCATGTTAAATGCACCCCATTTTTTCATACCCCTACTATCCAACTATGCATGGAGTTGATTTTATATAGTGTGGCGAGCACAGTGAGCCCTGCGAGGGGACGCGGTCTCATAAGAAAAACGGGAGCCCACATATTACATAAGTACCCATGGCTTCAGCCAAAGTGCCCTTCTAGCAGTGACTCCTGCTGCCATGTTCTTTGCTGTCAACGAGACTGTATCCAGAGAAACTTCACAGAGATAGTCAATGACTTTTTGCATAACTTCAATATTTCTTAGAAGATATTGCTTGGAAATATTATCCTCTAGGTCTGTATGCAAATTAGTTGCCCCTAATATTAATGCTCTTGTCACTGAGGCGGTTGCCACGCTAGCCTTCAATGATGAAGCTGATGTAGAATGTACCTTGCGCAGCGCATTTTCCTGTCCATTGCGTCACGGAACGCTGCTCCGTCCTCCACAGGAATAGTGGTCTTGGACACAATCTCTGCCACCGCTCCATCTATTTTCGGAATCAGGCACCAATTCAAGAATTCCTCATCTTTGTATGAATACATTTTCTCTAATCTGTTAGTTGATCCAGCTTTTATCTATATTTGACCACTCCTTGGTTATCAATTCTCTTACTACTTTATGTACAGGAAACACCCTATTTTTCTTTGATCTATCTTCAAATAGTGGGTTTTCATCAGAAGTACACGGAGCTTCTTTATAATTCATCACTTTGTAAATATTCTTTAATAAACTTTCTACAAGCTCTTAATTGAATGCTCTAGGCTCTTCAACCTCCCCTGATTCCTCTTCAGAATCAACAACCTGGACATCAGCCTCTTCAGGGAGATACTCTTCCTCCTGAGAGAACTCTGCTAGAGACCTGGATCTTTTAGGAGTCTGGGACTGTTTAAATTCCTCTTTAGAAACAAAGGATTTCTTCATCAACTCCTTTACATTTTTCAATACATCTGTTTGTTCATTCTGCTTAGTCAGTTTAACTTGAGACTCCATACATTGGTGACAAGAAGCTGATTTCTGCGATGCATTAAACTTATTATCACAGAACATGCATGTATAACATAAACATTTCTTCTTGGCTGTTTTCTTTTTAGGAATCGGTGAAGAAGGCACACTACAAAACAACCAAGAAATGCTATTACTAACTATGCTAGAAATAAAACAACCAATGCCCATAAAAACAAAGGGTTTACCTCTCCTGGGCATCAACAGGCTTAGGGGAAGAAGGCTGCTCCATCCTGAAGTCCATAAACACGCTGCATAGACTGACAGCCATGCTAGCACATGCAGGTTTAAATATGGCGCCTTAACCCCATCCTTACCGCAATTGCAGTATCAGAATGGCCAAGCGGAACTAAAATTCACCAGCCGAGTTTCCGGGGGACCTGTTTAGTTGGCGCATCAGCGCTGGGCGGAAGTGAAGGCTTTTGCGCACTTCCGCCCCTTCTGCCAGAGACGACGCAGCATGCAGTCCCCGCTCTCCCAGACCTACAGGTCTCTAGACAGCTTCTCTCTGCACCGATACTCGTCCACAGACCACCGGTAACGGCCGCAACGCTGGCGCACTACAGGTACCATAATGCCATGAATTTTTCTAAGAGAGAATATGACAGGTATATATGTAGTATGTGAGGCAGAAATCTACAGACCACACTCTTCACATACTATCCTTCTTCCCAGGGAGCCACCCTACAAGCTCCAGCTGTAATAGAGGTAACCCTGCTAGAAACAAAAATAAAACCCCTGCTCTGCCTAACTAACGGAGGCAGGAAAAAAGACGCAGAGGGATGGGAGGAGGAGCCTGATATACCCAAGGTGGGCGGTCCCTGAAAAAGATCCGGTCTAAATTAGGAGGGAAGATATCCCAGTGTTATGGCTGCCATGGGGATCGTAGGAGAAAAATTACAGAAAACGGCCATAAATCAGGCATTTTTTTCCTGTGATTGCCAATGTCTGGATGTGCAGGTAGCAAAACTGGGGTATAAGGTGGTCTTTCACTGCAAGGACACTCACCCTTTTTGGAGTAGGCACTCCATACATGTGCACACATTCTTTATGGTTTAATTTCTTCCTTTTGGGGGGGGGGGGGGGGGACACACAACATATTTTGCATGCTAGATATGTTTTTGGCTTGGGGGAGCAACACTTCCAGTTACGCCACTGAGTGTATCCTATGGATGATCGAGACAGAGATGGACAAAGTGACTCACTAATAAGAGCGGCTCAGCATTTGGTCACTCTGAACGAATATCCTACGTTAATCTCTAAGGTCTGTTAGATTGAGGCAAAGGGACGTTTTTATCCGAATTACTGTATTTTAAAAGAAGAAAAAAAGTGACCTATTAAATGATTCTGAATTTAGGTATTTTACTGCATATTATGGAAGTAAATATTACTAACAATAGGATTAATATTGCAGAGCTAAATATGGTTTAAAAGGTTGCTGGATAAATTACTGCTTTTCTAAAATATTAAATCTGATTTCTTAAACATATGTGATCATTCTAACAAGACTATAATTCCTACAATGAGCTAGTATTAGAAATGCCCACTCTGTGTAATAATGCAGACTAGTTCATCTGGTGCCATTCACTCCTCTCCGTCTCATACAGATCACTGATCAGTTCACTGACTCACACACACAGCCCGTCCGTGCAGTACCTCTGAGCTACCATGTGTGGCACTGCTGTGCTCAGGCAAATACATTGTATGAAAACGAAACAGAAGCACATACAGACATTCCACACTTAAATACCTCCAAGAAGAACGACCGGTCACCTTTTAGTGAGTAACAGCTCACTCCCTGGTGCACTTGTGACCTACACAACTGTAGTTTTCTGCATGTTGCCTGGTGACTAGACACAAACATTGGGCTCCGGTTCTCAGACCAGTTCATTGTAGCTGCCGGGAATCAGGGATATTAGCTCCAAATGCTTCTAGTAACCGGAGCTGGTTTTGTGCATAAGGGGCCTGAATAACTACACATTCTAATACAATGTAACAGATTCTATATGTAACAATAATATTTTCCCTTAATGGAAATATTTATTAAAAAACAATTTATAAACAATTTATACATAGAATAATTTTTTTTTTATTCTATGTAGAAATTGTTTATAAATTGTTTTTTAATAAATATTTCCATTAAGGGAAAATATTATTGTTATTCTTTTCTGAGTACAACTGCGTTCCTTGGGTATGCATGCAGCCTAGGCAGCTTGCAATTTCTTTGAATTGCTTTATCTGTACAGAGGCACACAACCTCTGTTTCCAAGGAGCTGCAATAGCCCTCAGAATTTTCTTATTACTTAATATTTTTTATTAATTGTTACAAGCACATATTCCTTCTATCCTACCAGCGCTCCTAGGTGACCCTAGGGTCAGATTCTATATGTGGCACAGAAGGGCCCATGTTCCCAGGAGAACCAGCCACCCTAGAGTATGGGCAGCCGGGATACAGCGGCACATTACTTTGTAGCAGCTCTGGCATCTCATGGAGGGTTTAGGCCCCCATACACTATGTGATTTGGGAATGATTTCAACCGATTCGGATGAAATGTGCGGTGAAATCGGCCCAAATCTCACAGTGTGCACCGGATCGGAGTCTGGAGGTCGGACGGGCTGCACATAGGATTTGCCAAATCTTATATGCAGCCCGGAGCCGGGCGGGGTGTGGCGCCTACCAGAGAGCCGTGCAGGGAACCAGGCAGGAGAAGTGGCGAGAGCAGAGCACTTAAATAAAATCCCATATAAATGAATGGGCAGCCATTGATTGGCTGAGACCTTTCTCTATTGTTTTTTATTTTTTAAGTGCTCTGCCCCCAATGATGGTGCGCTGCCTGGCAGCAGCTTCATCTGCCCTGCTCCATCCACCCGTCTCTCTAGTCTCGGGCATCCCCTCGCCGGCGTCTGCCCCATGCACCACCCCAGGAGTTGCATGTGATCCCTCTCGGGGAGCTGCCGGGACAATAAGGTCCAACTTGTCCTTAGGCCAAGTCAGACTAATGTATGGGGGCCATAAGAATGGACTGAGGATAGACAACCAGATCCTAAAAGCGTTCCACCAATAACCCAATACTTGTGTTACACCTGGCAGGTCCCACTGCTGGCCAGTCCCACTGCTGGCCAGTCCCACTGCTAACCCGTGCCATTGCTGGCCAGTCCCACTGCTAACCCGTGCCATTGCTGGCCAGTCCCACTGCTAACCCGTGCCATTGCTGGCCAGTCCCACTGCTAACCCGTGCCATTGCTGGCCAGTCCCACTGCTAACCCGTGCCATTGCTGGCCAGTCCCACTGTTAACCCGTGCCATTGCTGGCCAGTCCCACTGCTAACCCGTGCCATTGCTGGCCAGTCCCATTGCTAACCCGTGCCATTGCTGGCCAGTCCCATTGCTAACCCGTGCCATTGCTGGCCAGTTTCTGGAGCATGGCCGTAGACAACACTCTGCAAGGTAAGAAGCTGGAGAGCGAGTGGGAGCACGGGGATGAGCGATAGGGCAGAGTGTGATTACAGGGAGAAATTCACTTAGAATGGGTAGAGACCGGGAAGAATACCTGGGAGTTGTGGTCCGCCACGGTCTATTAGCAGTGTCACTGACTTGAAGCAGTAAGGAGATATTCAGGTCTTCCAATAAATGACAGCAGCATTATTCTATTGTTAGAAGGTCTGTTCTTGCAGCCGCATCAGACGGAGACACGGGTAACAGGGGGCGCTCAGTAGGGGGAGCCATCACATCAGACAGAGCCTGGAGCTCCAGAGGGGAGCCAGCGCATCAGACGGAGACGCGGGCCCTGGGTGCGCTCAGGAGAGGGAGCCAGCGCATCAGACGGAGACTCGGGCCCTGGGTGCGCTCAGGAGAGGGAGCCAGCGCATCAGACGGAGACGCGGGCCCTGGGTGCGCTCAGGAGAGGGAGCAAGCGCATCAGACAGAGACACGGGCACTGGGTGCGCTCAGGAGAGGGAGCAAGCGCATCAGACTGAGACACGGGTACTGGGTGCGCTCAGGCACTGGGTGCGCTCAGGAGAGGGAGCAAGCGCATCAGACTGAGACACGGGTACTGGGTGCGCTCAGGCACTGGGTGCGCTCAGGAGAGGGAGCAAGCGCATCAGACAGACACGGGTACTGGGTGCGCTCAGGCACTGGGTGCGCTCAGGAGAGGGAGCAAGCGCATCAGACGGAGACACGGGTACTGGGTGCGCTCAGGAGAGGGAGCAAGCACATCAGACGGAGACACGGGTACTGGGTGCGCTCAGGAGAGGGAGCCAGCGCATCAGACGGAGACGCGGGCCCTGGGTGCGCTCTGGAGAGGGAGCAAGCGCATCAGACGGAGACGCGGGCACTGGGTTCGCTCAGGAGAGGGAGCAAGCGCATCAGACGGAGACACGGGTACTGGGTGCGCTCAGGCACTGGGTGCGCTCAGGAGAGGGAGCAAGCGCATCAGACGTAGACACGGGTACTGGGTGCGCTCAGGAGGGGAGCCAGTGCATCAGACGGAGACACAGGCCCTGGGTGCGCTCAGGAGGGGGAGCCAGCGCATCAGACGGAGACACGGGTACTGGGTGCGCTCAGGAGAGGGAGCAAGCTAAACAGACGGAGACACGGGTACTGGGTGCGCTCAGGAGAGGGAGCAAGCGCATCAGACGGAGACACGGGTACTGGGTGCGTTCAGGAGGGGAGCCAGCACATCAGACGGAGACACAGGCCCTGGGTGCGCTCAGGAGGGGGAGCCAGCACATCAGACGGAGACACAGGTACAGGGGGCGCTCAGTAGGGGGAGCCAACACGTCAGACAGAGACCGGTGCTCAGGAGGGGAGCCAGCGCATCAGATGGAGACATGGGTACTGGGTGCGCTCAGGAGGAGGAGCCAGCGCATCAGACTGAGACACGGGTACTGGGTGCACTCAGGAGGGGAGCCAGCACATCAGACGGAGACACAGGTACAGGGGGCGCTCAGTAGGGGGAGCCAACACGTCAGACAGAGACCGGTGCTCAGGAGGGGAGCCAGCGCATCAGATGGAGACATGGGTACTGGGTGAGCTCAGGAGGAGGAGCCAGCGCATCAGACTGAGACACGGATACTGGGTGCACTCAGGAGGGGAGCCAGCGCATCTGACGGAGACAATGGTGCCATTACAACCACAAACACATTCTGTACAAGAAATTTATGTATTAAAAAAAAATAAACTCAATGTACAAATCAGGAAAAAAGAACAGCAGCTTAAATAACGGTCTGGTACAATGGGAGGAGTCTCCGAGAGCCGCCCACCAGATGCTTCATCCTTCCAATAAATTAATGGGAGTGGGGGAATGTAAACAACTTCGAGAAGGACAACAAGGGGTGAGACACAAATGCAGAAAAGGGAGAAGTTAGAGACGAGGGGGTGGGAGGGCATAAGGTGTAACAGGTGCCCCCCTTTGTGGCACAGATATTCATAGTCCTCTCTCCTGAGGTGACGTCAGCGGACCTACAGGACCAGGTGATCAAGTTCATTCCACACGCACCAGCAAACCCCGCAGGACAGTGGCCCCCTTCTCCTTGGTCAGCCACTCCATCTCAGCGTTGGGAATTCTGGGATCCAGGAAATCAGAAGGGCCAGCTGATGGTGGCCCCATCTTATAGGAACCAGGACGTACACAGACTTGTAATGCCACCTGCGCTCCAAACATACGCTGAGTGCGGGGGTCTCTGAATCTGAAAAAGGAAGCAACTTACATTAGCAGCTAGAATGCATGTACTCCAACAGGCTTCCTCTCCCCCTCACCCAATGACTGATGTGCAGCATTTACTCCAACAGGCTTCCTCTCCCCCTCACCCAATGACTGATGTGCAGCATTTACTCCAACAGGCTTCCTCTCCCCCTCACCCAATGACTGATGTGCAGCATTTACTCCAAAAGGCTTCCTCTCCCCATCACCCAGTGACTGATGTGCACCATTTACTCCAAAAGGCTTCCTCTCCCCTTCACCCAGTGACTGATAAGCAGCATTTATGCCAACAGGCTTCCTCCTCCACTCACCCAATGACTGATGTGCAGCATTTACTCCAACAGGCTTCCTCTCCCCCTCACCCAGTGACTGATGTGCAGCAGTTACTCCAACAGGCTTCCTCTCCCCCTCACCCAGTGACTGATGTGCAGCATTTACTCCAACAGGCTTCCTCTCCCCCTCACCCAGTGACTGATGAGCAGCAGTTACTCCAACAGGCTTCCTCTCCCCCTCACCCAATGACTGATGAGCAGCAGTTACTCCAACAGGCTTCCTCTCCCCCTCACCCAGTGACTGATGAGCAGCATTTATGCCAACAGGCTTCCTCTCCCCCTCACCCAGTGACTGATGAGCAGCATTTATGCCAACAGGCTTCCTCCTCCACTCACCCAATGACTGATGTGCAGCATTTACTCCAACAGGCTTCCTCTCCCCCTCACCCAGTGACTGATGTGCAGCAGTTACTCCAACAGGCTTCCTCTCCCCCTCACCCAGTGACTGATGTGCAGCATTTACTCCAACAGGCTTCCTCTCCCCCTCACCCAATGACTGATGTGCAGCATTAACTCCAAAAGGCTTCCTCTCCCCCTCACCCAGTGACTGATGTGCACCATTTACTCCAAAAGGCTTCCTCTCCCCTTCACCCAGTGACTGATGAGCAGCAGTTACTCCAACAGGCTTCCTCTCCCCCTCACCCAGTGACTGATGTGCAGCAGTTACTCCAACAGGCTTCCTCTCCCCCTCACCCAGTGACTGATGAGCAGCATTTACTCCAACAGGCTTCCTCTCCCCCTCACCCGGTGACTGATGTGCAGCATTTACTCCAACAGGCTTCCTCTCCCCCTCACCCGGTGACTGATGAGCAGCATTTACTCCAACAGGCTTCCTCTCCCCCTCACCCAGTGACTGATGTGCAGCAGTTACTCCAACAGGCTTCCTCTCCCCCTCACCCAGTGACTGATGTGCAGCATTTACTCCAACAGGCTTCCTCTCCCCCTCACCCAGTGACTGATGAGCAGCAGTTACTCCAACAGGCTTCCTCTCCCCCTCACCCAATGACTGATGAGCAGCAGTTACTCCAACAGGCTTCCTCTCCCCCTCACCCAGTGACTGATGAGCAGCATTTATGCCAACAGGCTTCCTCTCCCCCTCACCCAGTGACTGATGAGCAGCATTTATGCCAACAGGCTTCCTCCTCCACTCACCCAATGACTGATGTGCAGCATTTACTCCAACAGGCTTCCTCTCCCCCTCACCCAGTGACTGATGTGCAGAAGTTACTCCAACAGGCTTCCTCTCCCCCTCACCCAGTGACTGATGTGCAGCATTTACTCCAACAGGCTTCCTCTCCCCCTCACCCAGTGACTGATGAGCAGCAGTTACTCCAACAGGCTTCCTCTCCCCCTCACCCAATGACTGATGAGCAGCAGTTACTCCAACAGGCTTCCTCTCCCCCTCACCCAGTGACTGATGAGCAGCAGTTACTCCAACAGGCTTCCTCTCCCCCTCACCCAGTGACTGATGTGCAGCAGTTACTCCAACAGGCTTCCTCTCCCCCTCACCCAGTGACTGATGTGCAGCATTTACTCCAACAGGCTTCCTCTCCCCCTCACCCAGTGACTGATGAGCAGCAGTTACTCCAACAGGCTTCCTCCTCCACTCACTCAGTGACTGATAAGCATTTACTCCAACAGGCTTCCTCTCCCCCTCGCCCAGTGACTGATGAGCAGCATTTACTCCAACAGGCTTCCTCTCCCCCTCACCCAGTGACTGATGAGCAGCATTTACTCCAACAGGCTTCCTCTCCCCCTACACCCAGTGACTGGTGAGCAGCACTTACTCCAACAGGCTTCCTCTCGCCCTCACCCAGTGACTGATGAGCAGCATTTACTCCAACAGGCTTCCTCTCCCCCTCACCCAGTGACTGATGAGCAGCACTTACTCCAACAGGCTTCCTCTCCCCCTCACCCAGTGACTGATGAGCAGCATTTAATGCAACAGGCTTCCTCTCCCCCTCACCCAGTGACTGATGAGCTGCACTTACACCAACAGGCTTCCTCTCCACCTCACCCAGTGACTGATGTTCAGCATTTACGTCAACAGGCTTCCTCTCCCCCTCACCCAGTGACTGGTGAGTAGCACTTACTCCAACAGGCTTCCTCTCAACCTCACCCAGTGACTGATGTGCAGCAGTTACTCCAACAGGCTTCCTCTCCCCCTCACCCAGTGACTGGTGAGCAGCATTTACTCCAACAGGCTTCCTCTCCCCCTCACCCAGTGACTGATGAGCAGCACTTACTCCAACAGGCTTCCTCCTCCACTCACCCAGTGACTGATGAGCAGCATTTACTCCAAAAGGCTTCCTCTCCCCCTCACCCGGTGACTGATGAGCAGCATTTACTCCAACAGGCTTCCTCTACCTCTCACCCGGTGACTGATGTGCAGCATTTACTCCAACAGGCTTCCTCTCCCTCTCACCCGGTGACTGATGTGCAGCATTTACTCCAACAGGCTTCCTCTCCCCCTCACCCAATGACTGATGAGCAGCATTTACTCCAAAAGGCTTCCTCTCCCCCTCACCCAGTGACTGATGAGCAGCATTTACTCCAACAGGCTTCCTCTCCCCCTCACCCAGTGACTGATGTGCAGCATTTACTCCAACAGGCTTCCTCTCCCTCTCACCCGGTGACTGATGTGCAGCATTTACTCCAAAAGGCTTCCTCTCCCCCTCACCCAGTGACTGATGAGCAGCATTTACTCCAACAGGCTTCCTCTCCCCCTCACCCAGTGAATGATGTGAAGCAGTTACTCCAACAGGCTTCCTCTCCCCCTCACCCAGTGACTGATGTGCAGCATTTACTCCAACAGGCTTCCTCTCCCCCTCAACCAGTGACTGGTGAGCAGCACTTACTCCAACAGGCTTCCTCTCCCCCTCACCCAGTGAATGATGTGCAGCAGTTACTCCAACAGGCTTCCTCTCCCCCTCACCCAGTGACTGGTGAGCAGCACTTACTCCAACAGGCTTTCTCCTCCACTCACCCAGTGACTGATGAGCAGCATTTACTCCAAAAGGCTTCCTCTCCCCCTCACCGGTGACTGATGAGCAGCATTTACTCCAACAGGCTTCCTCTCCCTCTCACCCAGTGACTGATGTGCAGCATTTACTCCAACAGGCTTCCTCTCCCCCTCACCCAGTGACTGATGAGCAGCATTTACTCCAACAGGCTTCCTCTCCCCCTCACCCAGTGACTGATGAGCAGCATTTACTCCAACAGGCTTCCTCTCCCTCTCACCCGGTGACTGATGTGCAGCATTTACTCCAACAGGCTTCCTCTCCCCCTCACCCAGTGACTGATGTGCAGCATTTACTCCAACAGGCTTCCTCTCCCCCTCACCCAGTGACTGATGAGCAGCATTTACTCCAACAGGCTTCCTCTCCCTCTCACCCGGTGACTGATGTGCAGCATTTACTCCAACAGGCTTCCTCTCCCCCTCTCCCAGTGACTGATGTGAAGCATTTACTCCAACAGGCTTCCTCTCCCCCTCACCCAGTGACTGATGAGCAGCATTTACTCCAACAGGCTTCCTCTCCCCCTCACCCAGTGACTGATGTGCAGCATTTACTCCAACAGGCTTCCTCTCCCCCTCACCCAGTGACTGATGAGCAGCAGTTACTCCAACAGGCTTCCTCTCCCCCTTACCCAGTGACTGATGTGCACCATTTACTCCAAAAGGCTTCCTCTCCCCCTCACCCAGTGACTGATGAGCAGCATTTACTCCAACAGGCTTCCTCTCCCCCTCACCCAGTGAATGATGTACAGCAGTTACTCCAACAGGCTTCCTCTCCCCCTCATCCAGTGACTGATGTGCAGCATTTACTCCAACAGGCTTCCTCTCCCCCTCACCCAGTGACTGGTGAGCAGCACTTACTCCAACAGGCTTCCTCCTCCACTCACCCAGTGACTGATGAGCAGCATTTACTCCAACAGGCTTCCTCTCCCCCTCACCCAGTGACTGATGTGCAGCATTTACTCCAACAGGCTTCCTCTCCCCCTCACCCAGTGACTGATGTGCAGCATTTAATCCAACAGGCTTCCTCTCCCCCTCACCCAGTGACTGATGTGCAGCATTTACTCCAACAGGCTTCCTCTCCCCCTCACCCAGTGACTGATGTGCAGCATTTACTCCAACAGGCTTCCTCTCCCCCTCACCCAGTGACTGATGAGCAGCATTTACTCCAAAAGGCTTACTCTCCCCCTCACCCAGTGACTGATGTGCACCATTTACTCCAACAGGCTTCCTCTCCCCCTCACCCAGTGACTGATAAGCAGCATTTACTCCAACAGGCTTCCTCTCCCTCTCACCCGGTGACTGATGTGCAGCATTTACTCCAACAGGCTTCCTCACCCCCTCATCCGGTGAATGATGTGCAGCATTTACTCCAACAGGGTTACTCTCCCCCTCACCCAGTGACTGATGTTCAGCATTTACTCCAACAGGCTTCCTCTCTCCCTCACCCAGTGACTGATGTGCAGCATTTACGTCAACAGGCTTCCTCTCCCCCTCACCCAGTGACTGGTGAGCAGCACTTACTCCAACAGGCTTCCTCTCCCCCTCACCCAGTGAATGATGTGCAGCAGTTACTCCAACAGGCTTCCTCTCCCCCTCACCCAGTGACTGGTGAGCAGCACTTACTCCAACAGGCTTCCTCCTCCACTCACCCAGTGACTGATGAGCAGCATTTACTCCAACAGGCTTCCTCTCCCCCTCACCCGGTGACTGATGTGCAGCATTTACTCCAACAGGCTTCCTCTCCCCCTCACCCAGTGACTGATGTGCAGCATTTAATCCAACAGGCTTCCTCTCCCCCTCACCCAGTGACTGATGTGCAGCATTTACTCCAACAGGCTTCCTCTCCCCCTCACCCAGTGACTGATGTGCAGCATTTACTCCAACAGGCTTCCTCTCCCCCTCACCCAGTGACTGATGAGCAGCATTTACTCCAAAAGGCTTACTCTCCCCCTCACCCAGTGACTGATGTGCACCATTTACTCCAACAGGCTTCCTCTCCCCCTCACCCAGTGACTGATAAGCAGCATTTACTCCAACAGGCTTCCTCTCCCTCTCACCCGGTGACTGATGTGCAGCATTTACTCCAACAGGCTTCCTCACCCCCTCATCCGGTGAATGATGTGCAGCATTTACTCCAACAGGCTTCCTCTCCCCCTCACCCAGTGACTGATGTTCAGCATTTACTCCAACAGGCTTCCTCTCTCCCTCACCCAGTGACTGATGTGCAGCATTTACGTCAACAGACTTCCTCTCCCCCTCACCCAGTGACTGGTGAGCAGCACTTACTCCAACAGGCTTCCTCTCCCCCTCACCCAGTGAATGATGTGCAGCAGTTACTCCAATAGGCTTCCTCTCCCCCTCACCCAGTGACTGGTGAGCAGCACTTACTCCAACAGGCTTCCTCCTCCACTCACCCAGTGACTGATGAGCAGCATTTACTCCAAAAGGCTTCCTCTCCCCCTCACCCGGTGACTGATGAGCAGCATTTACTCCAACAGGCTTCCTCTCCCTCTCACCCGGTGACTGATGTGCAGCATTTACTCCAACAGGCTTCCTCTCCCTCTCACCCGGTGACTGATGTGCAGCATTTACTCCAACAGGCTTCCTCTCCCCCTCACCCAGTGACTGATGAGCAGCATTTACTCCAAAAGGCTTCCTCTCCCCCTCACCCAGTGACTGATGAGCAGCATTTACTCCAACAGGCTTCCTCTCCCCCTCACCCAGTGACTGATGAGCAGCATTTACTCCAACAGGCTTCCTCTCCCCCTCACCCTGTGACTGGTGAGCAGCACTTACTCCAACAGGCTTCCTCTCCCTCTCACCCAGTGACTGATGAGCAGCATTTACTCCAACAGGCTTCCTCTCCCTCTCACCCGGTGACTGATGTGCAGCATTTACTCCAACAGGCTTCCTCTTCCCCCCCTCACCCAGTGACTGATGAGCAGCATTTACTCCAAAAGGCTTCCTCTCCCCCTCACCCAGTGACTGATGAGCAGCATTTACTCCAACAGGCTTCCTCTCCCTCTCACCCGGTGACTGATGTGCAGCATTTACTCCAACAGGCTTCCTCTCCCTCTCACCCGGTGACTGATGTGCAGCATTTACTCCAACAGGATTCCTCTCCCCCTCACCCAGTGACTGGTGAGCAGCACTTACTCCAACAGGCATCCTCCTCCACTCACCCAGTGACTGATGAGCAGCATTTACTCCAACAGGCTTCCTCTCCCTCTCACCCGGTGACTGATGTGCAGCATTTACTCCAACAGGCTTCCTCTCCCCCCCCTCACCCAGTGACTGATGAGCAGCATTTACTCCAAAAGGCTTCCTCTCCCCCTCACCCAGTGACTGATGAGCAGCATTTACTCCAACAGGCTTCCTCTCCCCCTCACCCGGTGACTGATGTGCAGCATTTACTCCAACAGGCTTCCTCTCCCCCTCACCCAGTGACTGATGTGCAGCATTTAATCCAACAGGCTTCCTCTCCCCCTCACCCAGTGACTGATGTGCAGCATTTACTCCAACAGGCTTCCTCTCCCCCTCACCCAGTGACTGATGAGCAGCATTTACTCCAACAGGCTTCCTCACCCTCTCACCCGGTGACTGATGTGCAGCATTTACTCCAACAGGCTTCCTCTCCCCCTCACCCAGTGACTGATAAGCAGCATTTACTCCAACAGGCTTCTTCTCCCCCTCACCCAGTGACTGGTGAGCAGCACTTACTCCAACAGGCTTCCTCTTCCCCTCACCCAGTGACTGATGAGCAGCACTTACTCCAACAGGCTTCCTCTTCCCCTCACCCAGTGACTGATGAGCAGCAGTTACTCCAACAGGCTTCCTCTCGCCCTCACCCAGTGACTGATGAGCAGCATTTACTCCAACAGGCTTCCTCTCCCCCTCACCCAGTGACTGATGAGCAGCATTTACTCCAACAGGCTTCCTCTCCCCCTCACCCAGTGACTGATGAGCAGCATTTAATGCAACAGGCTTCCTCTCCCCCTCACCCAGTGACTGATGAGCAGCACTTACTCCAACAGGCTTCCTCTTCCTCTCACCCGGTGACTGATGTGCAGCACTACTCCAACAGGCTTCCTCTCCCTCTCACCCGGTCCCTGATGTTCAGCATTTACTCCAACAGGCTTCCTCTCCCCCTCACCCAGTGACTGATGTGCAGCATTTACGTCAACAGGCTTCCTCTCCCCCTCACCCAGTGACTGGTGAGCAGCACTTACTCCAACAGGCTTCCTCTCCCCCTCACCCAGTGAATGATGTGCAGCAGTTACTCCAACAGGCTTCCTCTCCCCCTCACCCAGTGACTGGTGAGCAGCACTTACTCCAACAGGCTTCCTCCTCCACTCACCCAGTGACTGATGAGCAGCATTTACTCCAAAAGGCTTCCTCTCCCCCTCACCCGGTGACTGATGAGCAGCATTTACTCCAACAGGCTTCCTCTCCCTCTCACCCGGTGACTGATGTGCAGCATTTACTCCAACAGGCTTCCTCTCCCCCTCACCCAGTGACTGATGAGCAGCATTTACTCCAAAAGGCTTCCTCTCCCCCTCACCCAGTGACTGATGAGCAGCATTTACTCCAACAGGCTTCCTCTCCCCCTCACCCTGTGACTGGTGAGCAGCACTTACTCCAACAGGCTTCCTCTCCCCCTCACCCAGGGACTGATGAGCAGCATTTACTCCAACAGGCTTCCTCTCCCTCTCACCCGGTGACTGATGTGCAGCATTTACTCCAACAGGCTTCCTCTCCCCCCTCACCCGGTGACTGATGTGCAGCATTTACTCCAACAGGCTTCCTCTCCCTCTCACCCGGTGACTGATGTGCAGCATTTACTCCAACAGGCTTCCTCTCCCCCTCACCCAGTGACTGATGTGCAGCATTTACTCCAACAGGCTTCCTCTCCCCCTCACCCAGTGACTGATGTGCAGCATTTACTCCAACAGGCTTCCTCTCCCCCTCACCCAGTGACTGATGAGCAGCAGTTACTCCAACAGGCTTCCTCTCCCCCTTACCCAGTGACTGATGTGCACCATTTACTCCAAAAGGCTTCCTCTCCCCCTCACCCAGTGACTGATGAGCAGCATTTACTCCAACAGGCTTCCTCTCCCCCTCACCCAGTGACTGATGTGCAGCATTTACTCCAACAGGCTTCCTCTCCCCCTCACCCAGTGACTGGTGAGCAGCACTTACTCCAACAGGCTTCCTCCTCCACTCACCCAGTGACTGATGAGCAGCATTTACTCCAACAGGCTTCCTCTCCCTCTCACCCGGTGACTGATGTGCAGCATTTACTCCAACAGGCTTCCTCTCCCCCCCCCCCCCTCACCCAGTGACTGATGAGCAGCATTTACTCCAAAAGGCTTCCTCTCCCCCTCACCCAGTGACTGATGAGCAGCATTTACTCCAACAGGCTTCCTCTCCCCCTCACCCGGTGACTGATGTGCAGCATTTACTCCAACAGGCTTCCTCTCCCCCTCACCCAGTGACTGATGTGCAGCATTTAATCCAACAGGCTTCCTCTCCCCCTCACCCAGTGACTGATGAGCAGCATTTACTCCAACAGGCTTCCTCTCCCCCTCACCCAGTGACTGATGAGCAGCACTTACTCCAACAGGCTTCCTCTCCCCCTCACCCAGTGACTGATGAGCAGCATTTAATGCAACAGGCTTCCTCTCCCCCTCACCCAGTGACTGATGAGCAGCACTTACTCCAACAGGCTTCCTCTCCCCCTCACCCAGTGACTGATGAGCAGCATTTAATGCAACAGGCTTCCTCTCCCCCTCACCCAGTGACTGATGAGCAGCACTTACACCAACAGGCTTCCTCTTCCTCTCACCCGGTGACTGATGTGCAGCACTACTCCAACAGGCTTCCTCTCCCTCTCACCCGGTCCCTGATGTTCAGCATTTACTCCAACAGGCTTCCTCTCCCCCTCACCCAGTGACTGATGTGCAGCATTTACGTCAACAGGCTTCCTCTCCCCCTCACCCAGTGACTGGTGAGCAGCACTTACTCCAACAGGCTTCCTCTCCCCCTCACCCAGTGAATGATGTGCAGCAGTTACTCCAACAGGCTTCCTCTCCCCCTCACCCAGTGACTGGTGAGCAGCACTTACTCCAACAGGCTTCCTCTCCCCCTCACCCAGTGAATGATGTGCAGCAGTTACTCCAACAGGCTTCCTCTCCCCCTCACCCAGTGACTGGTGAGCAGCACTTACTCCAACAGGCTTCCTCTCCCCCTCACCCGGTGACTGATGAGCAGCATTTACTCCAAAAGGCTTCCTCTCCCCCTCACCCGGTGACTGATGAGCAGCCTTTACTCCAACAGGCTTCCTCTCCCTCTCACCCGGTGACTGATGTGCAGCATTTACTCCAACAGGCTTCCTCTCCCCCTCACCCAGTGACTGATGAGCAGCATTTACTCCAAAAGGCTTCCTCTCCCCCTCACCCAGTGACTGATGAGCAGCATTTACTCCAACAGGCTTCCTCTCCCCCTCACCCTGTGACTGGTGAGCAGCACTTACTCCAACAGGCTTCCTTTCCCCCTCACCCAGTGACTGATGAGCAGCATTTACTCCAACAGGCTTCCTCTCCCTCTCACCCGGTGACTGATGTGCAGCATTTACTCCAACAGGCTTCCTCTCCCTCTCACCCGGCGACTGATGTGCAGCATTTACTCCAACAGGCTTCCTCTCCCCCTCACCCAGTGACTGATGAGCAGCATTTACTCCAACAGGCTTCCTCTCCCCCTCACCCAGTGACTGATGAGCAGCAGTTACTCCAACAGGCTTCCTCTCCCCCTTACCCAGTGACTGATGTGCACCATTTACTCCAAAAGGCTTCCTCTCCCCCTCACCCAGTGACTGATGAGCAGCATTTACTCCAACAGGCTTCCTCTCCCCCTCACCCAGTGAATGATGTACAGCAGTTACTCCAACAGGCTTCCTCTCCCCCTCACCCAGTGACTGATGTGCAGCATTTACTCCAACAGGCTTCCTCTCCCCCTCACCCAGTGACTGGTGAGCAGCACTTACTCCAACAGGCTTCCTCCTCCACTCACCCAGTGACTGATGAGCAGCATTTACTCCAACAGGCTTCCTCTCCCCCTCACCCGGTGACTGATGTGCAGCATTTACTCCAACATGCTTCCTCTCCCCCTCACCCAGTGACTGATGAGCAGCATTTAATCCAACAGGCTTCCTCTCCCCCTCACCCAGTGACTGATGAGCAGCATTTACTCCAAAAGGCTTACTCTCCCCCTCACCCAGTGACTGATGTGCACCATTTACTCCAACAGGCTTCCTCTCCCCCTCACCCAGTGACTGATAAGCAGCATTTACTCCAACAGGCTTCCTCTCCCTCTCACCCGGTGACTGATGTGCAGCATTTACTCCAACAGGCTTCCTCTCCCCCTCACCCAGTGACTGATAAGCAGCATTTACTCCAACAGGCTTCCTCTCCCCCTCACCCAGTGACTGATGTGCAGCATTTACTCCAACAGGCTTCCTCTCCCTCTCACCCGGTGACTGATGAGCAGCATTTACTCCAACAGGCTTCCTCTCCCTCTCACCCTGTGACTGATGAGCAGCATTTACTCCAACAGGCTTCCTCACCCCCTCATCCGGTGACTGATGTGCAGCATTTACTCCAACAGGCTTCCTCTCCCCCTCACCCAGTGACTGATGTGCAGCATTTACTCCAACAGGCTTCCTCTCCCCCTCACCCAGTGACTGATGTGCAGCATTTACTTCAACAGGCTTCCTCTCCCCCTCACCCAGTGACTGATGTGCAGCATTTACTCCAACAGGCTTCCTCTCCCTCTCACCCGGTGACTGATGAGCAGCATTTACTCCAACAGGCTTCCTCTCCCCCTCACCCAGTGACTGATGTGCAGCATTTACTTCAACAGGCTTCCTCTCCCCCTCACCCAGTGACTGATAAGCAGCATTTACTCCAACAGGCTTCCTCTCGCCCTCACCCAGTGACTGGTGTGCAGCATTTACTCCAACAGGCTTCCTCTCCCCCTCACCCGGTGACTGATGTGCAGCATTTACTCCAACATGCTTCCTCTCCACCTCACCCAGTGACTGATGAGCAGCATTTAATCCAACAGGCTTCCTCTCGCCCTCACCCAGTGACTGATTAGCAGCATTTACTCCAACAGGCTTCCTCTCGCCCTCACCCAGTGACTGGTGTGCAGCATTTACTCCAACAGGCGTCCTCTCCCCCTCCCCAGTGACTGATTAGCAGCATTTACTCCAACAGGCTTCCTCTCCCCCTCACCCGGTGACTGATGTGCAGCAGTTACTCCAACAGGCTTCCTCTCCCCCTCACCCAGTGACTGATTAGCAGCATTTACTCCAACAGGCTTCCTCTCCCCCTCACCCAGTGACTGATGTGCAGCAGTTACTCCAACAGGCTTCCTCTCCCCCTCACCCAGTGACTGATGAGCCGCACTTACACCAACAGGCTTCCTCTCCCTCTCACCCAGTGACTGAATAGCAGGATTAACATAGAATGTGTCATCAAATCAGAACCATCCGGCCCATCTAGTCTGACTTTTTTTCACCAAATTGTTACCTAAAACCCTATTTGATCCTCATTTCACTGGTCCCAGTACAGATCCCTGGAGTACCCAACTGGTAACGCTAGCCTCCAGTGACTGCATTCAATTTACTACAACTCTCGGTTATCTATTCTGCAACCAAGATCTTATTCACTCAACAATCTTGTGGTACCACATTTGCTCTTTTTCAGTCCTCTGAGATTACTCCTGTATTCGGTGACTGGTTGAGTAATTCTATTAATGGTGCTACCAGCACCCTTTTAAGCCTTTTTTGAAGGTGTAATAAATTTTCCTTTTCCTATAGTAGAAGTCCACTTATCTTCATGTTCTATATTGCCTACATATAGAGGCTTGCTCTCCCGCCCACCCAGTGACTGAATAGCAGCTGCAGCGCAGAATACGAAGCAACAGAGCTAGTGATGTAATCCCTCTAATAATACCGAATAAAGACGTTTACCAGTCGCACAGGAGGATAATCTTCTGATCATTTTTAATGGGAGGACCCTCGTTGTTATATTGAAAATTAATGTGACGTGTTACACTGAGGGTGAG
Organism: Crinia signifera; assembly: GCF_055691185.1. Lineage (NCBI taxonomy): Eukaryota > Metazoa > Chordata > Amphibia > Anura > Myobatrachidae > Crinia > Crinia signifera. The sequence goes on along the minus strand of NC_139220.1, from coordinate 341,027,310 downwards.
CTACCAGTGACACTAAATTTTACGAAATTGTTCAGATTGCGTGACAGATCTCCTGGTGTGTAACCACATTATATAATAATTTCCGGTTCCGTTATGTGCCCAGATTGTTTACTGCTGTGCGGTGAGCACTCGGGTCTATTAGCTGCCGATGATCCAGTGGGATCTATATGACAATCACCATGCAGCATAAACACACAAGGGCTGATATAGCAGGTACGCCCAGTCAAACATGTAAATGAGGGATAGCCGTGAGATTCGCAGTGTGTAGCGGCTCATGCCGAGTACGGGTATTGTTCCTGTCTCAGCCCTGCCGTCGCCTGTCCGAGCCGTCACAGACCCCTATAATAGTGATCCTGCTGTGGGGCAGTGTGCAAGGTGTGTTGGGAAACACCCCCTCGCTTGCTGGCAAATGCCAGATCAGGTCAGACACAGTGATATGCGTGAAACACTGTGTTCCTGGTGCCTGGGGGAATCCGTGTACAGCGGAAACCCTAGGGACGCAACGCTAATCTAACACATCAAAATACATTGGTATATGGGGGGGGGGGGGAGGGTATTGGGGTGCGCACACTGGGTGTGTGGTCAGCATACGCTTCGCTAAAGCTTCATCAGGACCACCCGGCGGGCGCGCGGAAGTCCCTTATGTACCTATACCTCATACATAATCATGAATACCAGTCGTGTATTGAGCTCCGTCTATGCAATACTTAGAGCTTACTTATTAAGCCAATAAGTATGTGTCAAAGCATTCATATCAGAATATCCTCATACATGAAGAAAGATTGGATGAGCTTGGTTGAAAAAGTCATGAAAACGTGCATTTCTAAGGGAAAAGATAGTGCCCCGCAGGGTATCGATGTGGCACACTGATAGGTCATTAGAAGTTGGAATGGTCACTCACAATGATTTGATGGTGATCTGATTAAATCATTGTAAAAAACGGGAACATGGCTTGTGGTACATATAAATACGAAGGGGTATGTTAAGAAGGCGCAAATTGAAATATTTCGATGTCTTATGTGCAACTCAGCAAGTATTTGTATTAATATGGATTCCAGTCTCCTCCTTGTGGTATTAATACAAATCCATGTTTGACTGGGCGTACCTGCTATATCAGCCCTTGTGTGTTTATGCTGAATGGTGATTGTCATATAGATCCCGCTGGATCATCGGCAGCTAATAGACCCGAGTGCTCACCGCACAGCAGTAAATGATCTGGGCACATAACGGAACCTAGGGACACTCTCCTAATAGGTAGAAATGATTATATAATGTGGATACACACCAGGAGATCTGTCACGCAATCTGAACAAGCTACTAATAATAGGGGATTTGGGTATTGTGGTCCCACTGGGTGCCCATTTAAAACTTTGTATATTTATTCATGTATGTTTTGTTTGGTTTTATTTCGCTACTTTTTTAAAACAATGAAATAAAAGTTACATTTTATTAGTGAAATTCTTTAGGTGCACCTTTAAGGACACTCTTTCCTGTTCCACCTCATCCCTCTAATACACAGTTGACCCATTACACACTATGGCACGTGACAAGGGCTGGGGTACACCGCAGTAAAACCCGCGGCTTTAATGTTGCTGTGTTTGAAACAGGAAATGTGCGCAAGTGTAGGGTACTGAGTGACGCTGGGTCCCAGCATCTCCTATACTGCAAGGGGTACTACCTACAGAAGTGCTCCAGGGACATGGCCACCAAAAGCTAGGTTATGTGCATGGATAGCCCGCCTGGTCCAGTTCCAAAGAACCCACTATGATAGAAGGGAGACCGTGGTCAGACCTTAGCTGATTCTTGGGCATCACTGAGCCCTGGGTAACGCAGCTACGAGTCGATGACTACCCGCATGAAGCCTCTGATTGTCCAATAGTACCAGCATTAAGTCCTGTTGTCTCACTACAGAGAGGAACGTAATGTGTGGGCTTAGCTGTGCACCGCCCACCCCAATGTAAGGAGATATCCTCAGATTGAGCTGCATGTACTGACGCGGGAGTGCACATCGTTAAATGCGCACACAATAAATCTTTACTATGAGTACAGGGCGGCACACAAGAGACCCGGCACTGGCACAAGACGATGGAAAGCTTTAGATACAGTGGTAGATTCTAAGAGTTACTGGCTTAGGAGGCTGCACCTCAACCACCATACAGGATGCCCTCAGTCCATGCCTCAGATGATTTGGGGGCATGAGCGGGACAATGAGATTTATGTCTTACCTGGCAAATCTCTTTCTTTGAGGACATCAGGGGCCACAGCGTTACAGTGGGAGTGCACCAGCACCCTAGAGGTTAAACTTGAACTGCCTCCCAGGCTCCTCCCCTCCTCTACCCCGCCTCCAGGCCAGGAAGCTCAGTTTTTTTAAGAAGCCAAGGCAGGAGGAAGAGAAGCACCGCACAGAAACACATTCTAAACACATGTTAGTACCCTCAACAGAGGAACAATATAACATAATCGTAACTTAACCGTAACGGAAGTAAAGCAGGCGCGGCAGGGAGGGATCACTGTGGCCCCTGATGTACTCGAAGAAAGAGATTTACCAGGTAAGACATAAATCTCATTTTCTCCTTCGGGAGACATCAGAAACCACAGCTTTACAGTGGGACGTCCTAAAGCAGCCACCTATGGGTGGGGACGCGCCTGTGCCACAGCCAACACACTCTGGCCGAAGGCCGGGTCCTGGGAGGCAAACGTGTCAAAAGCGCAAAACAACGGAAGACCGTATTGGCGGACAACCAAGTTGCCGCCCTGCAAATTTTCTCAACTGCAGCACCGCCCCTAACAGCAGAGGACACCCCCACAGAACTAACGGCATGTGCCCGAATCCCCACCGGAACCGGGAGTAAGGCGCACAAATACGTCTGCCAGAGTGAATCCAGCAGGCAGTGGTTTGCATAGAGGCAGGCCACCCTCTTATCGGAAAACCATATAGGAGAGAGAGAGAGAGAGAAAGACAGACAGTCTGACTGATGTAATGGCCTAGAATTGCGCACATAGATGCGCCCTGGTCGGAAAACGTCCAAGGAGGACCAAGCCGTAGTAACAGACTGTCTAAGTGCCGGAACAATGATGTCCTGGTTGACATGAAAGCTGGACACCACCTAAGGTAGGTGAGAAGGGATGGTACGAAGAACCGCCTGGTTAGAACGAAAGATCAAGAAAAAAAAGCACTTACAGGACAGAGCTGACAGGTCAGAGACTCCCCTGGCCAAAGCGATCGCCAACAAGGAAACGATCTTCCAGGCGAGTCAACACAGGTCCACCGACTGCAAGGGCACAAAAGGTGGGCCCTGAAGCAGACAGGATTAGAGAGATCCCACGGGGCAACAAAGGGAGGCTGGATATGCAATACACCCTGCAGGAATGTGCAGACATCCATCGACAGGGCCACCCGTCAACAGAACAAGATGTACAAGGCTGAAATCTGAACCTTTAAAGATGATAAATGCAACCCAGCCTCCAGACCCTTCTGCAAGAAGGACAGAACCCTAAGCCAGGCAGTAAGTCCCGGAATCTGAAGCGTAGAGTTCACACCAGGTCTTACCCGGGACGTCTCAACAGCCACCCAGTCAAAGCCAGGTGCCTCAAAGCCGAGAGAGAGGCGGACCCTGAGAGAGCAGGCCAAACAGTATCTAATGGTTCTGGCCCGAATAAGAAGGAACCCTCAAAGGGTTTTTGAATTCGGGCCTTCCAAGAGCACAGACACCGGTATGTGTGTGCAGCTATGGCTGAAGGTGACCCTCTGGAGGCGAGTGGCGTAATTTCCAGAGCCGCCACCCCCAGGTAAAGTGTCACGTGATGCTCAATAGAAGGCAGCAGGGTTTCCTCCGACACCCGACGCTGCTGCTGTGAGAGGCGTTGCTCACGCAACTAAGGCCGTAGCCACCACAGCAGATGCCTGGGGCAGGAGTGCGTCCACTTTAGGGACAGTCTCCCAGGGGACTCTGTCCTCCTTTGGACGGGGGTAAAAGGAAGGGAAACCGCTTATGGCAAGCTAAACTTCCAGTTAGGTATCTCCCAACGGATGACTTGTGAAGTTTACGGATTTATGAAATAAACCCAGAGTACACCTAGGGAATTTCCCGAAGGTGTAGGTGGCTCAGCGGGGTCATTTTGGGCAAGGACCTCTTAGATAGCTGAGACCAAGGCTGGCACCTCTAGAAGAGGAGCTGGCTTCACCTTATCACAGGCCCCCAATCAACAATTCCGTCGTTGACAGCCCCCTCTAGACAATCCTAGGTGTCCTCATTTCTGTCTCTGCAGACGGAGGAGTCTGGACGACCGGGGTATCCTCAACCTGCGGGTACAGAATGCTTCCCCTGTGCGGTGGGCTACACCCGCCTTTAAGGATGGAGAGGTAAGCACCCACCCAAGGGGGTTCCACCCTGAGGATGGTGCTGGTCCAAGGCTGCAGGGGTGGTGTAGGCTTTGTCTACCAGCTGCACAGTCGACTGAGCTAAGAACTAGGACCAAGCAGGCTCCTGAGAGGAGGCTGTTGCTGTGGGCTTTGCCCACGCATTGTAGCAGCTTGCGTATAAGCTTTACTCAGTCATGGGGCCAGCAGCACAGGATGTACCAGACATCAGCGCCAGAGCCCCAGAGTCCCAGGGACTCCCCTGGAAGTTATTGCAGTATTGTTGCACTGTGAACCGGCAGCAAAACGCACCGTTAACACAACATACTTTTGCAAAGCAGCTGTTAATACAGTACACAATATACAGCAAGCATAAAAGGCAAACAATGCCATTAAACAGGCGGGACACCTATATGGTACAGCTAACACAGTATACTCCTGACAAGCAGAGATAGTGCTAAAGCTATGCACAGTACCCAGTAAGCTTGTACTAAGCATATATTGCAATGATATAGGTGGGACACCTATATGGTGCAGCTAACACAGTATACTCCTGACAAGCAGAAATAGTGCTAAAGCTATGCACAGTACCCAGTAAGCTTGTACTAAGCATATATTGCAATGATATAGGTGGGACACCTATATGGTACAGCTAACACAGTATACTCCTGACAAGCAGAGATAGTGCTAAAGCTATGCACAGTACCCAGTAAGCTTGTACTATGCATATATTGCAGTGATATAGGTGGGACACCTATATGGTACAGCTAACACAGTATACTCCTGACAAGCAGAGATAGTGTTAAAGCTATGCACAGTACCCAGTAAGCTTGTACTATGCATATATTGCAATGATATAGGTGGGACACCTATATGGTACAGCTAACACAGTATACTCCTGACAAGCAGAGATAGTGCTAAAGCTATGCACAGTACCTAGTAAGCTTGTACTATGCATATATTGCAATGATATAGGTGGGACACCTATATGGTACAGCTAACACAGTATACTCCTGACAAGCAGAGATAGTGCTAAAGCTATGCACAGTACCCAGTAAGCTTGTACTATGCATATATTGCAATGATATAGGCAGGCAGCCTATATGGTGCAGCTACCACAGGGTACGTCTGACAAGCAGAGATAGTGTTAAAGCTATGCACAGTACCCAGTAAGCTTGTACTATGCATATATTGCAGTGATATAGGTGGGACACCTATATGGTACAGCTAACACAGTATACTCCTGACAAGCAGAGATAGTGCTAAAGCTATGCACAGTACCCAGTAAGCTTGTACTATGCATATATTGCAATGATATAGGCAGGCAGCCTATATGGTGCAGCTACCACAGGGTACGTCTGACAAGCAGAAATAGTGCTAAAGCTATGCACAGTACCCAGTAAGCTTGTACTAAGCATATATTGCAATGATATAGGTGGGACACCTATATGGTACAGCTAACACAGTATACTCCTGACAAGCAGAGATAGTGCTAAAGCTATGCACTGTACCCAGTAAGCTTGTACTATGCATATATTGCAATGATATAGGTGGGACACCTATATGGTGCAGCTAACACAGTATACTCCTGACAAGCAGAAATAGTGTTAAAGCTATGCACAGTACCCAGTAAGCTTGTACTATGCATATATTGCAGTGATATAGGTGGGACACCTATATGGTACAGCTAACACCGTATACTCCTGACAAGCAGAGATAGTGCTAAAGCTATGCACAGTACCCAGTAAGCTTGTACTATGCATATATTGCAGTGATATAGGTGGGACACCTATATGGTACAGCTAACACAGTATACTCCTGACAAGCAGAGATAGTGCTAAAGCTATGCACAGAGCTTGTACTATGCATATATTGCAATGATATAGGTGGGACACCTATATGGTGCAGCTACCACAGGGTACGTCTGACAAGCAGAGATAGTGTTAAAGCTATGCACAGTACCCAGTAAGCTTGTACTAAGCATATATTGCAATGATATAGGTGGGACACCTATATGGTACAGCTACCACAGGGTACGTCTGACAAGCAGAGATAGTGTTAAAGCTATGCACAGTACCCAGTAAGCTTGTACTAAGCATATATTGCAATGATATAGGCAGGCAGCCTATATGGTGCAGCTACCACAGGGTACGTCTGACAAGCAGAGATAGTGCTAAAGCTATGCACAGTACCCAGTAAGCTTGTACTATGCATATATTGCAGTGATATAGGTGGGACACCTATATGGTACAGCTACCACAGTATACTCCTGACAAGCAGAGATAGTGTTAAAGCTATGCACTGTACCCAGTAAGCTTGTACTATGCATATATTGCAATGATATAGGCAGGCAGCCTATATGGTGCAGCTACCACAGGGTACGTCTGACAGGCAGTGATAGTGTTATACAGTACACAGGAAGCTTGTATTAGTCATATATTGCAGTGATATAGGCAGGCAGCCTATATGGTGCAGCTACCACAGGGTACGTCTGACAAGCAGAGATAGTGCTAAAGCTATGCACAGTACCCAGTAAGCTTGTACTATGCATATATTGCAATGATATAGGTGGGACACCTATATGGTACAGCTAACACAGTATACTCCTGACAAGCAGAGATAGTACTAAAGCTATGCACAGTACCCAGTAAGCTTGTACTATGCATATATTGCAATGATATAGACAGGCAGCCTATATGGTGCAGCTACCACAGGGTACGTCTGACAAGCAGAGATAGTGTTAAAGCTATGCACAGTACCCAGTAAGCTTGTACTAAGCATATATTGCAATGATATAGGTGGGACACCTATATGGTACAGCTAACACAGTATACTCCTGACAAGCAGAGATAGTGTTAAAGCTATGCACTGTACCCAGTAAGCTTGTACTAAGCATATATTGCAATGATATAGGTGGGACACCTATATGGTACAGCTAACACAGTATACTCCTGACAAGCAGAGATAGTGCTAAAGCTATGCACTGTACCCAGTAAGCTTGTACTATGCATATATTGCAATGATATAGGTGGGACACCTATATGGTGCAGCTAACACAGTATACTCCTGACAAGCAGAAATAGTGTTAAAGCTATGCACAGTACCCAGTAAGCTTGTACTATGCATATATTGCAGTGATATAGGTGGGACACCTATATGGTACAGCTAACACCGTATACTCCTGACAAGCAGAGATAGTGCTAAAGCTATGCACAGTACCCAGTAAGCTTGTACTATGCATATATTGCAGTGATATAGGTGGGACACCTATATGGTACAGCTAACACAGTATACTCCTGACAAGCAGAGATAGTGCTAAAGCTATGCACAGAGCTTGTACTATGCATATATTGCAATGATATAGGTGGGACACCTATATGGTGCAGCTACCACAGGGTACGTCTGACAAGCAGAGATAGTGTTAAAGCTATGCACAGTACCCAGTAAGCTTGTACTAAGCATATATTGCAATGATATAGGTGGGACACCTATATGGTGCAGCTACCACAGGGTACGTCTGACAAGCAGAGATAGTGCTAAAGCTATGCACTGTACCCAGTAAGCTTGTACTAAGCATATATTGCAATGATATAGGTGGGACACCTATATGGTACAGCTAACACAGTATACTCCTGACAAGCAGAGATAGTGCTAAAGCTATGCACAGTACCCAGTAAGCTTGTACTAAGCATATATTGCAATGATATAGGTGGGACACCTATATGGTGCAGCTACCACAGGGTACGTCTGACAAGCAGAGATAGTGCTAAAGCTATGCACAGTACCCAGTAAGCTTGTACTATGCATATATTGCAGTGATATAGGTGGGACACCTATATGGTACAGCTACCACAGTATACTCCTGACAAGCAGAGATAGTGTTAAAGCTATGCACAGTACCCAGTAAGCTTGTACTATGCATATATTGCAATGATATAGGCAGGCAGCCTATATGGTGCAGCTACCACAGGGTACGTCTGACAGGCAGTGATAGTGTTATATACAGTACACAGGAAGCTTGTATTAGTCATACATTGCAGTGAAATAGACAGGTAGCCTACACAGTACAGCTAACACAGGGCAGTGATAGTGTTAAGGTACACATACAATGCTGCAACCTTGCACTGAGCTAGCAGAGCTGACTGGGGCATGAACTGTCTGCAACCTGACTCCTGTTTTTGAGGAGACTGAGGTACAGGGGAGACTGGTCAGGTGCCCGGCAGTGAAGGAGTGGAACCCCAGACTGGCCAATAAGCTCTCTGTGTCCCTCTACACACGCTGTAATACAATGCAGGCAAGCATAGCAGAATGCAATGCAATAATGGCACAATGGCTCTGCAGCAACTAGGGCTGGCTGGAGCACTATACTGCACAGTGTCCCGAAGGAGGGGTACAGGGGGGACTTGCCCAAGTGACCTGGCAGTGGAGAAGTGGACCTCCGGGTGGCTGTGAGCTCCCCCGTGTCCCTTCTCACATGTAGCAGGCAGGCAGGAAGGGATGTCAGTGGGGGGGACTCTCTGTGTGATAAACACAGTTCCCTGCCTACTGTCCCCGGGTGGAGCCTTCTCCCCCTGCTGACAAATGGCCACCAGGGATTGAGTCCTCATGCAGCGCCGGTAAAATGGCGGGGATCCAGCACGCGTCGTGCGGCCCCGCAAGCGCATTTCGCACACGCTCCAAGCGTGTAGCGTGTTACCTTTAGAAAAAGGTCCCCGACATCCAGGAGCCTCTGCAGGTCCCCACCCGTGAGTGGCGATGCAGCTCCGGACCCGGGTGATGGAGACTGCAGCACAGGGGTCTTTACAGACCCCCAGTGCTGCTGCTGCTGTCACTGACAGAGTCAGTGTAAAATAAAAATGAAAAATAAATATGAAGCTTAGGCTGCTAAATAGCAGCCCCTCTAGTAGGTGCATCTGGCTCCTGCCAGCACCAGAAAAAAACTGAGCTTCCTGGCCTGGAGGCGGGGTAGAGGAGGGGAGGAGCCTGGGAGGCAGTTCAAGTTTAACCTCTAGGGTGCTGGTGCTCTCTCCCACTGTAACGCTGTGGCCCCTGACGTCTCCCGAAGGAGAAATACACAATATTGGGAAGGTGGTGTTTGTGTTATGTAACATTAATTGCTCATCCACCCAGTGGGGCAGATGTATTAAGCTTTAACAAGAGATAAATCCAAGGGTGATAAGGAGAGATAAACGTCCAGCCAATCACCTGCCAACTGCCATGTTACAGGCTGTGTTTGAAAAAAAGTCAGTAAGGAGCTGATTGGCTGGACGTTTATCTCTCCTTATCACCCTCGCATTTATCTCTTGTTAAGGCTTAATACATCTGTCCCACTGTCTCTATATGAATGAATGACAGATATACTCACTGTACTTTGGGACAGAAATCGGGCAGACCAGCATATCGCAGCGTTGGCGACAGAACTGCGCTCTGCACCTCGCGGCTCTGCAAGACGTTGGTTTCAGATGTGGGAAAGCCATTCTGTGGGTCAGACTTCATTGGCACAGATGTGAGTATACAGGAGAAACCTGCGCAGCACAGAAAACAGTGTTGGCATATGAGAACATTTAGGGTACTCCCCGTATTTACATAGCAGAACCGCCTCTATCCTCTAAGCAGACAATACAAAGTACCATGCTGCATGTGCACTGCGGCCAAACACCCAGAGGAACGATAATCGCTACATTGCTGGGTTCTGAATCAGGCCCAGTATGTATCACACCTCGGAGTAATGCCCATCCCACGGCAGTAAGAGCCGGAGACGCCGTATGTCACCGCGACCTCTCCGTACCCGGCAGTAGTTCCCCTCGGTACCCCGGAGTAATGCCCATCCCACAGCAGTAAGAGCCGGAGACACCGTATATCACCGTGACCTCTACATACCCGGCAGCAGTTCCCCTCGGTGCCCCGGAGTAATGCCCATCCCACGGCAGTAGGAGTCGGAGACGCCGTATATCACCGTGACCTCTACATACCCGGCAGCAGTTCCCCTCGGTACCCCGGAGTAATACTCATCCCTCGGCAGTAAGAGCCGGAGACACCGTATATATCACCGCGACCTCTACGTACCCAGCAACAGTTCGCCTTGGTACCCCGGAGTAATGCCCATCCCACGGCAGTAAGAGCCGGAGACGCCGTATGTCGCCGTGACCTCTACGTACCCGGCAGCAGTTCCCCTCGGTACCCCGGAGTAATGCCCATCCCACGGCAGTAAGAGCCGGAGACACCGTATGTCACCGCGACCTCTACATACCCGGCAGCAGTTCCGCTCAGTACCGCGGAGTAATGCCCATCCCACGGCAGTAAGAGCCGGAGACGCCGTATGTCGCCGCGACCTCTACGTACCCGGCAGCAGTTCCCCTCGGTACCCCGGAGTAATGCCCATCCCACGGCAGTAAGAGCCGGAGACACCGTATGTCACCGCGACCTCTACATACCCGGCAGCAGTTCCGCTCAGTACCGCGGAGTAATGCCCATCCCACGGCAGTAAGAGCCGGAGACGCCGTATATCACTGTGACCTCTACATACCCGGCAGTAGTTCCCCCCGGTACCCCGGAGTAATGCCCATCCCACAGCAGTAAGAGCCGGAGACACCGTATATCACCGCGGCCTCTACGTACCCGGCAGTAGTTACCCTCGGTACCCCGGAGTAATGCCCATCCCACGGCAGTAAGAGCCGGAGACACCGTATGTCACCGCGGCCTCTCCGTACCCGGAAGCAGTTCCCCTCGGTACCCCAGAGTAATGCCCATCCCACGGCAGTAAGAGCCGGAGACGCCGTATGTCACCGCGACCTCTCTGTACCTGGCAGCAGTTCCCCTCGGTACCCCTGAGTAATGCCCATCCCAGGGTAGTAAGAGCTGGAGACGCGGTATATCACCGTGACATCTCCATACCCGGCAGCAGTTCCCCTCGGTACCTTGGAGTAATGCCCATTCCACGGCAGTAAGAGCCGGAGACCCTGTATATCACCGTGACCTCTCCGTACCCGGCAGCTGTTCCCCTCGGTACCCCGCAGTAAGAGCCGGAGACGCCGTATATCACTGCCACCTGTACGTACCCGGCAGCAGTTCCCCTCGGTACCCCGCAGTAATGCCCATTCCACGGCAGTAAGAGCCGGAGACCCCGTATATCACCGTGACCTCTCCGTACCCGGCAGCTGTTCCCCTCGGTACCCCGCAGTAAGAGCCGGAGACGCCGTATATCACTGCCACCTGTACGTACCCGGCAGCAGTTCCCCTCGGTACCCCGAGGTAATGCCCATCCCACGGCAGTAAGAACCAGAGATGCCGTATATCACCGCGGCCTCTACGTACCCGGCAGCTGTTCCCCTCGGTACCCCGCAGTAAGAGCCGGAGACGCCGTATATCACTGCCACCTGTACGTACCCGGCAGCAGTTCCCCTCGGTACCCCGGAGTAATGCCCATCCCACGGCAGTAAGAGCCGGAGACACCGTATATCACCGTGACCTCTCCATACCCGGCAGTAGTTCCCCTCGGTACCCGGAGTAATGCCCATCCCACAGCAGTAGGAGCCGGAGACACCGTATGTCACAGCGGCCTCTCCGTACCCGGCAGCAGTTCCCCTCGGTACTCCAGAGTAATGCCCATCCCACGGCAGTAAGAGCCGGAGACACCGTATATCACCGTGACCTCTCCATACCCGGCAGCAGTTACCCTCGGTACCCCGGAGTAATGCCCATCCCACGGCAGTAAGAGCCAGAGACACCGTATGTCACCGCGGCCTCTCCGTACCCGGCAGCAGTTCCCCTCGGTACCCCAGAGTAATGCCCATCCCACGGCAGTAAGAGCCGGAGACGCCGTATGTCACCGTGACCTCTACATACCCGGCAGCAGTTCCCCTCGGTACCACGGAGTAATGCCCATCCCACGGCAGTAAGAGCCGGAGACACCGTATGTCACCGCGACCTCTACGTACCCAGCAACAGTTCCCCTTGGTACCCCGGAGTAATGCCCATCCCACGGCAGTTAGAGCCGGAGACGCCGTATGTCACCGCGACCTCTACGTACCCAGCAACAGTTCGCCTTGGTACCCCGGAGTAATGCCCATCCCACGGCAGTAAGAGCCGGAGACGCCGTATGTCGCCGCGACCTCTACGTACCCGGCAGCAGTTCCCCTCGGTACCCCGGAGTAATGCCCATCCCACGGCAGTAAGAGCCGGAGACGCCGTATATCACTGTGACCTCTACATACCCGGCAGTAGTTCCCCCCGGTACCCCGGAGTAATGCCCATCCCACAGCAGTAAGAGCCGGAGACACCGTATATCACCGCGGCCTCTACGTACCCGGCAGTAGTTACCCTCGGTACCCCGGAGTAATGCCCATCCCACGGCAGTAAGAGCCGGAGACACCGTATGTCACCGCGGCCTCTCCGTACCCAGAAGCAGTTCCCCTCGGTACCCCAGAGTAATGCCCATCCCACGGCAGTAAGAGCCGGAGACGCCGTATGTCACCGCGACCTCTCTGTACCTGGCAGCAGTTCCCCTCGGTACCCCTGAGTAATGCCCATCCCAGGGTAGTAAGAGCTGGAGACGCGGTATATCACCGTGACATCTCCATACCCGGCAGCAGTTCCCCTCGGTACCTTGGAGTAATGCCCATTCCACGGCAGTAAGAGCCGGAGACCCCGTATATCACCGTGACCTCTCCGTACCTGGCAGCTGTTCCCCTCGGTACCCCACAGTAAGAGCCGGAGACGCCGTATATCACTGCCACCTGTACGTACCCGGCAGCAGTTCCCCTCGGTACCCCGCAGTAATGCCCATTCCACGGCAGTAAGAGCCGGAGACCCCGTATATCACCGTGACCTCTCCGTACCCGGCAGCTGTTCCCCTCGGTACCCCGCAGTAAGAGCCGGAGACGCCGTATATCACTGCCACCTGTACGTACCCGGCAGCAGTTCCCCTCGGTACCCCGCAGTAATGCCCATCCCACGGCAGTAAGAACCAGAGATGCCGTATATCACCGCGGCCTCTACGTACCCGGCAGCTGTTCCCCTCGGTACCCCGCAGTAAGAGCCGGAGACGCCGTATATCACTGCCACCTGTACGTACCCGGCAGCAGTTCCCCTCGGTAA